>NC_060188.1:93679562-93842062 GCF_021184085.1 Oncorhynchus gorbuscha | reverse complement strand
CTGGCCTTGACGTATAACCCTAACCCTGACCCTAACCCTAACCCCAACCCTAACCCCACCCTGGCCTTGACGTATAACCCTAACCCTAACCCTGACCCTAACCCTAACCCTGACCTGAACCTATCAAAGGCGTATGTTCTCACTAATTTGATAGTAGATCACAGTACAGTGTAGTGAGTAGATCACAGTACAGTGTAGTGAGTAGATCACAGTACAGTACAGTGAGTAGATCACAGTACAGTGTAGTGAGTAGATCACAGTACAGTGTAGTGAGTAGATCACAGTACAGTGCAGTGAGTAGATCACAGTACAGTGTAGTGAGTAGATCACAGTACAGTGCAGTGAGTAGATCACAGTACAGTGTAGTGAGTAGATCACAGTACAGTGTAGTGAGTAGATCACAGTACAGTGTAGTGAGTAGATCACAGTACAGTGTAGTGAGTAGATCACAGTACAGTGTAGTGAGTAGATCACAGTACAGTACAGTGAGTAGAACACAGTACAGTGTAGTGAGTAGAACACAGCACAGTGTAGTGAGTAGAACACAGCACAGTGTAGTGAGTAGAACACAGCACAGTGTAGTGAGTAGAACACAGCACAGTACAGTCCAATACAAGACAGTAGTACACTAAGGAAGAGTACAGCATATTGTACTGTAGTCTACTGTACTGAACTCTACTGTACTCCTTTAAAGATGCAGCCATTACCTAGCTAGCACGCCAGTCAGGCAGACAGACAGCACACAGTGACATGTAGGTCAGTAGCTTAGCGCTGTGCCGAGCAGAAAGAGAGAGAGAGAGCGAGAGAGAGCGAGAGAGAGCGAGCGAGCGAGAGCAAGAGAGAGAGCGAGCGAGCGAGAGCAAGAGAGAGAGTGGGTTGTGAGGATCAGTGAACTGCACCGTGGCTCTAAGCTACAGTACAGTTCAGTACAGCCTGGACAATCCACTGAGGTGAGTGTACCAACCTGAACCCAGCCAGCGCTCGCTAGCACAGTTAGCCCTTCGTTTCAGTCGCCACCACACAGCTGGTTTTCACACTCGCATAGAGTTGTCTCTTCAAAATGGCCGTGGCGACTCTCTCTCTCTCTCTCTCTCTCTGCTACGTCCCCCTCAACTCTTCTGCTTGAGCAG
Source organism: Oncorhynchus gorbuscha (assembly GCF_021184085.1). NCBI lineage: Eukaryota > Metazoa > Chordata > Actinopteri > Salmoniformes > Salmonidae > Oncorhynchus > Oncorhynchus gorbuscha. The sequence continues at coordinate 93,840,932 of NC_060188.1, read as the reverse complement.
ACTGGCTAACAATGGACTTGTTGTGTGAACAGACAAAATGGCAGACTTAGGCCTACATTGATAATCAGTGTTAAAGACAGACTAAAGTCCCAGCATTTTGCAGCACCAGGACCAAGGCCTAATCGACAGAAACCCAACGTAGACAATGTCAGTGTTATATGGGGTGTTGCGTGTTCAAATCAAAATGTCATTTGTCACATGCTTCGTAAACAACAGGTGTAGACGAGTGGCGGTCGGTGCCAATTAAAGACGGGGGAGGACGAGTTTAGTTTTGAGTTTTTATTGAGCACGGCCTTACTTCTATGACAGCATATTGGATTCATATTCCTGTCACCCAGTTCAATGTAACAGTGACAGGTTTAGGTTACTGTCATTCATATTCACCCAGTTCAATGTAACAGTGACAGGTTTAGGTTACTGTCATTCATATTCACCCAGTTCAATGTAACAGTGACAGGTTTAGGTTACTGTCATTCATATTCACCCAGTTCAATGTAACAGTGACAGGTTTAGGTTACTGTCATTCACCCAGTTCAATGTAACAGTGACAGGTTTAGGTTACTGTCATTCATATTCACCCAGTTCAATGTAACAGTGACAGGTTTAGGTTACTGTCATTCATATTCACCCAGTTCAATGTAACAGTGACAGGTTTAGGTTACTGTCATTCACCCAGTTCAATGTAACAGTGACAGGTTTAGGTTACTGTCATTCACCCAGTTCAATGTAACAGTGACAGGTTTAGGTTACTGTCATTCATATTCACCCAGTTCAATGTAACAGTGACAGGTTTAGGTTACTGTCATTCATATTCACCCAGTTCAATGTAACAGTGACAGGTTTAGGTTACTGTCATTCACCCAGTTCAATGTAACAGTGACAGGTTTAGGTTACTGTCATTCACCCAGTTCAATGTAACAGTGACAGGTTTCGGTTACTGTCATTCATATTCACCCAGTTCAATGTAACAGTGACAGGTTTAGGTTACTGTCATTCACCCAGTTCAATGTAACAGTGACAGGTTTAGGTTACTGTCATTCATATTCACCCAGTTCAATGTAACAGTGACAGGTTTAGGTTACTGTCATTCACCCAGTTCAATGTAACAGTGACAGGTTTAGGTTACTGTCATTTCACCCAGTTCAATGTAACAGTGACAGGTTTAACTGTTATTCACCCAGTTCAATGTAACAGTGACAGGTTTAGGTTACTGTCATTCATATTCCCCCAGTTCAATGTAACATCAATAGGGTTTAGGTTACTGTCATTCATATTCACCCAGTTCAATGTAACAGTGACAGGTTTAGGTTACTGTCATTCATATTCACCCAGTTCAATGTAACAGTGACAGGTTTAGGTTACTGTCATTCATATTCACCCAGTTCAATGTAACAGTGACAGGTTTAGGTTACTGTCATTCACCCAGTTCAATGTAACAGTGACAGGTTTAGGTTACTGTCATTCATATTCACCCAGTTCAATGTAACAGTGACAGGTTTAGGTTACTGTCATTCATATTCACCCAGTTCAATGTAAAATCAATAGGGTTTAGGTTACTGTCATTCATATTCACCCAGTTCAATGTAACAGTGACAGGTTTAGGTTACTGTCATTCACCCAGTTCAATGTAACAGTGACAGGTTTAGGTTACTGTCATTCACCCAGTTCAATGTAACAGTGACAGGTTTAGGTTACTGTCATTCATATTCACCCAGTTCAATGTAAAATCAATAGGGTTTAGGTTACTGTCATTCATATTCACCCAGTTCAATGTAACAGTGACAGGTTTAGGTTACTGTCATTCACCCAGTTCAATGTAACAGTGACAGGTTTAGGTTACTGTCATTCACCCAGTTCAATGTAACAGTGACAGGTTTAGGTTACTGTCATTCACCCAGTTCAATGTAACAGTGACAGGTTTAGGTTACTGTCATTCATATTCACCCAGTTCAATGTAACAGTGATAGGTTTAGGTTACTGTCATTCACCCAGTTCAATGTAACAGTGATAGGTTTAGGTTACTGTCATTCATATTCACCCAGTTCAATGTAACATCAATAGGGTTTAGGTTACTGTCATTCATATTCACCCAGTTCAATGTAACAGTGACAGGTTTAGGTTACTGTCATTCATATTCACCCAGTTCAATGTAACAGTGACAGGTTTCGGTTACTGTCATTCATATTCACCCAGTTCAATGTAACAGTGACAGGTTTAGGTTACTGTCATTCACCCAGTTCAATGTAACAGTGACAGGTTTAGGTTACTGTCATTCATATTCCCCCAGTTCAATGTAACATCAATAGGGTTTAGGTTACTGTCATTCATATTCACCCAGTTCAATGTAACAGTGACAGGTTTAGGTTACTGTCATTCACCCAGTTCAATGTAACAGTGACAGGTTTAGGTTACTGTCATTCATATTCACCCAGTTCAATGTAACAGTGACAGGTTTAGGTTACTGTCATTCATATTCACCCAGTTCAATGTAACAGTGACAGGTTTAGGTTACTGTCATTCATATTCACCCAGTTCAATGTAACAGTGACAGGTTTAGGTTACTGTCATTCACCCAGTTCAATGTAACAGTGACAGGTTTAGGTTACTGTCATTCACCCAGTTCAATGTAACAGTGACAGGTTTAGGTTACTGTCATTCACCCAGTTCAATGTAACAGTGACAGGTTTAGGTTACTGTCATTCATATTCACCCAGTTCAATGTAACAGTGACAGGTTTAGGTTACTGTCATTCATATTCACCCAGTTCAATGTAAAATCAATAGGGTTTAGGTTACTGTCATTCATATTCACCCAGTTCAATGTAACAGTGACAGGTTTAGGTTACTGTCATTCACCCAGTTCAATGTAACAGTGACAGGTTTAGGTTACTGTCATTCATATTCACCCAGTTCAATGTAACAGTGACAGGTTTAGGTTACTGTCATTCATATTCACCCAGTTCAATGTAACAGTGACAGGTTTAGGTTACTGTCATTCATATTCACCCAGTTCAATGTAACAGTGACAGGTTTAGGTTACTGTCATTCATATTCACCCAGTTCAATGTAACAGTGACAGGTTTAGGTTACTGTCATTCATATTCACCCAGTTCAATGTAACAGTGACAGGTTTAGGTTACTGTCATTCACCCAGTTCAATGTAACAGTGACAGGTTTAGGTTACTGTCATTCACCCAGTTCAATGTAACAGTGACAGGTTTAGGTTACTGTCATTCATATTCACCCAGTTCAATGTAACAGTGACAGGTTTAGGTTACTGTCATTCATATTCACCCAGTTCAATGTAAAATCAATAGGGTTTAGGTTACTGTCATTCATATTCACCCAGTTCAATGTAACAGTGACAGGTTTAGGTTACTGTCATTCATATTCACCCAGTTCAATGTAACAGTGACAGGTTTAGGTTACTGTCATTCACCCAGTTCAATGTAACAGTGACAGGTTTAGGTTACTGTCATTCACCCAGTTCAATGTAACAGTGACAGGTTTCGGTTACTGTCATTCATATTCACCCAGTTCAATGTAACAGTGACAGGTTTAGGTTACTGTCATTCACCCAGTTCAATGTAACAGTGACAGGTTTAGGTTACTGTCATTCATATTCCCCCAGTTCAATGTAACATCAATAGGGTTTAGGTTACTGTCATTCATATTCACCCAGTTCAATGTAACAGTGACAGGTTTAGGTTACTGTCATTCATATTCACCCAGTTCAATGTAACAGTGACAGGTTTAGGTTACTGTCATTCATATTCACCCAGTTCAATGTAAAAGTGACAGGTTTAGGTTACTGTCATTCACCCAGTTCAATGTAACAGTGACAGGTTTAGGTTACTGTCATTCATATTCACCCAGTTCAATGTAACAGTGACAGGTTTAGGTTACTGTCATTCATATTCACCCAGTTCAATGTAAAATCAATAGGGTTTAGGTTACTGTCATTCATATTCACCCAGTTCAATGTAACAGTGACAGGTTTAGGTTACTGTCATTCACCCAGTTCAATGTAACAGTGACAGGTTTAGGTTACTGTCATTCACCCAGTTCAATGTAACAGTGACAGGTTTAGGTTACTGTCATTCATATTCACCCAGTTCAATGTAACAGTGATAGGTTTAGGTTACTGTCATTCACCCAGTTCAATGTAACAGTGACAGGTTTAGGTTACTGTCATTCATATTCCCCCAGTTCAATGTAACATCAATAGGGTTTAGGTTACTGTCATTCATATTCACCCAGTTCAATGTAACAGTGACAGGTTTAGGTTACTGTCATTCATATTCACCCAGTTCAATGTAACAGTGACAGGTTTAGGTTACTGTCATTCATATTCCCCCAGTTCAATGTAACATCAATAGGGTTTAGGTTACTGTCATTCATATTCACCCAGTTCAATGTAACAGTGACAGGTTTAGGTTACTGTCATTCATATTCACCCAGTTCAATGTAACAGTGACAGGTTTAGGTTACTGTCATTCATATTCACCCAGTTCAATGTAACAGTGACAGGTTTAGGTTACTGTCATTCATATTCACCCAGTTCAATGTAACAGTGACAGGTTTAGGTTACTGTCATTCACCCAGTTCAATGTAACAGTGACAGGTTTAGGTTACTGTCATTCACCCAGTTCAATGTAACAGTGACAGGTTTAGGTTACTGTCATTCACCCAGTTCAATGTAACAGTGACAGGTTTAGGTTACTGTCATTCACCCAGTTCAATGTAACAGTGACAGGTTTAGGTTACTGTCATTCATATTCACCCAGTTCAATGTAACAGTGACAGGTTTAGGTTACTGTCATTCATATTCACCCAGTTCAATGTAAAATCAATAGGGTTTAGGTTACTGTCATTCATATTCACCCAGTTCAATGTAACAGTGACAGGTTTAGGTTACTGTCATTCACCCAGTTCAATGTAACAGTGACAGGTTTAGGTTACTGTCATTCATATTCACCCAGTTCAATGTAAAATCAATAGGGTTTAGGTTACTGTCATTCATATTCACCCAGTTCAATGTAACAGTGACAGGTTTAGGTTACTGTCATTCACCCAGTTCAATGTAACAGTGACAGGTTTAGGTTACTGTCATTCACCCAGTTCAATGTAACAGTGACAGGTTTAGGTTACTGTCATTCATATTCACCCAGTTCAATGTAACAGTGATAGGTTTAGGTTACTGTCATTCACCCAGTTCAATGTAACAGTGACAGGTTTAGGTTACTGTCATTCATATTCCCCCAGTTCAATGTAACATCAATAGGGTTTAGGTTACTGTCATTCATATTCACCCAGTTCAATGTAACAGTGACAGGTTTAGGTTACTGTCATTCATATTCACCCAGTTCAATGTAACAGTGACAGGTTTAGGTTACTGTCATTCATATTCACCCAGTTCAATGTAACAGTGACAGGTTTAGGTTACTGTCATTCACCCAGTTCAATGTAACAGTGACAGGTTTAGGTTACTGTCATTCACCCAGTTCAATGTAACAGTGACAGGTTTAGGTTACTGTCATTCATATTCACCCAGTTCAATGTAACATCGATAGGTTTAGGTTACTGTCATTCATATTCACCCAGTTCAATGTAAAATCAATAGGGTTTAGGTTACTGTCATTCATATTCACCCAGTTCAATGTAACAGTGACAGGTTTAGGTTACTGTCATTCATATTCACCCAGTTCAATGTAACAGTGACAGGTTTAGGTTACTGTCATTCATATTCACCCAGTTCAATGTAACAGTGACAGGTTTAGGTTACTGTCATTCATATTCACCCAGTTCAATGTAACAGTGATAGGTTTAGGTTACTGTCATTCACCCAGTTCAATGTAACAGTGACAGGTTTAGGTTACTGTCATTCATATTCACCCAGTTCAATGTAACAGTGACGGGTTTAGGTTACTGTCATTCATATTCACCCAGTTCAATGTAACAGTGACAGGTTTAGGTTACTGTCATTCATATTCACCCAGTTCAATGTAACATCGATAGGTTTAGGTTACTGTCATTCATATTCACCCAGTTCAATGTAAAATCAATAGGGTTTAGGTTACTGTCATTCATATTCACCCAGTTCAATGTAACAGTGACAGGTTTAGGTTACTGTCATTCATATTCACCCAGTTCAATGTAACATCCATAGAGGATACTACATGATACTTGAATTTTTCAAAAAAACCAAAAAAATAAATCAGGAGGTTGCTACAACCTCGCCTACGAAGGAAAGTTTGCAACATAAGTGCACACAGGTGGAGAGAAAGACGAGGTCGAATCAATGTGGCCGACAGTGACACATTCAATACCGCCTTGCACACTGTTAACTGTGTCTAGCTGATCTAGGGTGGAATCATGAGTCCAACAGTTGAAAAAAACAAATGTTTCTATTGGACACATTGAGGGTGTGTTTATCCTCGTTTCATTCCGTTTGCTTACGTTTAAGAAACGTTTTTCAACAGAATCGACAGAATGAATACACCACTGATCACCAGCAAACACAGTTCACTTTAATAGCAGCCACGTACAAAACAGCATGATCACGTTGATCGTTGTGTGTGTATATATATATATATATATATATATATATATATGATTCCTTCTCCCATCTACACTCTCTCCTCCTCTCACCTTTTCCCTTCGCTTGTGGACTTCAGTGCACAAGACAACAGCTGTCTGTGACCAGCAGAAAAACATTTCCAAGCCAAACTTTCATACAATAACCACTAAACACAGACTACATCTTTGTCACTATATTAGCTAACGTCAGAGTCAACATGGCTACTAGAACTAACCCTTATTAAAGTGTAAAGTGTACAGCAAGCAGTTTAGCAGTTCAGCAGTTACACTGCCGGGACCTGTGGCAATAAATTAATAAAACCAAAAGCTGACCTGGACTTGGAATAGTTATAGTGTTGGATAACCATAGCCTAACATGGCCAGCTAGCTAGCTAACATGGCCAGCTAGCTAGCTAACATGGCCAGCTAGCTAGCTAACATGGCCAGCTAGCTAACTAACATGGCCAGCTAGCTAACTAACATGGCCAGCTAACTAACTAACATGGCCAGCTAACTAACTAACATGGCCAGCTAGCTAGCTAACATGGCCAGCTAGCTAGCTAACATGGCCAGCTAGCTAGCTAACATGGCCAGCTAACTAACATGGCCAGCTAGCTAGCATAGCCAGCTAGCTAGCATAGCCAGCTAGCTAACATAACCAGCTAGCTAACATAGCCAGCTAGCTAAAGTAGGCTAAACTAGCTAGCTGTATTCGCTACCTAGGTACAGTGCATTCAGAAAGTACTCAGACCCCTTTCCCATTTTCCATATTTTGTTACGTTTCTGCCGTATTCTAAAATTGATCAAATAAATAAAATTCCGTCAGTCTACTCACAATACCCCATAATGGCATCACAATACCCCATAATGGCATCACAATACCCCATAATGGCATCACAATACCCCATAATGGCATCACAATACCCCATAATGACATCACAATACCCCACAATGACATCACAATACCCCACAATGACATCACAATACCCCATAATGGCATCACAATACCCCATAATGACATCACAATACCCCACAATGGCATCACAATACCCCACAATGGCATCACAATACCCCACAATGGCATCACAATACCCCACAATGACATCACAATACCCCATAATGGCATCACAATACCCCATAATGGCATCACAATACCCCATAATGGCATCACAATACCCCATAATGACATCACAATACCCCACAATGACATCACAATACCCCACAATGACATCACAATACCCCATAATGACATCACAATACCCCACAATGGCATCACAATACCCCACAATGGCATCACAATACCCCACAATGGCATCACAATACCCCATAATGGCATCACAATACCCCATAATGGCATCACAATACCCCATAATGGCATCACAATACCCCATAATGGCATCACAATACCCCATAATGGCATCACAATACCCCATAATGGCATCACAATACCCCATAATGACATCACAATACCCCACAATGGCATCACAATACCCCATAATGACATCACAATACCCCATAATGACAAAGCAAAAACAGGTTTGTCAAAATTCTTGTAGATTTATAAAAAAGGAAAAACAGAAATACCTTATTTACATAAGAACTCAGACTCTTTGCTATGAGACTCGAAATTGAGCTCAGGTGCATCCTGTTTCTATTGATCATCCTTGAGATATTTCTACAACTTGATTGGAGACCACCTGTGGTAAATTCAATTGATTGGACATGATTTGGAAAGGCACACACCTGTGTCTATATAAGGTCCCACAGTTGACAGTGCATGTCAGAGCAAAAACCGAGCCATGAGGTCGAAGGAATTGTCCGTAGAGCTCCGAGACAGGATTGTGTCGAGGTACATATCTGGAGAAGGGCACCAAAAAAGTTCTGCAGCATTGAAGGTCCCCAAGAACACAGTGGCCTCCATCATTCTTAAAAGGAAGACGTTTGGAACCACCAAGACTCTTCCTAGAGCTGGTCGGCCGGCCAAACTGAGCAATCGGGGGAGAAGGGCCTTGGTCAGGGAGGTGACCAAGAACCCAATGGTCACTTTGACAGAGCTTCAGAGTTCCTCTGTGGAGATGGGAGAACCTTCCAGAAAGACAACCATCTCTGCACCACTCCACCAATCAGGCCTTTATGGTAGTGGCCAGACGGAAGCCGCTCCTCTGTAAAAGGCACATGACAGCCAAGTTAGATTTTGCCAAAAGGCACCTAAAGGACGCTCAGACCATCAGAAACAATATTGAACTCTTTGGCCTGAATGCAAAGCGTCACGTCTGGAGGAAACCTGGCACCATCCCTATGGTGAAGCATGGTGGTGGCAGCATCACGCTGTGGGGATGTTTTTTCAGTAGCAATGGACTGGGAAACTAGTCAGGATCGAGGGAAAGCTGAACAGAGCAAAGTACAGAGAGATCTTTGATGAAAACCTACTAAGGTTCACCTTCCAACAGCACAACGACCCTAAGCACACAGCCAAGACAACACAGGAGTGGATTCGGGACAAGTCTCAATGTCCTTGAGTTGCCCAGCCAGAGCCCGGACTTGAACACAAACTAACATCTCTGGAGAGACCTGAAAATAGCTGTGTTATGCAGTGCAGTGCTAGCTAGCTGAAGTCTATGCTTTCAGTACTAAATTCGTTCTCTGATCTCGGCCTAAAATGTACTTGTTGGTCCACCAGCAGGTGGATGAAAATATCTACTACTCAGATGTTTTTACCAGCCCCCATAAATAATTATCCATAATTACATAACAAAAACAAAAAGGATGACAATGCTCTGCAACGTTTCTTAAAACAATACATTTATTATTATAATAAAGTCATGTGGTATATTGCTACATTTCATTTTTTTTCAAATTATTAACCAAAATATGAGATGAGACAAAAATGTTCAGCTACCCCTTTAAGGGCGAGAGGTTACCACTCGAGTCACCGTGTGTGAGACACGAGGACAATGTCGAACTTTGTAGACTTTCGAACGATTAGACCAACAACTTTCATGTCTGTGCACAGAGACATAGGATTCCTATTGCTTTGTGCGATCAGCAGCTATGAAACAAAACAGTACAAAACATACTTTGAAAACAGCTACTGGAGCAATAAATTGCAACACGTACTTGACTTTTGACTTTTTTTTATTCACAAACGTAACGCACTGTAGAGCAAATTGACCACCCGCCAACATGGCTGGTGAAATAGGCATTCTTAACGAGCAATACCTAAATCTACTCGCCAAATGTGGAGGCTATATACAGGGTGTACCGGTACAGAGTCAAAGTAGAGGCTATATACAGGGGGTACCGGTACAGAGTCAATGTGGAGGCTATATACAGGGGGTACCGGTACAGAGTCAATGTGGAGGCTATATACAGGGGGTACCGGTACAGAGTCAAAGTAGAGGCTATATACAGGGGGTACCGGTACAGAGTCAATGTGGAGGCTATATACAGGGTGTTACGGTACAGTCAATGTGGAGGCTATATACAGGGTGTTACGGTACAGAGTCAATGTGGAGGCTATATACAGGGGTACCGGTACAGAGTCAATGTGGAGGCTATATACAGGGGGTACCGGTACAGAGTCAATGTGGAGGCTATATACAGGGGGTACCGGTACAGAGTCAATGTGGAGGCTATATACAGGGGGTACCGGTACAGAGTCAATGTGGAGGCTATATACAGGGTGTTACGGTACAGAGTCAATGTGGAGGCTATATACAGGGGTACCGGTACAGAGTCAATGTGGAGGCTATATACAGTGGGTACCGGTACAGAGTCAATGTGGAGGCTATATACAGGGGGTACCGGTACAGAGTCAATGTGGAGGCTATATACAGGGGGTACCGGTACAGAGTCAATGTGGAGGCTATATACAGGGGGTACCGGTACAGAGTCAATGTGGAGGCTATATACAGGGGGGTACCGGTACAGAGTCAATGTGGAGGCTATATACAGGGGGTACCGGTACAGAGTCAATGTGGAGGCTATATACAGGGTGTTACGGTACAGAGTCAATGTGGAGGCTATATACAGGGGGTACCGGTACAGAGTCAATGTGGAGGCTATATACAGGGGGTACCGGTACAGAGTCAATGTGGAGGCTATATACAGGGGTACCGGTACAGAGTCAATGTGGAGGCTATATACAGGGGGTACCGGTACAGAGTCAATGTGGAGGCTATATACAGGGTGTTACGGTACAGAGTCAATGTGGAGGCTATATACAGGGTGTTACGGTACAGAGTCAATGTGGAGATGTTCTTTATGCACTGTCTCTAATGCTTTGATTGTCCACTCAATGTCAGTTCATGCTGCAAGAGCTCTGATAGGTTGGAGGACGTCCTCCGGAAGTTGTCATAATTACTGTGTAAGTCTATGGAAGGGGGTGAGAACCAGAAGCCTCCCAGGTTTTGCATTTACAGTTGAAGTTTACATACACCTCGGTTCATTTTTCCGAACAATTGTTTACAGACAGATTACTTCACTTGTAATTCACTGTATCACAATTCCAGTGGGTCAGAAGTTTACATACACTAAGTTGACTGTGCCTTTAAACAGCTTGGAATATTCCAGAAAATGACGTCATGGCTTTAGAAGCTTCTGACCCCAGAAAAACACCACGTGGTATAGAGGTCCTGGATGGCAGACAGCATGGTTTCATTCTATAGCCCGGTAAGCATGGTTTCATTCTATAGCCCGGTAAGCATGGTTTCATTCTATAGCCCGGTAAGCATGGTTTCATTCTATAGCCCGGTAAGCATGGTTTCATTCTATAGCCGGGTAACCATGGCTACATGTTGTCTCTTTCAGCTTCACAGTCAGGCAGTGTGTGTGTGTGTGTGTGTGTGTGTGTGTGTGTGTGTGTGTGTGTGTGTGTGTGTGTGTGTGTGTGTGTGTGTGTGTGTGTGTGACCTATGAGGACAAGCACTGAGTTGTAGTAATCCCATAACCTTACTAATGACCTCAGTTGCTGTTCTACAAACCTCTGAGGGCAAAGAGTCGAGCTGGGTTCACTCTCAGATTCAATTCACCTCATGAGTCGAGTGGAGTTGCCTCTCACTCCGAAGAGATTCAATTCATCTCAGGTATCCTTTCAAGTGTCACCAATGCCGAGTAGGCCCACTTCACTGAGAGAACGACTACACATAAAAACATGTTTTTTTTTGTCACAAACCTTCTCCACTTAGCCTAACACACAGAGCCCGATCTCACAACAGCCGACTCTTGCCCTCTGCCTCAGATACCTGTATTCAGTCCTTCCTACCTTCCCACCGACTGGGATTGTTGTGAATGCTAGCCACTCCTGAAACATCAAAGCAGCAGTGGCTAGAATGCCCAGAGGAGGTTCATTTCAATAATTCTGTCAAACCACAACGAACTCTAGCAGGAGAGCACAAGCAATGAACTGAACTCCATCTCTGGGACTGACTGAGGTGATGTGGGAAGAAGAGAGGAACTCCGTCTCAAATCAAATTTTATTTGTCGCAAGCGCCCGAATACAACAAGTGAAGACCTTACAGTAAAATGCTTAGTTACAAGCCCTTAAACAACAGTGTTAAGTAAAAAATGTAAAATAAAAGTATCAAATAATGAAACAGCAGCAGTAAAATAATAAGTGAGGCTATATACAGGGTGTTACGGTACAGAGTCAATGTGGAGGCTATATACAGGGTGTTACGGTACAGAGTCAATGTGGAGGCTATATACAGGGTGTTACGGTACAGAGTCAATGTGGAGGCTATATACAGGGTGTTACGGTACAGAGTCAATGTGGAGGCTATATACAGGGTGTTACGGTACAGAGTCAATGTGGAGGCTATATACAGGGTGTTACGGTACAGAGTCAATGTGGAGGCTATATACAGGGTGTTACGGTACAGAGTCAATGTGGAGGCTATATACAGGGTGTTACGGTACAGAGTCAATGTGGAGGCTATATACAGGGTATTACGGTACAGAGTCAATGTGGAGGCTATATACAGGGTGTTACGGTACAGAGTCAATGTGGAGGCTATATACAGGGTGTTACGGTACAGAGTCAATGTGGAGGCTATATACAGGGTGTTACGGTACAGAGTCAATGTGGAGGCTATATACAGGGTGTTACGGTACAGAGTCAATGTGGAGGCTATATACAGGGTGTTACGGTACAGAGTCAATGTGGAGGCTATATACAGGGTGTTACGGTACAGAGTCAATGTGGAGGCTATATACAGGGTGTTACGGTACAGAGTCAATGTGGAGGCTATATACAGGGTGTTACGGTACAGAGTCAATGTGGAGGCTATATACAGGGTATTACGGTACAGAGTCAATGTGGAGACTATATACAGGGTATTACGGTACAGAGTCAATGTGGAAGCTATATACAGGGTATTACGGTACAGAGTCAATGTGGAGGCTATATACAGGGTATTACGGTACAGAGTCAATGTGGAGGCTATATACAGGGTATTACGGTACAGAGTCAATGTGGAGGCTATATACAGGGTGTTACGGTACAGAGTCAATGTGGAGGCTATATACAGGGTGTTACGGTCCAGAGTCAATGTGGAGGCTATATACAGGGTGTTACGGTCCAGAGTCAATGTGGAGGCTATATACAGGGTGTTACGGTCCAGAGTCAATGTGGAAGCTATATACAGGGTATTACGGTACAGAGTCAATGTGGAGGCTATATACAGGGGGTACTGGTACAGAGTCAATGTGGAGGCTATATACAGGGTGTTACGGTACAGAGTCAATGTGGAGGCTATATACAGGGTGTTACGGTACAGAGTCAATGTGGAGACTATATACAGGGTATTACGGTACAGAGTCAATGTGGAGGCTATATACAGGGTGTTACGGTACAGAGTCAATGTGGAGGTTATATACAGGGGGTAACGGTACAGAGTCAATGTGGAGACTATATACAGGGGGCACCGGTACAGAGTCAATGTGGAGGCTATATACAGGGTGTTACGGTACAGAGTCAATGTGGAGGCTATATACAGGGTGTTACGGTACAGAGTCAATGTGGAAGCTATATACAGGGGCACCGGTACAGAGTCAATGTGGAGGCTATATACAGGGTGTTACAGTACAGAGTCAATGTGGAGGCTATATACAGGGTGTTACGGTACAGAGTCAATGTGGAGGCTATATACAGGGTGTTACGGTACAGAGTCAATGTGGAGGCTATATACAGGGTATTACGGTACAGAGTCAATGTGGAGGCTATATACAGGGTGTTACGGTACAGAGTCAATGTGGAGGCTATATACAGGGTGTTACGGTACAGAGTCAATGTGGAGGCTATATACAGGGTGTTACGGTACAGAGTCAATGTGGAGGCTATATACAGGGTATTACGGTACAGAGTCAATGTGGAGGCTATATACAGGGTGTTACGGTACAGAGTCAATGTGGAGGCTATATACAGGGTGTTACGGTACAGAGTCAATGTGGAGGCTATATACAGGGTGTTACGGTACAGAGTCAATGTGGAGGCTATATACAGGGTGTTACGGTACAGAGTCAATGTGGAGGCTATATACAGGGTATTACGGTACAGAGTCAATGTGGAGACTATATACAGGGTATTACGGTACAGAGTCAATGTGGAAGCTATATACAGGGTATTACGGTACAGAGTCAATGTGGAGGCTATATACAGGGTATTACGGTACAGAGTCAATGTGGAGGCTATATACAGGGTATTACGGTACAGAGTCAATGTGGAGGCTATATACAGGGTGTTACGGTACAGAGTCAATGTGGAGGCTATATACAGGGTGTTACGGTCCAGAGTCAATGTGGAGGCTATATACAGGGTGTTACGGTCCAGAGTCAATGTGGAGGCTATATACAGGGTGTTACGGTCCAGAGTCAATGTGGAAGCTATATACAGGGTATTACGGTACAGAGTCAATGTGGAGGCTATATACAGGGGGTACTGGTACAGAGTCAATGTGGAGGCTATATACAGGGTGTTACGGTACAGAGTCAATGTGGAGGCTATATACAGGGTGTTACGGTACAGAGTCAATGTGGAGACTATATACAGGGTATTACGGTACAGAGTCAATGTGGAGGCTATATACAGGGTGTTACGGTACAGAGTCAATGTGGAGGTTATATACAGGGGGTAACGGTACAGAGTCAATGTGGAGACTATATACAGGGGGCACCGGTACAGAGTCAATGTGGAGGCTATATACAGGGTGTTACGGTACAGAGTCAATGTGGAAGCTATATACAGGGGCACCGGTACAGAGTCAATGTGGAGGCTATATACAGGGTGTTACAGTACAGAGTCAATGTGGAGGCTATATACAGGGTGTTACGGTACAGAGTCAATGTGGAGGCTATATACAGGGTGTTACAGTACAGAGTCAATGTGGAGGCTATATACAGGGTGTTACGGTACAGAGTCAATGTGGAGGCTATATACAGGGGGTTCCCGGTACAGAGTCAATGTGGAGGCTATATACAGGGGGTTCCCGGTACAGAGTCAATGTGGAGGCTATATACAGGGTGTTACGGTACAGAGTCAATGTGGAGGCTATATACAGGGGGTACCACGGTACAGAGTCAATGTGGAGGCTATATACAGGGGGTTCCCGGTACCGATTCAATGTGGAGGCTATATACAGGGGGTACCAGTACAGTGTCAATGTGGAGGCTATATACAGGGTATTACGGTACAGATTCAATGTGGAGGCTATATACAGGGTGTTACGGTACAGATTCAATGTGGAGACTATATACAGGGTATTACGGTACAGATTCAATGTGGAGGCTATATACAGGGTATTACGGTACAGATTCAATGTGGAGGCTATATACCTGTACCGGTTGCTGTGCGGTAGCAGAGAGAACAGTCTTTGACTAGGGTGGCTGGAGTCTTTTTTATTTATTTTTAGAGCCTTCCACTGACACGGCCTGGTATAGATGTCATAAGGTGAATGCACCAATTTTTAAGTCGCTCCGGATAAGAGCGTCTGCTAAATGACTTAAATGTAAATGTATAGAGGTCCTGGATGTCAGGAAGCTTGGCCCCAGTGATGTACTGGGCTGTACACACTACCCTCTGTAGTGCCTTGCGGTCGGAGGCCGAGCAGTTGCCATACCAGGCTGACTGAGGGGATGTGTGAAGATCGGATCAGAATGACTCGAACCCTGACTGAGTCATAATAACAACATCACTAGCAGGGGCCTGTGTCCTCAATGACACCCTATTCTCTACATAGCGCACTGCTTTTCACGAGGGTCCACAGGGCTGTGGTCAAAAGTAGTGCGCTACGTAGGGAATAGGGTGTGATTCAGGACACAGTCATGACTGAGTCATAACATGCATCACTATCAAGACTAGAGGCTGAAGAGAAGCGGAAATATATACTTTGGGGATTACAGACGACGTCGCCACACAGCCACATGTCATTCCATGGACTAGTCTAGTACTGGGCCTGTCCTCTGCCGAGGCTCCATTACACAACAGCACAGTTTATGGGAATGCTGAACTAGTATCATTCTAAGAATTGACCAGTCAGCTGGTCAACAAAGACTTGTAAATCTCCTAATAGAACTCGGTAGGAACACGCCGTTTCCGTGGAACTCGGTGGGAACACGCCGTTTCCGTGGAACTCGGTGGGAACACGCCGTTTCCGTGGAACTCGGTGGGAACACGCCGTTTCCGTGGAACTCGGTGGGAACTCGCCGTTTCCGTGGAACTCGGTGGGAACTCGCCGTTTCCGTGGAACTCGGTGGGAACTCGCCGTTTCCGTGGAACTCGGTGGGAACTCGCCGTTTCCGTGGAACTCGGTAGGAACACGCCGTTTCCGTGGAACTCGGTAGGAACACGCCGTTTCCGTGGAACTCGGTAGGAACACGCCGTTTCCGTGGAACTCAAACATGTTGACTGTATTATTGGTTCATTCCACAGACTTTAGGTTCATTCAGTACAAAACAACATGGAGGAGTCATGAAGGTAGGGACAGAACAATGAACAGAGAGAGAGGGAGCTGGCGGACCGTGAGATGCACGTAACCTTCGCCAAGACACAGAGATCACAGATCTAGGCTAACCCAAATTGACCTAGCTTTGATATGAAAAGGACGAGCATCAGTCTGTGATCTAAGATCAGTTTGAGAGTGAAAAATGAGGGCAGGAAGTGGGCTTGACCTTTTCATTTGATCCCTGGTGTGAAGAGAAGCCATGCAGCATATGGCTGGGGAGCGAGTACAGTTAACCTATAGCTAGCTGAGTGAGCAGGGGGGAGGGGGGAGCACAGTTAACCTGTAGCTAGCTGAGTGAGCAGGGGGGGGGGGGCACAGTTAACCTATGGCTAGCTGAGTGAGCAGGGGGGGGGGAGTACAGTTAACCTATAGCTAGCTGAGTGAGCGGGGTGGGAGGAGCACAGTTAACCTATAGCTAGGTGAGTGAGCAGGGGGGTACAGTTAACCTATAGCTAGCTGAGTGAGCAGGGGGTACAGTCAACCTATAGCTTGCTGAGTGAGCAGGGGGTACAGTCAACCTATAGCTTGCTGAGTGAGCAGGGGGCGAGTACAGTTGACCTATAGCTTGCTGAGTGAGCAGGGGGGGGTACAGTTAACCTATAGCTTGCTGAGTAAGCCGGGGGGGCGTACAGTTAACCTATAGCTTGCTGAGTGAGCAGGGGGGGGGAGCGAGTACAGTTGACCTATAGCTAGCTGAGTGAGCAGGGGGGGGATACAGTTAACCTATAGCTTGCTGAGTGAGCAGGGGGGAGTACAGTTAACCTATAGCTTGCCGAGTGAGCAGGGGGGGGAGTAGTTAACCTATAGCTAGCTGAGTGAGCAGGGGGGGGGGGGACATTAACATGAGCATCAACCCACAGTGTGGGGTCTTTTTTAACAACCCTCCCCGACACACAGCCACAACCACAGACAGCACCTTAAACAAACCCACCCAACACCCCTCCCCCAACATCCCACGCACAAACGACATGGAAAGAAGTCGCTTTGTTGAACAAGGAGGTGGAGGAGGTTTTGGGAGTGGGGACTGTGGGGGGTCTTGGATAGTTAAGTGGCTTCACTGCAGTTGAATTGTGTTTTCAAATTAAATAAAAACTTCTTTTTTTTTTACAAGGGGAAACCAAGCTGACCAATGTATCGACACAACCTCAGTGCTACAGATTATTCTAGAAATCTAGTCACTGTTGTTGAGACAGGAGTTTTAAATTGGAACGTCACCACGTAGAATTCTGGGATCAAAAGCTTCCGCTTAGCAACCAATCAGTGTGGAGAGGTGCTGAGCTGCTGTGTGGCGTAGAATAGTATGGTCTTCCTCAGTGTGTGTCCAGAGTCCTTGTTGTTGGCATCTCTCTCCCTCTCGCGCACACACACACACACACAGGATGTCAGAGCAACCTAGATACACACTGACAAGGCCGCACCTGAGACCGTCCAAAGACTGCTTTCACCACACAGTCGTACAAAACCCACACACTCACTATCACAGGTCTACACACCATCGAACAAGACCTTCACACGAGAGCTACGCAACACAGCTTTCACAGGTCTACCAACAACAAAAAAACACCCCATCGGCCAACACTTCTCACACGCTGCTGGGATCATACCATTTGAATAAGAATGAGAGGCATGTTTTTCACCAGTGAGAGGGAGGGGTGTAGAGTACACAGGCAGGCAGGCTCATTGGCCCAGGTCCCAGGATGCAGCTGGAGTGTCACACTCCAGAGGCACTAGGCCAGACCGAAGGCATTGCCTCGGGGGGCCGGGGGGGGCTAGTATGTTTTCAGTTGCAAGTTGTTGTTCATGCAGATCGGTACACAGGGGGATCAATGATTTCGCCAGCTAACTTGCCAAAATATCATTGTATTTTATTTTTTAAATTTTGAAAGATAAACTTGAAAATGACTATGGTCTCTTCTTTGACTCAACAACCAAAAACACATATCGGAGTTTAGTTTTATGAATGAACCAAAGCATCTAGTTAGTAGTATACCCCCCCCTCCCCTCCCCCCTGATCTTAGATCTACCTGGAGGACAAAAGGTATCAAACCATTTCAAAGGGGGGAGAAAGAATTGCTGCGTTTCAGTCAGATTTTCCCAGGTGGAAGGAACATGATCACAACACACAAATGTTTAGAACTTTCATAGTATTGATTATTTTAATCTTGACCCCCAAAAAAAAAAAAAACCACACATCTAGTCAGCAACAAGCTTGGACACCTTTTTGAGGCCACAATCTGGATGGGGCCTGAACTGGGTAACCAATCAATGAGTTACTGAGGAAGAGTGAAGGCCTACAGCAAAGCTGCTGAATGTCAAAGATGAACTGTCATTTAGCTTTGAAGAGTCCAAAAGCATAGACGCCAATTATATCTTATAGACCATTTAGGACCATGTTGTAAATCGCCACGGAATTTAGCCGCACAGATCATGTACTTTAGACAGAGGGCTCGATTGCAAACAGAGTTTCAGTTTCAGGAGGTGTCATTTATCAAGATCACCACATGATGAGACACGGTCAAGAATGCAAGTGACCAAATTAAAACGTTTTAATAAAAATCACAATCTCACCATCTCTAGTCTAAACTAAGATACATTTGAACGTCTGTTGGTAATACAAAGTGTGATACAATGTTGCTACTGTACTTGTGCCAAGTTGTGCCGTTTTTTGATACAATGTTCACCCTGATATCATTAACTAGCAACATTGTGGCACTGAGTGTGAGTGAGTGGGGTGCTCAAGCTTATTAAGGTTTCGCTAGCTAGTTAGCTTTAGCCCATATTTTTCTCCTTGGAAAATAGTTATTGTAGCTAAATCAGACAACTAAGTAACTATCATAACTTGTGAACCTATCAAGAGAGTCAAGGTTACTGGTATCTATCTTCGTGATCGATCATTACCTGTAGTAATAGACATCACACTTGCCAGCACTGAGTCCTGACTTCCGGATCACTTCTTCTTTCTTCCAACCCGGTGGCAGAGAGGGACAATCCATCCTCTTCTTCTCCATAATCATCTAGCAATACTTTATATTTAGGGAATCACCCCCCCCCCTCCCCAAGTCGTTATTCAAGACCGACGATATAGCTAAAGAATACAACAACGTGTTGATAAATACAGCTGACCTGGCGATCTAACGTGAACGTAAAAGCTACCGGAGAATCCGTGTCAACTGCGAAACTACTTGAAACCAGCGCGAAAACTAGTAACTTCTTATTTCCGCGTTCCGTATCGAGGACTTTCGGTAGATGGAAAACCTGTCAAACCAACGATCTATCGCTCTCTGATCTTCAACTATACAACTATGAGAAATTGTATGTCGGTGCTCGACCGCGGCGGTGGCAGTGACGGTGAGATATTGCAGCACTTCCCACACACTGACCCAGCGCCCGGTAACCGCACCGCTCGCTACAGCAACGCCCCGCCTATCTGGAACGTCCCGTCACTTCTCGCTTCCCCCATTAGAGATCCTATTTCCCAATTCCTAATTCTATACGGGGTTCCTCCCCTTCCTAGGCGGTGATGCAACATTTACAACATTCAGTAAAAAAATGAACCGAAAAAAATAAAAGTTATCAAGTTGTACGGTTTATTTCTGAAAATTCTTCAATTTGAATGTTTCTGTAAGTCTTAGTCATTGGCTTATACATATCCGTGTGAGGGGCGGCAGGGTAGCCTAGTGGTTGGACTAGTAACCGAAAGGTTGCAAGTTCGAACCCCCGAGCTGACAAGGTACACATCTGTCGTTCTGCCCCTGAACAGGCAGTTAACCCACTGTTAATAAATACGAATTTGTTCTTAACTGACTTGCCGAGTTAAATAAAGGTAAAATAAAATGTAGCGGGGTGACGAGAGTGGTGCAACACCAAGGCTCTAAAGATGCATCTCCTCTTTAAACTCCTCCCGATTATAAACGTGCACCATAATTATATTTAAATGGTGTATTTTTTGTTGTTGTTTCTTCCTGAGTATACAGAAAAGTTCCTTAGCAAATTATCTGAAAGGTCAGACGTGCCACTGCGGCGGCCGCAGCAAAGCAACCTTCTGTATAGTTACTCACACAGAATTATAACTACATTGACAGCATAGTCTTAGGCAGTCTTCAAAATGCCGATTTCTTATATTCAATTAATTCTACATTTTCATCATGTCACCATCTTGTCTTTGAATAGCTTCGCTCTCGCACATAATCAAAACTATTTCTAACTGAAACCCAACCGTCTGGCCGAATAGTGGTAAAGGAGATACCATACCATGGGAGATACCATACCATGGGAGATACCATACCATGGGAGATACCATACCATGGGAGATACCATACCATGGGAGATACCATGGGAGATACCATGGGAGATACCATGGGAGATACCATAGGAGATACCATAGAAGATACCATAGAAGATACCATAGAAGATACCATGGGAGATAGAAGATGTGTAAGTCGCTCTGGATAAGAGCGTCTGCTAAATGACTTAAATGTAAATGTAAGATACCATGGGAGATACCACACCATGGGAGGTACCATAGAAAATACCATGGGAGATACAATACCATAGAAAATACCATACCATAGAAGATACCATGGGAGATACCATACCATAGGAGATACCATACCATAGAAGATACCATGGGAGATACCATACCATAGGAGATACCATACCATAGAAGATACCATGGGAGATACCACACCATGGGAGGTACCATAGAAAATACCATGGGAGAGAAGATACCATGGGGGATACCATAGAAAATACCATACCATAGAAGATACCATACCATAGGAGATACCATACCATAGAAGATACCATGGGAGATACCATAGAAAATACCATAGAAGATACCATAGAAGATACAATACCATAGAAGATACAATACCATAGAAGATACCATAGAAAATACCATTGGAGATACCATAGCATAGAAGATACCATACCATGGGAGGTACCATAGAAAATACCATGGGAGATACAATACCATAGAAGATACCAATGGAGAGAAGATACCATGGGGGATACCATAGAAAATACCATACCATAGAAGATACCATGGGAGATACCATACCATAGAAGATACCATGGGTGATACGATACCATGGGGGATACGATACCATGGGGGATACGATACCATGGGTGATACGATACCATGGGTGATACGATGGGGGATACAATACCATGGGGGATACCATGGTGCATCCCATGGGGGATACGACACCATGGGGGATACATTTACATTTACATTACATTTAAGTCATTTAGCAGACGCTCTTATCCAGAGCGACTTACAAATTGGTATGACATCCAGTGGAACAGCCACTTTACAATAGTGCATCTAAATATTTTAAGGGGGGGGGGTGAGAAGGATTACTTTATCGTATCCTAGGTATTCCTTAAAGAGGTGGGGTTTCAGGTGTCTCCGGAAGGTGGTGATTGACTCCGCTGTCCTGGCGTCGTGAGGGAGTTTGTTCCACCATTGGGGAGCCAGAGCAGCGAACAGTTTTGACTGGGCTGAGCGGGAACTGTACTTCCTCAGTGGTAGGGAGGCGAGCAGGCCAGAGGTGGATGAACGTAGTGCCCTTATTTGGGTGTAGGGCCTGATCAGAGCCTGGAGGTACTGAGGTGCCGTTCCCCTCGCAGCTCCGTAGGCAAGCACCATGGTCTTGTAGCGGATGCGAGCTTCAACTGGAAGCCAGTGGAGAGAGCGGAGGAGCGGGGTGACGTGAGAGAACTTGGGAAGGTTGAACACTAGACGGGCTGCGGCGTTCTGGATGAGTTGTAGGGGTTTAATGGCACAGGCAGGGAGCCCAGCCAACAGCGAGTTGCAGTAATCCAGACGGGAGATGACAAGTGCCTGGATTAGGACCTGCGCCGCTTCCTGTGTGAGGCAGGGTCGTACTCTGCGGATGTTGTAGAGCATGAACCTACAGGAACGGGCCACCGCCTTGATGTTAGTTGAGAACGACAGGGTGTTGTCCAGGATCACGCCAAGGTTCTTAGCACTCTGGGAGGAGGACACAATGGAGTTGTCAACCGTGATGGCGAGATCATGGAACTGGCAGTCCTTCCCGGGAGGAAGAGCAGCTCCGTCTTGCCGAAGTTCAGCTTGAGGTGGTGATCCGTCATCCACACTGATATGTCTGCCAGACATGCAGAGATGCGATTCGCCACCTGGTCATCAGAAGGGGGAAAGGAGAAGATTAATTGTGTGTCGTCTGCATAGCAATGATAGGAGAGACCATGTGAGGTTATGACAGAGCCAAGTGACTTGGTGTATAGCGAGAATAGGAGAGGGCCTAGAACAGAGCCCTGGGGACACCAGTGGTGAGAGCGCGTGGTGAGGAGACAGATTCTCGCCACGCCACCTGGTAGGAGCGACCTGTCAGGTAGGACGCAATCCAAGCGTGGGCCGCGCCGGAGATGCCCAACTCGGAGAGGGTGGAGAGGAGGATCTGATGGTTCACAGTATCGAAGGCAGCCGATAGGTCTAGAAGGATGAGAGCAGAGGAGAGAGAGTTAGCTTTAGCGGTGCGGAGCGCCTCCGTGATACAGAGAAGAGCAGTCTCAGTTGAATGACTAGTCTTGAAACCTGACTGATTTGGATCAAGAAGGTCATTCTGAGAGAGATAGCGGGAGAGCTGGCCAAGGACGGCACGTTCAAGAGTTGGAGAGAAAAGAAAGAAGGGATACTGGTCTGTAGTTGTTGACATCGGAGGGATCGAGTGTAGGTTTTCAGAAGGGGTGCAACTCTCGCTCTCTTGAAGACGGAAGGGACGTAGCCAGCGGTCAGGGATAAGTTGATGAGCGAGGTGAGGTAAGGGAGAAGGTCTCCGGAAATGGTCTGGAGAAGAGAGGAGGGGATAGGGTCGAGCGGGCAGGTTGTTGGGCGGCCGGCCGTCACAAGACGCGAGATTTCATCTGGAGAGAGAGGGGAGAAAGGTCAGAGCACAGGGTAGGGCAGTGTGAGCAGAACCAGCGGTGTCGTTTGACTTAGCAAACGAGGATCGGATGTCGTCGACCTTCTTTTCAAAATGGTTGACGAAGTCATCTGCAGAGAGGGAGGAGGGGGGGGGAGGAGGATTCAGGAGGGAGGAGAAGGTGGCAAAGAGCTTCCTAGGGTTAGAGGCAGATCCTTGGAATTTAGAGTGGTAGAAAGTGGCTTTAGCAGCAGAGACAGAGGAGGAAAATGTAGAGAGGAGGGAGTGAAAGGATGCCAGGTCCGCAGGGAGGCGAGTTCTCCTCCATTTCCGCTCGGCTGCCCGGAGCCCTGTTCTGTGAGCTCGCAATGAGTCGTCGAGCCACGGAGCGGGAGGGGAGGACCGAGCCGGCCTGGAAGATAGGGGACATAGAGAGTCAAAGGATGCAGAAAGGGAGGAGAGGAGGGTTGAGGAGGCAGAATCAGGAGATAGGTTGGAGAAGGTTTGAGCAGAGGGAAGAGATGATAGGATGGAAGAGGAGAGAGTAGCGGGGGAGAGAGAGCGAAGGTTGGGACGGCGCGATACCATCCGAGTAGGGGCAGTGTGGGAAGTGTTGGATGAGAGCGAGAGGGAAAAGGATACAAGGTAGTGGTCGGAGACTTGGAGGGGAGTTGCAATGAGGTTAGTGGAAAAACAGCATCTAGTAAAGATGAGGTCAAGCGTATTGCCTGCCTTGTGAGTAGGGGGGGAAGGTGAGAGGGTGAGGTCAAAAGAGGAGAGGAGTGGAAAGAAGGAGGCAGAGAGGAATGAGTCAAAGGTAGACGTGGGGAGGTTAAAGTCGCCCAGAACTGTGAGAGGTGAGCCGTCCTCAGGAAAGGAGCTTATCAAGGCATCAAGCTCATTGATGAACTCTCCGAGGGAACCTGGAGGGCGATAAATGATAAGGATGTTAAGCTTGAAAGGGCTGGTAACTGTGACAGCATGAAATTCAAAGGAGGCGATAGACAGATGGGTAAGGGGAGAAAGAGAATGACCACTTGGGAGAGATAAGGATCCCGATGCCACCACCCCGCTGACCAGAAGCTCTCGGGGTGTGCGAGAACACGTGGGCGGACGAAGAGAGAGCAGTAGGAGTAGCAGTGTTATCTGTGGTGATCCATGTTTCTGTCAGTGCCAAGAAGTCGAGGGACTGGAGGGAGGCATAGGCTGAGATGAACTCGGATACGATACCATGGGGGATACGATACCATGGGGGATACGATGGGGGATACCATACCATGGGAGATACCATGGTATCGTATCTCCTATACAAGAGATACAATACCATGGGAGATGGTCCATCGATCACAGCAAGTTGTCCAGGTCCTGAAGGCCATCACACCACCACCACATTGGACTGTTGGTGTGATGTTCTTTATCTGAACTGCTGTGTTACTTTAACGCCAGATGAAACGGGACGCACACCTTCCAAAAAGTTCAACTTTTGTCTCGTCAGTCCACAGAATATTTTCCCAAAGGTCTTGGGGATCAAGATGTTTTTTTTGCCAAAAGTGAGATGAGCCTTTATGTTATTTTTGGTCGGCAGTGGTTTTCACCTTGGAACTCTGTCATGGATGCCATTTTTGCCCAGTCTCTTTCTTATGGTTGAGTCATGATCACTGACCTTAACTGAGGCCAGTGAGGCCTGCAGTTCTTTAAAATGTTGTTGTGGGTTCTCTTGGGACCTCTTGGATGAGTCGTCGCTGCGCTCTTAGTGTGATTTTGGTCGGGCCGGCCACTCCTGGGAAGGTTCACCACTGTTCCAAATGTTCTCCATTTGTGGATAATGTCTCTCACCGTTCGCTTGAGTCCCAAAGGTTTAGAAATGGCTTTGTAGTCCTTTCCAGTCTGATAGATGTCAATTCCTTTGTTTCTCATCTGTTCCTGAATTTCTTTGGACCGCGGCATGATGTCTTGCTTTTTGAGATATTTTGTCCTACTTCACTTTGTCAGACAGGTTCTATTTAAGAAACAAGACACGTGAAGAAAAAACCCGAAACAGCCCTATCTGGTGCCACAAAGACAGGAACAATCACCCACAAAACCCAACACAAAACAGGCTACCTAAATATGGTTCCCAATCAGAGACAATGACTAACACCTGCCTCTGATTGAGAACCATATCAGGCCAAACATAGAAATAGACAAATCAGACAGACAACATAGACTGCCCACCAAGCTCACGTCCTAACCAACACTAAAACAAGGAAAACACACAAGAACGATGGTCAGAACGTGACAGTCACTATTTGTCACTATAGTGATCACTGCATCCCAATGGGTACAGATACAGCTCTAGAACAATGTTCTACTGTCACGCTGGTATAAAGGATTTGAGACAGGCACAGGAATTTATTTCTACCTTTATTTAACTAGGCGTGTCATGTCAGTTAAGAACTCATTCGTATTTTCAATGACGGCCTAGGAACAGTGGGTTAACTGCCTTGTTCAGAGGCAGAAGACCTTGTCGGCTCGGGGATTAGATCTTGCAACCTTTCGGTTACTAGTTCAACACTCTAACCACTAGGCTATCTGCCAAATATACAATAGGGCTTTCTAATACACCCAAAACAAACAAAAACACCGGGCTATACCCAAGCAAAGGAGTGAGGGTAAACCTCGTTGAACGCCACGGGCCGATACCCGTAATACACAATATATATATATATATAGCACGCAGCACAACAACTGGAAATGGAAACAATAATCACAGACCCAATAGAAACCAAAGGGGACACATATATTCAAATACATTCAGTGGGAATAGGGACCAGGTGTGCGTAATGAAAGTTCCGGAGGGATCCGTGACATCTACAGCGTTGGTAAAAATGTGATCGATGCATGTGGATGATTTTGTTCCTGTAGTGTTTGTAAACACACTGAACCAGATCATCCTATCATCCTATTTTTCCAACTTAACCGAAGAAAATAAGAACAATCCCCCCCCAAAAAATGTTTGATACTGTCGCAAAGCTAACTAAAAAGCAGCATTCCCCAAGAGATGAATGGCTTTCACTTCAGCAGTGATAAATTCATGAACTTCTTCGATGAAAAGATCATGATCATTGGAAAGCAAATAACAGACTCCTCTTTAAATCTGCATATTCCTCCAAAGCTCAGTTGTCCTGAGTCTGCACAACACTGCCAGGACCTGGGATCAAGGGAGACACTCAAGTTTTTTAATCCTATATATCTTGACACCATGATGAAAATAGTCATGGCCTCTAAACCGTCAAGCTGTGTACTGGACCCTATTCCAACTAAACTACTGAAAGAGCTGCTTCCTGTGCTTGGCCCTCCTATGTTGAACATAATAAATGGCTCCCTATCCACTGGATGTGTACCAAACTCACTAAAAGTGGCAGTAATAAAGCCTCTCTTGAAAAGCCAAACCTTGACCCAGAAAATATAAAAACTTTCAGCCTATATCGTATCTCCTCTCAAAATAAATTGAAAAAGCTGTTGCGCAGCAACTCACTGCCTACCCGAAGACAAACAATGTATACGAAACGCTTCAGTCTGGTTTTAGACCCCATCATAGCACTGAGACGGTGGCAAATGACCTTTTAATGACGTCAGACTGAGGCTCTGCATCTGTCCTCGTGCTCCTAGACCTTAGTGCTGCTTTTGATACCATCGATCACCACATTATTTTGTAAAGATTAGAAACCCAAATTGGTCTTATCTGTCGGAAAGATATCAGTTTGTCTCTGTAGATGGTTTGTCCTCTGATGGTTTGTCCTCCATCTTCCTCAAGGTTCCGTTTAAGGACCACTATTGTTTTCACTATATATTTGACCTCTTGGGGATGTCATTCGGAAACATAATGTTAAGTCGCTCTGGATAAGAGCGTCTGCTAAATGACTTAAATGTAATGTAAATGTTAACTTTCACTGCTATGCGGATG
Source organism: Oncorhynchus gorbuscha (assembly GCF_021184085.1). Lineage (NCBI taxonomy): Eukaryota > Metazoa > Chordata > Actinopteri > Salmoniformes > Salmonidae > Oncorhynchus > Oncorhynchus gorbuscha. The sequence continues at coordinate 93,813,502 of NC_060188.1, read as the reverse complement.
ACACACAGCTGTACATTTTGATGAAACATGGTGAAGCCCCAAAATTGCCCTCGCTAGAAGCCTGAGTTTCAGACATAAGGAAGTGGATGGTGGCCAATGTTCTACTTTTAAAGTCAGACAAAACAGAGATGATTGTTCTAGGTCCCAAGAAACAAAGATATCTTCTGTTGAATCTGAGAATTAATCTTGATGGTTGTACAGTGGTCTCAAATAAAACTGTGAAGGACCTCGGCGTTACTCTGGACCCTGATCTCTCTTTTGACGAACATATCAAGAATATTTCAAGGACAACCTTTTTTTCCATCTTTGTAACATTGCAGAAAATCTGAAACTTTCTGTCCAAAAGTTACGCAAAAAAATGTATCCATGCTTTTGTCACTTCTAGGTTAGACTACTGCAATGCTCTACTTTCCGGCAAGCCGGATAACGCACTAAATAAGCTTGAGTTAGTGCCAAACACGACTGTTTGAATCTTGACTAGAACCAAAAAATGTGATCATATCATTCCAGTGCTAGCCTCTCTACACGGACTTCCTGTTAAGGCTCGGGCTGATTTCAAGGTTTTAACAAACCATTACATGGGCTTGCTCCTACCTATCTCTCTGATTGGTACTGCCGTACATACCTACACGTACGCTAAGGTCACAAGACACAGGCCTCTTTACTGTCCCTAGAATTTCTATGCAAACCGCTGGAGGCAGGGCTTTCTTCTATAGAGCTCCATTTTTATGGAATGGTCTGCCTATCCATGTGTCAGGACCCGGTTACGAACCCAGGTCTCCGGAGAGAGAAACAGTCACTTAACCAACTGAGCCACGAATAGTCGGCAGAACCCAGAAGATGAGGCAGACACAGCAGTACTTGAGACGGTGAATTTAATGAAGTAAAAAGTGAAGTTCTTCAGGAAAACATGTAACTCCACAACCTCAAAAGGAATTCCACAAGAACAAAGGTAATCCTCCAAGACAAAAAAGGTAAATCCACAAGGTGGAAGGTAAAGCACAAAAAGCCTCAAAAGATACTCAAAAAACAAACAAACAAGAACAAAAAACAGAATTCCACAAGAGAGTCCACCGGGATCAACAAGAGTTCACAGAGTACTAGGGCTGGGTGCTAACATACAAACACAGAGCAAAGAACTGAGGAAAACAAAGGGTTTAAATACAATCAGGGAAAACGAGGCACAGGTGCAAATAATAATGGGGATCAAGGGAAAACAAAAGGTCAAAAGGCACAATGGGGGCATCTAGTGACCAAAAACCGGAACAACCCTGGCCAAATCCTGACACCATGTGAGAGACGCAGACTCGGTCTCAACCTTTAAGTCTTTATTGAAGACTCATCTCTTCAGTAGGTCCTATGATTGAGTGTAGTCTGGCCCAGGAGTGTGAAGGTGAACGGAAAGGCACTGGAGCAACGAACCACCCTTGGGATTCTCCACTGGGATTCTCTGCCTCTAACCCTATTACAGGGGCTGAGTCACTGGCTTACTGGTGCTCTTCCATGCCGTCCCTAGGAGGGGGGGGGTCACTTGAGTGGGTTGAGTCACTGACGTGATCTTCCTGTCCGGGTTGGCGCCCCCCTAAGGGTTCATGCCGTGGGGGAGATCTTTGTGGGTTATACTCGGCCTTGTCTCAGGATAGCAGGTTGGTGGTTGAAGATATCCCTCTAGTGATGTGGGGGCTGTGCTTTGGCAAAGTGGGTGGGGTTATATCCTGCCTGTTTGAAACTGTCTGGGGGTATCGTCGCATGGGGCCACAGTGTCAACCCGACCCCTCCTGTCTTATGCTGCAACAGTTTATGTGTTGGGGGGCTAGGGTCAGTCTGTTATATCTGGAGTACGTCTCCTGCCTTATCCAGTGTCCTGTGTGAATTTAAGCATGATCTCTAATTCTCTCTTTTTTCTCTCTCTCTCTCTCTCTCTCTCTCTCTCTCTCTCTCTCTCTCTCTCTCTCTCTCTCTCTCTCTCTCTCTCTCTCTCTCTCTTTCTCTCTCTCTTGGAGGACCTGAGCCCTAGGACCATGCCTCAGGATTACCTGGCATGATGACTCCTTGCTGTCCCCAGTCCACCTCGGCTATGAAAAGCCAACTGACATTTACTGCTGAGGTGCTGACCTGTTGCACCCTCTACAACCACTGTGATTATTATTATCTGACCCTGCTGGTCATCTATGAACATTTGAACATCTTGGCCATGTTCTGTTATAATCTCCACCCGGCACAGCCAGAAGAGGACTGGCCACCCCACATAGCCTGGTTCCTCTCTAGGTTTCTTCCTTGGTTCTGGACTTTCTAGGGAGTTTTTCATAACCACCTTGCTTCTACACTTGCATTGCTTACTGTTTGGGGGTTTAGGCTGGATTTATGTACAGCACTTTGTGACATCAGCTGATGTAAGAAGGGCTTTATAAATTATTTTGATTGAAATTTGATTGATTACAGGCACTGGTTACAGTAAGAAGCTTCCTCTTGAGCTGACAGCTTGATGAAAACCAGTCAATATTCAGGTCCCCAAGAAAGTAGACCTCTCTGTTCACATGAAAAACTATCAAGCATTTCACACATATAATTTTGATACTGACTGTTCGCACTTGGTGGCCTATAGCAACACCCTAAAAGAAAAGGCGTTAGATGTGCGAACCTGCAACCACAACACTTCAATAACACTTGACAGAAGATCTTCTCTAAGCATTACAGGAATATGGCTCTGAATATAAACAGCAACTCCTCCCCCACAAGCATGTCTGTCTCTTCTACAGATGTTATATCCCTGTATTGCTACTGCTGTATCGTCAAATGAATGATCTAAGTTAATCTCAGAAATGGTTAATAGATTAATGTTATCTGATGTTAGCAAGTTATTGATTTTTACGAACCTTATTATTTCTAAGGCTGAATCCACCAGTATTTGGTGGATTCACCAGTATTTTCCGGTTCCGGTTTGGAGCGAGTGGTCGCATCGGCGCTTGCTCCCGCAGGTAGTATAACTTTTTACATTTCATTTCATTATATTTCATTATAGCACAACGGTTTGATTTGTCTAATCTTAGCAATTTCTTCTCAGCTAGCTACATAGCCGTCTTTGTATCAAAGATAATTGCGTAATTATCGTATTTCGCCGTCCTAACGTAGTCTTCACTAGCCAGCTAGCTAACGTCCACTGATTAGCTGCACTGGGAAAACTATTACACTCAACTGAACGACTCGATCAGTGTAGTGTTAGCTAGCTACATAGCTGTCTTTGCTGTCTTCGTATCTTCGTTCCAAGATAATTGTGTTGTTTAGGTTTAGAGTGTGTAGTCTTAGAGTGATTATCTTAATTTACCGAGGTTAGCTAGCCAGCTATTTGTCGTCCTTAACGTAGGAGACTCTGCTAGCTAGCCAACAGCTAGCCAACGCTAGCCAACGTCTTCTGAATAGAACTCAACAACCCGGTCGCATTCACAGGTAGTATCACATTTTCATTTCATTTCATTACAGTACAACGGTTTGATTTGTTTGATCGTAGCTAGCTACATAGCCGTCTTTGTATCAAAGATAATTGTGTAGCCTAGAGCGATTTTCTAGGTTCGCTAGCCAGCTATTGTCGTTCTTTTAACGCAACGTAACGTAAACAACACTACTAGCTAGCCAGCTAGCCCCCGAATTGCACGCACGACCCACGTGGAGTTCCAGGTCTCCGGTAGCCTCTGGAACTGCCGATCTGCGGCCAACAAGGCAGAGTTCATCTCAGCCTATGCCTCCCTCCAGTCCCTCGACTTCTTGGCACTGACGGAAACATGGATCACCACAGACAACACTGCTACTCCTACTGCTCCCTCTTCGTCCGCCCACGTGTTCTCGCACACCCCGAGAGCTTCTGGTCAGCGGGGTGGTGGCACCGGGATCCTCATCTCTCCCAAGTGGTCATTCTCTCTTTCTCCCCTTACCCATCTGTCTATCGCCTCCTTTGAATTCCATGCTGTCACAGTTACCAGCCCTTTCAAGCTTAACATCCTTATCATTTATCCAGTTGAAGCTCGCATCCGCTACAAGACCATGGTGCTTGCCTACGGAGCTGTGAGGGGAACGGCACCTCAGTACCTCCAGGCTCTGATCAGGCCCTACACCCAAACAAGGGCACTGCGTTCATCCACCTCTGGCCTGCTCGCCTCCCTACCACTGAGGAAGTACAGCTCCCGCTCAGCCCAGTCAAAACTGTTCGCTGCTCTGGCCCCCCAATGGTGGAACAAACTCCCTCACAACGCCAGGACAGCGGAGTCAATCACCACCTTCCGGAGACACACTTTTTGTTTGTTTAAAATAAAATAAAATATCACTTGTGATAGAAAGATACCACTGTCCTCAACTTCCGCCCGCTTTGGTCTTCATACACACGGTTAGCAGATGTTATTGGTCACATACACACGGTTAGCAGATGTTATTGGTCACATACACACGGTTAGCAGATGTTATTGGTCACATACACACGGTTAGCAGATGTTATTGGTCACATACACACGGTTAGCAGATGTTATTGGTCACATAAACACGGTTAGCAGATGTTACTGGTCACATACACACGGTTAGCAGATGTTATTGGTCACATACACACGGTTAGCAGATGTTATTGGTCACATACACATGGTTAGAAGATGTTATTGGTCACATACACACGGTTAGCAGATGTTATTGGTCACATAAACACGGTTAGCAGATGTTATTGGTCACATACACACGGTTAGCAGATGTTATTGGTCACATACACACGGTTAGCAGATGTTATTAGTCACATACACACGGTTAGCAGATGTTATTGGTCACATACACACGGTTAGCAGATGTTATTGGTCACATACACACGGTTAGCAGATGTTATTGGTCACATACACACGGTTAGCAGATGTTATTGGTCACATACACACGGTTAGCAGATGTTATTGGTCACATACACACGGTTAGCAGATGTTATTGGTCACATACACACGGTTAGCAGATGTTATTGGTCACATACACACGGTTAGCAGATGTTATTGGTCACATACACACGGTTAGCAGATGTTATTGGTCACATACACACGGTTAGCAGATGTTATTGGTCACATACACACGGTTAGCAGATGTTATTGGTCACATACAAAATGTTAGCAGATGTTATTGGTCACATACACACGGTTAGCAGATGTTATTGGTCACATACACATGGTTAGCAGATGTTATTGGTCACATACACACGGTTAGCAGATGTTATTGGTCACATACACATGGTTAGCAGATGTTATTGGTCACACAGTTAGCAGATGTTATTGGTCACATACACATGGTTAGCAGATGTTATTGGTCACACGGTTAGCAGATGTTATTGGTCACACGGTTAGCAGATGTTATTGGTCACATACACATGGTTAGCAGATGTTATTGGTCACACGGTTAGCAGATGTTATTGGTCACACGGTTAGCAGATGTTATTGGTCACATACACATGGTTAGCAGATGTTATTGGTCACATACACACGGTTAGCAGATGTTATTGGTCACATACACATGGTTAGCAGATGTTATTGGTCACACGGTTAGCAGATGTTATTGGTCACACGGTTAGCAGATGTTATTGGTCACACGGTTAGCAGATGTTATTGGTCACACGGTTAGCAGATGTTATTGGTCACACGGTTAGCAGATGTTATTGGTCACATACACACGGTTAGCAGATATTATTGGTCACACGGTTAGCAGATGTTATTGGTCACACGGTTAGCAGATGTTATTGGTAACACGGTTAGCAGATGTTATTGGTCACATGGTTAGCAGATGTTATTGGTCACACGGTTAGCAGATGTTATTGGTCACATACACATGGTTAGCAGATGTTATTGGTTACATACACACGGTTAGCAGATGTTATTGGTCACATACACATGGTTAGCAGATGTTATTGGTCACATACACACGGTTAGCAGATGTTATTGGTCACATACACATGGTTAGCAGATGTTATTGGTCACATACACACGGTTAGCAGATGTTATTGGTCACATACACATGGTTAGCAGATGTTATTGGTCACATACACACGGTTAGCAGATGTTATTGGTCACATACACATGGTTAGCAGATGTTATTGGTCACATACACATGGTTAGCAGATGTTATTGGTCATATACACATGGTTAGCAGATGTTGTTGGTCACACGGTTAACAGATGTTATTGGTCACATACACATGGTGAGCAGATGTTATTGGTCATATACACATGGTTAGTAGATGTTGTTGGTCACACGGTTAGCAGATGTTATTGGTCACATACACACGGTTAGCAGATGTTATTGGTCACATACACACGGTTAGCAGATGTTATTGGTCACACGGTTAGCAGATGTTATTGGTCACATACACATGGTTAGCAGATGTTATTGGTCACACGGTTAGCAGATGTTATTGCTCACACTGTTAGCAGATGTTATTGGTCACATACACATGGTTAGGAGATGTTATTGGTCACATACACACTGTTAGCAGATGTTATTGGTCACATACACATGGTTAGGAGATGTTATTGGTCACATACACACGGTTAGCAGATGTTATTGGTCACACGGTTAGCAGATGTTATTGGTCACATACACATGGTTAGCAGATGTTATTGGTCACACGGTTAGCAGATGTTATTGCTCACACTGTTAGCAGATGTTATTGGTCACATACACATGGTTAGGAGATGTTATTGGTCACATACACACGGTTAGCAGATGTTATTGGTCACACGGTTAGCAGATGTTATTGGTCACATACACATGGTTAGCAGATGTTATTGGTCACACGGTTAGCAGATGTTATTGCTCACACGGTTAGCAGATGTTATTGGTCACATACACATGGTTAGCAGATGTTATTGGTCACACGGTTAGCAGATGTTATTGGTCACATACACATAGTTAGCAGACGTTATTGGTCACATACACATGGTTAGCAGATGTTATTGGTCACATACACATGGTTAGCAGATGTTATTGGTCACATACACACGGTTAGCAGATGTCATTGGTCACATACACATGGTTAGATGTTATTGGTCACATACACATGGTTAGCAGACGTTATTGGTCACATACACATGGTTAGCAGATGTTATTGGTCACATACACATGGTTAGCAGATGTTATTGTTCACATAAACACGGTTAGCAGATGTTATTGGTCACATACACATGGTTAGCAGATGTTATTGTTCACATAAACACGGTTAGCAGATGTTATTGGTCACATACAGTGGGGCAAAAAAGTATTTAGTCAGCCACCAATTGTGCAAGTTCTCCCACTTAAAAAGATGAGAGAGGCCTGTAATTTTCATCATAGGTACACTTCAACTATGACAGACAAAATGAGAAAAAAAATCCAGAAAATGATATTGTAGGATTTTTAATGAATTTATTTGCAAATTATGGTGGAAAATAAGTATTTGGTCACCTACAAACAAGCAAGATTTCTGTAACTTCTTCTTTAAGAGGCTCCTCTGTCGTCCACTCGTTACCTGTATTAATGGCACCTGTTTGAACTTGTTATCATTATAAAAGACACCTGTCCACAACCTCGAACAGTCACACTCCAAACTCCACTATGGCCAAGACCAAAGAGCTGTCAAAGGACACCAGAAACCCAATTGTACACCTGCACCAGGTTGGGAAGACTGAATCTACAATAGGTAAGCAGCTTGATTTGAAGTAATCAAGTGTGGGAGCAATTATTAGGAAATGGAAGACATACAAGACCACTGATAATCTCCCTCGATCAGGGGCTCCACGCAAGATCTCACCCCGTGGAGTCAAAATGATCACAAGAACGGTGAGCAAAAATCCCAGAACCACACAGGGGGACCTAGTGAATGACCTGCAGAGAGCTGGGACCAAAGTAACAAAGGCTACAATCCGTAACACACTACGCTGCCAGGGACTCAAATCCTGCAGTGCCAGACGTGTCCCCCTGCTTAAGCCGGGTGGTTGTTGTCCTTGATGATCTTTTTGGCCTTCCTGTAACATCAGGTGCTGTAGGTGTTCTGGAGGGCAGGTAGTTTGCCCCCGGTGATGCGTTGTGCAGACCGCACCACCCTCTGAAGAGCCTTGCGGTTGAGGGTGGTGCAATTGCCGTACCAGGCGGTGATTCAGCCCGACAGCATCTGTAAAGGTTTTGAGGGTTTTAGATGAGAAGCCAATGTTCTTCAGCCTCCTGAGGTTGAAGAGGCATTATTGCGCCTTTTTCACCACACTGTCTGTGCGGGTGGGCCATTTCAGTTTGTCAATGATGTGTACGCCAAGGAACTTAAAACTCTCCACCCTCTCCACTACTGTCCCATCAATGTAGATAGGGGGCTGCTCCCTTTGATGTTTCCTGAAGTCCACGATTATCTCCTTTGTTTTGTTGACGTTGTTGACGAGAGGTTGTTATCCTGACACCACACTTCGAGTGCCCTCACCTCCTCCCTGTAGGCCGTCACATCGTTGTTGGTAATCAAGCCCACTACTGTAGTGTCATCTGCAAACTTGATGATTGAGTTGGAGCCGTGCATGGCCACACAGTCATGGGGTGAACAGGGAGTACAGGAGGGGGCTGAGCACGCACCCTTGTGGGGCCCCAGTGTTGAGAATCAGCGAAGTGGAGATGTTGTTTCCTACCTTCTCCATCTGGGGGCGACCTGTCAGAAAGTCCAGGACCCAGTTGTACAGGGCGGGGTTGAGACCCAGGGCCTCGAGCTTAATGATGAGCTTGGAGGGTATTATGGTCTTGAATGCTGAGCTGTAGTCAATGAACAGCATTCTTACATAGGTATTCCTCTTGTCCGGATGGGAAAGGGCAATGTGGAGTGTGACAGCAATTGCATCGTCTGTGGACCTGTTGGGGCGGTAAGCAAATTGGAGTGGGTCTAGGGTGTCAGGTAGGGCGGAGGTGATATGATCCTTGACTAGTCTCTCAAAGCACTTCATGATGACAGAAGTGAGTGCTACGGGGCGAAAGTCATTTAGTTCAGTTAGTTCAGTTACCTTTGACTACTCTGGCTTCTTGTGTACAGAAACAATGGTGGTCATCCTGAAGCATGTGGGGACAGCAGAATGAGATAGGGAGAGATTTAATATGTCCGTAAACATGCGCATGGTAGCTAGCAACGTAGGTTGCACTGTTACTCCTCACAGTTACAGACAGGGCAGGTCACAGGGAAGATTGAATACAACAAACAGCAGGAATACAACCACAAACCCGGGCCAATAAGCAATCTCAGCTTCAATGGCTAACCACGTTGCGGCCTCAAGAAAACCCCTCTAGCTTGATATGCGGCTAGCTAGCAGCTAAGCTAGCTGCAACGCCAAATAGCTCCTCAGACCCATCCTTGGTCGGCAAGATCACCGGACAGCGATTAGCAGTCCCTGCAATTGATGCCAACTGCATCACGGGAACCAAACTAAAAAGTTAGCTAGCTACTAAGAGCTTTCAAAACAACAAACTTTTCAAAACAACAAAGCCGAGCTCTTCCTCGTTCCACGTTCAACAGGAAGTGACGTGTTTGATTGAGGGGAACAGTGTGACCTTCATGTCTTAAATTATTGATGGACTGTCATTTCTCTTTGCTGATTTGAGCTGTTCTTGCCCTGATATGAACTTATAGGGCCATCTTCTGTATACCACCCCTACCATGTCACAACACAATTGATTGGCACAAACACATTAAGAAGGAAATTAACACCCCACAAATGAACTTGGTAAAAGACCATCTTCTGTATTCCACCCCTACCTTGTCACAACACAACTGGTTGTCTCAAACGCATTAAGAAGGAAATACATTCCACAAATTGACCTTTAACAAGGCACACCTGTTAATTGAATTGCATTCCATGTGACTACCTCATGAAGCTGGTTGAGCAAATGCCAAGAGTGCAAAGCTGTCATCAAGGCAAAGGGTGTCTACTTTGAAGAATCTCAAATATAAAATATATTTTGATTTGCTGAACACTTTTTTTTAGTTAATACATGATTCTATATGTGTTATTTCATAGTTTTGATGTCTTCACTATTATTCTTATATTTAGTTTGTTTTTAGTCCTGTCCTTCTTCTACCCTCAACCTCTCCCATCTATTACTGATGTCCATCCTCTACCCTCTCCCATCTATTACTGATGTCCATCCTCTACCCTCTCCCATCTATTACTGATGTCCTTCCTCTACCCTCTCCCATCTATTACTGATGTCCTTCCTCTACCCTCAACCATCTATTACTGATGTCCTTCCTCTACCCTCAACCATCTATTACTGATGTCCTTCCTCTACCCTCAACCATCTATTACTGATGTCCATCCTCTACCCTCAACCATCTATTACTGATGTCCTTCCTCTACCCTCAACCATCTATTACTGATGTCCTTCCTCTACCCTCAACCATCTATTACTGATGTCCTTCCTCTACCCTCAACCATCTATTACTGATGTCCTTCCTCTACCCTCAACCATCTATTACTGATGTCCTTCCTCTACCCTCAACCATCTATTACTGATGTCCTTCCTCTACCCTCAACCATCTATTACTGATGTCCTTCCTCTACCCTCAACCATCTATTACTGATGTCCTTCCTCTACCCTCAACCATCTATTACTGATGTCCTTCTTCTACCCTCAACCTCTCCCATCTATTACTGATGTCCATCCTCTACCCTCTCCCATCTATAACTGATGTCCTTCCTCTACCCTCAACCATCTATTACTGATGTCCTTCCTCTACCCTCAACCATCTATTACTGATGTCCTTCCTCTACCCTCAACCATCTATTACTGATGTCCTTCCTCTACCCTCAACCATCTATTACTGATGTCCTTCCTCTACCCTCAACCATCTATTACTGATGTCCTTCCTCTACCCTCAACCATCTATTACTGATGTCCTTCCTCTACCCTCAACCATCTATTACTGATGTCCTTCCTCTACCCTCAACCATCTATTACTGATGTCCTTCCACTACCCTCTCCCATCTATTACTGATGTTCTTCCTCTACCCTCAACCATCGATTACTGATGTCCTTCCTCTACCCTCAACCATCTATTACTGTTGTCCTTCCTCTACCCTCAACCATCTATTACTGATGTCCTTCCTCTACCCTCAACCATCTATTACTGATGTCCTTCCTCTACCCTCTCCCATCTATTACTGATGTTCTTCCTCTACCCTCAACCATCGATTACTGATGTCCTTCCTCTACCCTCAACCATCTATTACTGTTGTCCTTCCTCTACCCTCAACCATCTATTACTGATGTCCTTCCTCTACCCTCAACCTCTCCCATCTATTACTGATGTCCATCCTCTACCCTCAACCTCTCCCATCTACTTCTGATGTCCTTCCTCTACCCTCAACCATCTATTACTGATGTCCTTCCTCTACCCTCAACCATCTATTACTGATGTCCTTCCTCTACCCTCAACCTCTCCCATCTATTACTGATGTCCTTCCTCTACCCTCAACCTCTCCCATCTATTACTGATGTCCTTCCTCTACCCTCAACCATCTATTACTGATGTCCTTCCTCTACCCTCAACCATCTATTACTGATGTCCATCCTCTACCCTCAACCATCTATTACTGATGTCCTTCCTCTACCCTCAACCATCTATTACTGATGTCCTTCCTCTACCCTCAACCATCTATTACTGATGTCCATCCTCTACCCTCAACCATCTATTACTGATGTCCTTCCTCTACCCTCAACCTCTCCCATCTATTACTGATGTCCTTCCTCTACCCTCAACCATCTATTACTGATGTTCTTCCTCTACCCTCAACCTCTCCCATCTATTACTGATGTCCTTCCTCTACCCCCAACCATCTATTACTGATGTCCTTCCTCTACCCTCAACCATCTATTACTGATGTCCTTCCTCTACCCTCAACCATCTATTACTGATGTCCATCCTCTACCCTCAACCTCTCCCATCTACTTCTGATGTCCTTCCTCTACCCTCAACCATCTATTACTGATGTTCTTCCTCTACCCTCAACCATCTATTACTGATGTCCTTCCTCTACCCTCAACCATCTATTACTGATGTCCTTCCTCTACCCTCAACCATCTATTACTGATGTCCTTCCTCTACCCTCAACCATCTATTGCTGGTGTCCTTCCTCTACCCTCAACCATCTATTACTGATGTCCTTCCTCTACCCTCAACCATCTATTACTGATGTCCTTCCTCTACACTCAACCATCTATTACTGATGTCCTTCCTCTACCCTCAACCTCTCCCATCTATTACTGATGTCCATCCTCTACCCTCAACCATCTATTACTGATGTCCTTCCTCTACCCTCAACCATCTATTACTGATGTCCATCCTCTACCCTCAACCATCTATTACTGATGTCCTTCCTCTACCCTCAACCTCTCCCATCTATTACTGATGTCCATCCTCTACCCTCAACCATCTATTACTGATGTCCTTCCTCTACCCTCAACCATCTATTACTGATGTCCTTCCTCTACCCTCTCCCATCTATTACTGATGTCCATCCTCTACCCTCAACCATCTATTACTGATGTCCTTCCTCTACCCTCAACCATCTATTACTGATGTCCTTCCTCTACCCTCAACCATCTATTACTGATGTCCTTCCTCTACCCTCAACCATCTATTACTGATGTCCTTCCTCTACCCTCAACCATCTATTACTGATGTCCTTCCTCTACCCTCAACCATCTATTACTGATGTCCTTCCTCTACCCTCAACCATCTATTACTGATGTCCTTCCTCTACACTCAACCATCTATTACTGATGTCCTTCCTCTACCATCTATTACTGATGTCCTTCCTCTACCCTCAACTATCTATTACTGATGTCCTTCCTCTACCCTCTCCCATCTATTACTGATGTCCTTCCTCTACCCTCAACCTCTCCCATCTACTTCTGATGTCCTTCCAGTTTGATTTCTACTTGACATATATTTTTAACTGTGCTGTTTCTAAAATGTTCATGTCCCCCATCTTGTCTTTAAAAAACTTTTAGGTTCTAGATAGGGGTGTACAGATATTATACGATTCATCATATTCAGAGCCACTGTTACCGAGGTCCCTCTCTCTCTCACTCACACACCCCTGATCCATGAAGGCCCTTGTGGAGCATGATGTTGGGCCAGTCTGGACTGTCTCTGTATGCGTCTGACTAACAAGAGGGGATGTGTGATGGTGGTTGATATGAAGTTATTTCCGATGTAAATAAAATCTACAGTATAAACCGTATTTGTTTATTCTGCTAAAAAAAATATTTTTAAAAGCTGTCTAAATGACATCATCATAGCCCCCCCCCCACACCCCTCTTGTCTTCCCTCCCTTCCTCCTTCCTTTTACAGCCCTTCATAGGGGCAACAAGGGCAGCCCAAATGACCATTGCTTTTATTCTCTAAGCGGCCAAAAAAAAAAAAGGCCTGACGAAGAGACAACAGGGAGCACCTTCATCTTGCATTGTTCATCCTGCTGAGCGGGGCTGAGGGAATAAAACATCACGGCCTATATCGAATAGAGAGAGAGACAGAACCAGACAGGACCAGACAGGACCAGGCAGAACCAGACAGAACCAGACAGAACCAGACAGAACCAGAGAGAACCAGACAGAACCAGGCAGAACCAGGCAGAACCAGACAGAACCAGACAGAACCAGGCAGAACCAGACAGAACCATGCAGAACCAGACAGAACCAGAGAGAACCAGGCAGAACCAGGCAGAACCAGACAGAACCAGACAGAACCAGGCAGAACCAGACAGAACCAGGCAGAACCAGACAGAACCAGGCAGAATACAGAGGAGCCTCTCTGCACGCGCAGATCATTTTTTAATCAGACTTCTTTTTTGTAGCTTCTCTGTGTATCCCATATGGTACTCGATGACCTAAAAAGCCTAAAATCATTGATCTATCTTCATAACAGTGAAGCACTAGTGTTTCAGGTTTCTCACCGTGTTAGAAAAGGAGGTGCTTATTACGGGTGTCCTCCAGCACTGATGCCTTATCCTTCACAGCGGTGTTTCAGGCTGAAGTTGTCAAGGGACTGTCTGGACTAAACCGCCCTGAAGCTATCGGCCTCGACAATACCCCTGAGAGATGGTGCTGAACTTATTGTCCCCTGTGTCCCACAGATACGAAACATGCTAGAGTGATCCCTCTCCACAAGAAGGGCAGCCAAACAGACAAGGGCAACTACTCTATATACCTGCATCTATTTTGAGTGTGCGGTCTTAAGTAATTTAAGAAACAGATAAAGGAATATACTAGCAAGAATAATATTTTATATGACCTACGGTCTGGTTTTAGAAAGTCTCACTCCACTGTTGTTTTTGACTGACTTTATCCGGAAAGAACTTGACTTGGGAAAAGTTCTGTGGAATGGTAATGTTTGATCTGCAGAAGGCATTTGACACACTTGATCATAATATTATGCCCTACAAGACAAGGTTTTTAACAGCAGGGTCATTGACTGGGTTAAATCCTATTTAACAGGTCGAGACCAAATGGTGGATGTTAATGGAACATTTTCTAGTGAAAAGAGAATTAGCTGTGGGGTCCCGCAAGGGAGCATTCTTGGCCCACTTCACTTCCTACTGTACATTCATGATATAAAATCAGCATGCTCTTGTGAATTGATTTTGTATGCAAATGACTGCTCTACTGGTGTCCCATAAGAACAATGCCTCAAGATGCAGATAACAAACTTTATATGCATCTTGAAAAAACTTATTTGGTTCCAGAGTAAATCTTGCAAGGACCCCTGGTTTAAGTGTCAACGTGGACATCTCAGAGGTCAAACCAAAAACATCAGTCCTTGGGTGTGAATTGGATAGATACCTGACCAGTGAGACTATGGCCCTGAAGGTTTTAACCAAAACATAAAATTCCTTGCTCAGACTTAAAAATATCTTGACAGTGTCACACTAAAGACCTTGATTATGGGTGCACACCATGGTTCACAGCGGTACAGTTTGGAATATGGTTCTGGTCACTGTGGAGACCACCGACGACCTGCTGGGGCTCCCCTGTGATGGCTCCCTTCCCGTGACCCCTCTGCCTTCCTCACCCAGTCTGGGCTCCCTACCCCTGACCCCTCTGCCTTCCTCACCCAGTCTGGCTCCCTACCCATGACCCCTCTGCCTTCCTCACCCAGTCTGGGCTCCCTACCCATGACCCCGCACCTCTGCCTTCCTCACCCAGTCTGGCTCCCTACCCGTGACCCCTCTGCCTTCCTCACCCAGTCTGGCTCCCTACCTGTGACCCCAAACCTCTGCCTTCCTCACCCAGTCTGGGGACTATCCTCTGGGGCAGAGCTCCCACTTTCATCTGGGGTGCCAAGCATTTTAATCAGCTAGGCTTTCTGGGTAATATTAATTCAACCTGGGCTGGTCCACATATTTATTTCTGACTCAGCCACCAATCACATTATTTTACTGATATTAGAGATGTCACCCAATACTGCAGCAGAGCCAGAGATTCTGATATTGTCTGTTTTAAATTCAAGAGTGTATCTGGGAAGAACACTTTTTGACATACCGGCACTTTTGGCTGGAACAAACTGCCACAACATCTCAAAGCCATGCCGACCATAACTTGAATTAAAAATAATTTCAAAAGCTGGCAAATTTTTTTCTTTATTTAACCAGGCAAGTCAGTTAAGAACAAATTCTTATTTTTAATGACAGCCTGGAAACAGCGGGTTAACTTCCTGTTCAGGGGCAGAACGACAGATTTGTACCTTGTCAGCTCGGGGGTTTGAACTTGCAACCTTCCGGTTACTAGTCCAACGCTCTAACCACTAGGCTACCCTGCCACCTCTACACTCTAACCACAAGGCTACCTGTCACCTCTACACTCTAACCACTAGGCTACCCTGCCGCCCCGATGATCGAGCAATATAACAATTTAGCATGTTTTGTATCTATGTAATGTGTCTGTATCTACAGTTGAAGTCGGAAGTTTACATACACCTTAGCCAAATGCATTTAACCTCAGTTTATCACAATTCCTGACCTTTAATCATAGTAATGTAATGTAATGTATCTATGTAATGTATCTATATCTATGTAATGTATCTATGTAATGTATCTATATCTATGTAATGTATCTATGTAATGTATCTATATCTATGTAATGTATCTGTATCTATGTAATGTCTCTATGTAATGTAGCTGTATCTATGTAATGTATCTGTATCTATGTAATGTAGCTGTATCTATGTAATGTATCTGTATCTATGTAATGTATCTATGTAATGTATCTGTATCTATGTAATGTATCTGTATCTATGTAATGTATCTGTATCTATGTAATGTATCTGTATCTATGTAATGTATCTGTATCTATGTAATGTATCTATTTAATGTATCTGTATCTATGTAATGTATCTGTATCTATGTATCTGTATCTATGTAATGTATCTATATCTATGTAATGTATCTATGTAATGTATCTATATCTATGTAATGTATCTGTATCTATGTAATGTATCTATGTAATGTATCTGTATCTATGTAATGTATCTGTATCTATGTAATGTATCTGTATCTATTTAATGTATCTGTATCTATGTAATGTATCTATGTAATGTATCTATGTAATGTATCTGTATCTATGTAATGTATCTGTATCAATGTAATGTATCTATGTAATGTATCTATGTAATGTATCTATGTAATGTATCTGTATCTATGTAATGTATCTATGTAATGTATCTGTATCTATGTAATGTATCTGTATCTATGTAATGTATCTGTATCTATGTAATGTATCTGTATCTATGTAATGTATGTATGTAATGTATCTGTATCTATGTAATGTATCTGTATCTATGTAATGTATCTATGTAATGTATCTGTATCTATGTAATGTATCTGTATCTATGTAATGTATCTGTATCTATGTAATGTATCTATGTAATGTATCTATGTAATGTATCTATGTAATGTATCTGTATCTATGTAATGTATGTATGTAATGTATCTGTATCTATTTAATGTATCTGTATCTATGTAATGTATCTGTATCTATGTAATGTATCTATGTAATGTATCTGTATCTATGTAATGTATCTGTATCTATGTAATGTATCTATGTAATGTATCTGTATCTATGTAATGTATCTGTATCTATGTAATGTATCTATGTAATGTATCTGTATCTATGTAATGTATCTGTATCTATGTAATGTATCTGTATCTATGTAATGTATCTGTATCTATTTAATGTATCTGTATCTATGTAATGTATGTATGTAATGTATCTATGTAATGTATCTGTATCTATGTAATGTATGTATGTAATGTATCTGTATCTATGTAATGTATCTGTATCTATGTAATGTATCTATGTAATGTATCTATGTAATGTATCTGTATCTATGTAATGTATGTATGTAATGTATCTGTATCTATGTAATGTATCTATGTAATGTATGTATGTAATGTATCTGTATCTATGTAATGTATCTGTATCTATGTAATGTATCTATGTAATGTATCTGTATCTATGTAATGTATCTGTATCTATGTAATGTATCTGTACCTATGTAATGTATCTGTATCTATGTAATGTATCTGTATCTATGTAATGTATCTATGTAATGTATCTGTATCTATGTAATGTATCTGTATCTATGTAATGTATCTGTATCTATGTAATGTATCTATGTAATGTATCTGTATCTATGTAATGTATCTGTATCTATGTAATGTATCTGTATCTATGTAATGTATGTATGTAATGTAGCTATGTAATGTATCTGTATCTATGTAATGTATGTATGTAATGTATCTATGTAATGTATCTATGTCATTTAGGGACCACAGTGGAAATAAGAATATCTTGTTTGTGATATCCCCATCATGTTTTTCAAATGTATATACTGTGTGCATATGTGTTTGTTTTTAAAACTGGCAAATAAACTCAATCAATCAATGGAAAATTCAATCATTCGCATGACAAGCGGTACCGGAGTGTCTAGTCTAGGTCCAAGAGGCTTCTAAACAACAAGCCATAAGACTCCTGAACATCTAATCGTATGGCTACCCCCCCCCCCCGGCCTTATTGCTTAATTAAAACACCCATTAAGAAAAAGATTTACCGCAATGACCTTAACTAACCGGTGCCCTCTGCACATTGATTCTGTACCAGTAACCCTCCTGTATATAGTCTAGCTATTGCTATTTTACTGTTGCTTTTTAACTACTTGTTAATTTTATTTCTTATTCTTGTATTTTTTTAACTGCATCGTTGATTAGGTGAATGCACCAATTTGTAAGTCGCTCTGGATAAGAGCGTCTGCTAAATGACTTAAATGTAAATGTAAATTAGGGGCTTGTAAAGTAAGCATTTCACTGTTGTATTCGGCGCACGTGACTTAATAAAGTTTGATTTGAAATAACGTAATAATGATCAACCATTAAATCAAAATATATTGACAATTCACTGCAATATATTCCAAACTGTACCGCTGTAATTTTGAACATGGATGCCATTTGAGATTGAACAGTGACGGGGAAGAGGTTGGCTCTCTTCTATGCATAACGATGTGAATGAACAACTCGTCACAGTGGAAGACCTGCAGACAGTCTTGTTTTATACCTCGGTGCGTCGAGCCGCTGTGACGTGAAAAACGCATGGAATATTTCCTGTTGGCCAACACATTAGCCGCTGTGCTGGGGAGGGTTTCCACTAGTGGATATATCGTTTCAAAAAATATATATATATTTGTTTAATACTTATTTAATGTTAGGCTTAACGTTAGCAGTGTGGTTTAGCTTTATGTTTAGGTTTAAAAATCACATTTTAAGATGAGAAATGTGAGAAATGAGCGGGGTCTATGACTGGTAACTAGTGACAGACTGTGTTGGAGCTTGTTATCTACGAATCAACTATAAAGGCGTTACCGGTAAGTTTATAACACGTTTCCTAATGTTTAAATGATTTACTTAATCGTTTACAAGCAGGTAAAACCGACAAGAGTACGACAAAACAACAAAAAGATGACGTTAAACGTTTTTTTTGTTTTACAGTCAGCGAGTACAAACTTTTTTTGGCATGTTGTTTTTATTTATTTATTTGATTCAGCTTCTAACTTTACAACATGTTAGTTTGTTTGACAGAATGACTTCCGGACAAGATGACCTTATCTTTTCTCCGGAGTCAACCATCACCTCCTTGTTGGCTAGCTCCGGACACCTGAGAGGCACCTTAAGGGACAACGATCCGTCTCTCACCGGCATCAGATACCGGGACCGGGACTATGAATCGGCTACTGAGGCCCTGGAAGCCTACATTGCAGACTTTGACAGAAGCCTGCACACTTCTGAAACTTCTTCCGGGAGTCTGCAGCTCCAGAAAAACCTGATAAGTTCTGCTCTGCCCAGAACCGAGTTCAGGAATAAAGATGGTAAAGATTTAGGTTTTTGTCATCGATTATGAAATGCTTCACTTTTATTTGTCCAAGCTGTTTGAATATGGTGATAAAACATAATACTTTTATCAAGTGGTACTTGGATCTTAATTAATGTACAATAATTAACCACTTTGATTGTATATCATATAATAGTCTTGTCCATGGTTCCCAGTTCTTAGAGAGAGACTAACAGACCGGGAGCTGGACTTCCTGAATCTTCCCGTGGGTTCTGGTCACCGTGGAACCTCAGACTGCATCAGCCTGACCACCGACGATCTGTTGGTGCTCCCCTGTGATGGCTCCCTACCCGTGACTCGCACCTCTGCCTTCCTCACCCAGTCTGGGGACTACCCCCCGGGGCAGAGCTCCTACTCTAACTCCTGGTCCTCTAGGAGGCCTAGGCCTAACAGCAGCTCTCATATTAAACGCTGCCTGCACTACTCTGCCCCTCACAACACTCCTCACAAGCTGTACCAGTCCAGAGCTAGAACTCAAGCAGAGGAAACCCAAAAGAAAGATCCCTTCCCAGGCCCCAGAGTGAAGGGGAGCCTACGGCCCCAGCATGGTCTCTACCACCAGACCACAGACTCCCCTGGTCCTTTCTCCTCCCACCACGATTACCCTCGCTGGCTGACCAGCCAAAAGTCAGAGATGGATTTCTCTGGGGTCACCAGCGTTCCTGACCTGAAGTACCCCGCCTGGCTCCAGGAGTGTGACAATGTTCCCAAAGACATTCCCACCACTAATATAGACTTCTCAGAGTCTCGTAAGAAGACACAGCATAGGGGCTGGGGCCCGACCCAGACCGTGCCTCCCTCCCCTAGACCTCCCTCCTGGCTGGGCGAGCTGGAGGCTTCCTATGAGGAGCTACAGGAAGGACAGCAGGATAGTAACGGCGGACATCTTGAGGATGTCTCTGGTTCTGATGATGACAGGCAACAACTTCTCAGAGGAGAGGCTGATCACAGGACACTGAGGGAGTTTAGACTACGGTTTGCAGAGCGGCTAGCTTTAGCTGCAGAGGGAGAACGGAGCACTGATTTCGACGAGCTCTTCAGAGGTAAAAATTAAACATTCTGCGTGTCTAAACAACACCCAGGGTTTGTATTCATTTGTCCAGACTTAGTCCTCAGTTTACAGTTACACTGGTATTTTCACGTGTATTGTAAAAGTTGCATAAGAGCCACTGTGTTTCTTCACAGGTGATAAGATTGAGAGTTTGATCTTGAAAGCAGAGAAGGTCCTTAACTCACCTTCACTAGGCCTGACCAGCCAGCTGCAGAAGGACACGGGACACAGCCCTGGTGGCTCAGAGGATGTCCTAGAGGCTGATCGCTCTTGGGACAACCCTGCCATCACATTGTGAGTGCTAGTCAAAAGTGGTGACACGTACGAATACAAAACGAATAATAATATATAATAATAATAATAATATATATGCCATTTAGCAGACGCTTTTATCCAAAGCGACTTACAGTCATGTGTGCATACATTCTACGTATGGGTGGTCCCGGGGATCGAACCCACTACCCTGGCGTTACAAGCGCCATGCTCTACCAACTTAAGTAGGATATGTTTTTTTTTAATGTACTTTTAGAAAACTCAACTATTATTGAGCTATAATTTCACAGAAGGTTTTGCTAAATTATCTGCTTCTCTCCCTCTGCAGTAAATCTCCAGTACCTGTAGAGGGAGCAGAAGACACACTGATTACCACAGAGATTTTGAGAGACAGGAAAGACGAGGTCTGTACAAAATGCTCCTTGCTGAGATGATTCCTTAGTCCATGTAAAGTTTTAACTAAGAATTCTGATTTGAGAGATGGATATGTTGTACCTCAGAGCCATGAACTTGAATCCTAACTCCCCCCCATCTTACATGTTGTGCTTGTGCAGGCTGCCTCAGGCTCATGTTCGTCGGGCTACAGCAGCAGGAAACACCCTGGTCCGGTGGAGGCCCTCAAACAAATGCTGTTTAGCCTTCAAGCTGTGGAGCAACAAGTCAGTCTGGAGAATGAAAAGGAAGTAACCCCGGAGAATGGAACAGAAAAGGAAGTAACCCCGGAGAATGGAACAGAAAAGGAAGTAACCCCGGAGAATGGTTCAACACCAACGTTGGAGGACGGCACACAACCACAGATGATAATGGTACTGAGAATGAGATGAATGATGTGTAGACTTCAACTAATTTGGTTTCTAGTTAGGAATCTATTTTTCCTGACATAACTGATGTGAACCAGAGCAGTGACACCATTGTCTGAATTACAGAGGTCCGATGACTATGACACTGCACTCGGTGGACAATCATTAAAGAGGTACAATACTTACACAAATAGATACATTTGGAATAAGACAGTAGACTAAATTTATATTTTATTTTAAAAGACCCATGATAGTCTTGTCACATAAAATCGATTAAATAACGATCTTGATTTGTTTCAGGGCCTTGCATCACCTTGGGAGATTGAAGAGTCTAGTTGAAGACTCAGCTGGCGGGAAGGCCACATCACAGGAAGGGAAATACTCGTAGAAGACCGGCCATATCTTCCTAAAAGAGGACTTGCATCGGTGTGTTGGTTACGTGAAGATGGTCTGCAAAGCAGAATGTCTCGGTCTTGATTTGGACACTGAACATGGAGGGGCCAAACCAGTGAAATCTCAATGACAGGGGTAATTTCAGTGTCTTGATTATTCAAACATTATTATTTATTTATTATTCCAACAGCACAATAATAGTCTGACATTTAACTACTCTTAATAGCCTAATGTTTGTATTGTGTATATAACAGTTTATATTTTATATCTCAAGTGCACATAACATCTTGTGAATTCAGTAACGCCTTATAAAGGCAGTAAGATCTCACAGAAACCTGTTTTTAATAAAATGAACGTTCACAACAACATGCTTGTTTAGTTGTCTGTTTTTATATAGTGACTTTTAGAGAATCCACAACGGTCGGAAACCGATTTGTCTGATGAATATATATATAATAATAATAATATATGCCATTTAGCAGACGCTTTTATCCAAAGCGACTTAGTCATGTGTGCATACATTCTACGTATGGGTGGTCCCGGGAATCGAACCCACTACCCTGGCGTTACAAGCGCCATGCTCTACCAACTGAGCTACAGAAGGACCATCATTTAATTTGCATCGAGTGAAGTTAATTCTAAAGACTAGTTTCATGGCGAGCGGAACATGATTTGTTATGCAGTGTGTTTACCAGACTTGTGTGTCCAGGTAACTCATTAAAGTAAAAAGATCTGGGCCAGTACCCACAAAACATCAGGTCCCAGCTGATCCCAGATCAGCACTCCTACTCTGAGGTGAGTCTGTTCAGACTTCTCCAGTGGTCAGCCTAATAATGTGAGAGGAAATGCATGTAGAAGATCACACCGGGATACTCTGACACGTCATTACTCACCCCAGCTACGTATGTAGCTAACTTCTCTGCGTTGGCTTCCATAATGCTGTAAGTTTGGATGATTCCAATGTTCTGAGATCTATTGCCCATATTTGGGTCTAGTGAGGTATAACTCGTATTCCATTGGTTGTTGTATTTAGAATCCAGTTGATTTTTTTATCCCCCGACACTAAAAAGATCCATAACGACAGGAGAAAACACACTGATCCAGGACTATCTACAAATTATTTATTGTCACAATCCACAAGCGATTATACACACATACATGATTAAACAAACAGCCCTTGATCAGGAGTTGTGGTACGGAGAAAAGCAAGAGAAGGTTCCACTTCTGCATGGTGTCGGCCTCGGGACAGATGCATTGGCCTCTCAAAAGTTTCAAATTCTCACAACAACCAGTTCAGATTTTAAAGCCACAACTTCTCTACTACATCAAATATAACATGGTCTCTCACATTGACTGAACACCACGTGCCGGTAAGGAATGAGTTGGATTTTATTCTAATTGTTAATATCCTATTATGATTTTCCAAAGCCCTGTTTCATCCATGATATGTTGTTGGCTGCCTTAGGTCAATACAAAGTATTACAATTATTTAAGGCGAACGCTACTGTAGAACACATCGGCTTCAATAGTGTGATGCTGCATTAAAATGCTTCCCTCCAATGAGGAACCTTTCCCTCGAGGCCTTTAAATTTCGACCAATCAGGATTTCTGCGCCAGTAAAGTGCTGAGTTTGATCTTTCCGTCCATGGATGCGGTGAGGCAGGTGCCACAGTCCATGGCAGAGCACCAGTCCACTGTGACCACAGGGGCCTTGTGGCCCCCCAACGGTAGAACCTTCTCCAGGCCACTATCACTGGAGCTGTTTAGCTGGTGAAGACAAGAGACACACACACACACACTTAGTCAGGGCAACAGCAACAAAAAAAACAACTCCCTTGCCTTGTTCGTACTCACACTTGTCAATAGCTACTTTTAAAATCGAGGAAAAATGCATTTACTATGACTACGTCTTTAAGATGGAATCCCCATGGTAAACCCGGGAACATTTGTTATTGTTTTGTTCCTGAAAGGAGGAGGAGCCTCTAAGGTCAAAGACTCAGTGATGATGTCAGAGGGAAAACAAGCTTGTTGTTTCAAAAACATGGCCGTTTCACCACTCTGTATTCCAGCTTTAAGATGGACTAAGTCGCTCTGGATAAGAGTGTTCTGCTAAAATGACTTTTGTACATGTTGTGTTGGTGCTATACTTACTACACACAGATATTCTGCTTATTGTGTGAGTGGGAGAGGCTCCACTGGCCCGTCACTAAAACACATCTCCTGCATGACATCCAGTCTTAATGAGATCTGTTCACTTCTCAGCAGAGACTATAATATATATATATATATATATATATATATATATATACATAAAACGGGTCACAGCCTCAGGAGCAGCTGATGTTCCGTTCCATTACTCGTGGTGTTAAATTCATGTGGTAGTCGACAAATAATAGGTTTCATTCTCAATGCAGGATATTTTCGTATTAGTGATGGGTGAACAGCCACACACACAGACACACAGACACAGACACAGACACAGACACAGACACACACACACACACACACACACACACACACACACACACACACACACACACACACACACACACACACACACACACACACACACACACACACACACACACACACACAATAGCCTTCCACTTAGCCTCCATTGTGAGCGATCCTGCGAGCTGTATGTAAGTGGGAGTGTTGTCCTAATTCAACTTTGAATGAGGCGTAGTAGTGCCTTTTCAGCCCTCCAAACTAAGCGAATCGAGTTGCTGACTTCCTACCGAGTGATACTCAAAACTCCCATGAAGCTCTGCGACCCAAGGCTCGAAAATTGGATACCACTGATCTAGCATATGCTCCGAACGCCTGCAGCAGACATCAGAAAAATGTTGTAACAGAAAAATAAACCTGGTTAAAACTGTACATACAGTAAGTTTATATATATATTTTTTTGCATTTGTGAAATTATTTTGATGTGATATGGAAGTGAAAAGGTTTTATGTTTCTATAATCATATCGTACATTGAGAATCGACTGACGTTTTGATGGCTGTTTTGGCTTGTCCGTGCCAGTCTCCCTCTAAACATAACATATAAGGTCATTGGATGTTAAGGAATAACATCTCACTCAAGTAAATCATTTATAAAATCTCGCCTAGCTGTTTAAAAAAAATCTCAATATCAAATCATTTCTAGGTAACAATTAAGTACCTTACTGTTAATTACAATGCTTCTTAGCAAAGAGAAATTTCTCAAAGCAAGAAATTTGCTAGGACCCTTTTTACCAAAACTCTTTTCAAACAGCCCTTACACTAAAAGAGCATTATGGTAATTTTAAAAAACTATTTCATATTATTATTCCAAACTCATAGTAGAAATATTTATTAGGTACACCCATCTAGTACCAGGTCGGACCACACATTTGCCTCCAGAACAGCTTGCATTCTTTGGGGAATGGAAACGTTGCTCAATTTGGTATCAAGGGACCGAATGCATGCAAGGAAAACATTCCCCACACCATCACACCACCGCCATCAGCCTGTACTGTTGACACCAGTCAGGATGAGGCCATGGATGCCAAATCCTGACTCTGCCATCAGCAACACACAACAGGAACTGGGATTTGTCGGACCAGGCCATGTTTTTTCCTCTCCTCAATGGTCCAGTGTTGGTGATGCCCACTGGAGCCTCTCGTTCTTGTTAGCTGATAGGAGCCCCGGTGTGGTCGTCTGCTGCAAATAGCCAATCCGTGACGAGGATGAGTTGTACTGCACCGATATTTGCTTGTTTTTGGCTCGCCTGTTAGCTTGGGATCTACATGCGCCTTCACTGCTGAGCTGACTCTAGCAGCGGCTTCGTCGTCGAGTTCGGCTCCTTTCCCTCTCTCTGGATCTGACGGGGCTCTGTCTACTGTGGGAGGTCAGGACCTGACGGGGCTCTGTCTACTGTGGGAGGTCTGGACCTGACGGGGCTCTGTCTACTGTGGGAGGTCTGGACCTGACGGGGCTCTGTCTACTGTGGGAGGTCTGGATCTGACGGGGCTCTGTCTACTGTGGGAGGTCTGGACCTGACGGGGCTCTGTCTACTGTGGGAGGTCTGGACCTGACGGGGCTCTGTCTACTGTGGGAGGTCTGGACCCGACGGGGCTCTGTCTACTGTGGGAGGTCTGGACCCGACGGGGCTCTGTCTACTGTGGGAGGTCTGGACCCGACAGGGCTCTGTCTACTGTGGGAGGTCTGGACCTGACGGGGCTCTGTCTACTGTGGGAGGTCTGGACCTGACGGGGCTCTGTCTACTGTGGGAGGTCTGGACCTGACGGGGCTCTGTCTACTGTGGGAGGTCTGGACCTGACGGGGCTCTGTCTGCTGTGGGAGGTCTGGATCTGACGGGGCTCTGTCTACTGTGGGAGGTCTGGACCTGACGGGGCTCTGTCTACTGTGGGAGGTCTGGATCTGACGGGGCTCTGTCTGCTGTGGGAGGTCTGGATCTGACGGGGCTCTGTCTACTGTGGGAGGTCTGGATCTGACGGGGCTCTGTCTACTGTGGGAGGTCTGGATCTGACGGGGCTCTGTCTACTGTGGGAGGTCTGGACCTGACGGGGCTCTGTCTACTGTGGGAGGTCTGGACCTGACGGGGCTCTGTCTACTGTGGGAGGTCTGGACCTGACGGGGCTCTGTCTACTGTGGGAGGTCTGGACCTGACGGGGCTCTGTCTACTGTGGGAGGTCTGGACCTGACGGGGCTCTGTCTACTGTGGGAGGTCTGGACCTGACGGGGCTCTGTCTACTGTGGGAGGTCAGGACCTGACGGGGCTCTGTCTACTGTGGGAGGTCTGGACCTGACGGGGCGCTGTCTACTGTGGGAGGTCAGGACCTGACGGGGCTCTGTCTACTGTTGGAGGTCAGGACCTGACGGGGCTCTGCCTGCTGTGGGAGGTCTGGACCTGACGGGGCTCTGTCTACTGTGGGAGGTCTGGACCTGACGGGGCTCTGTCTACTGTGGGAGGTCTGGACCTGACGGGGCTCTGTCTACTGTGGGAGGTCTGGACCTGACGGGGCGCTGTCTACTGTGGGAGGTCAGGACCTGACGGGGCTCTGTCTACTGTTGGAGGTCAGGACCTGACGGGGCTCTGCCTGCTGTGGGAGGTCAGGACCTGACGGGGCTCTGTCTACTGTGGGAGGTCAGGACCTGACGGGGCTCTGTCTACTGTGGGAGGTCTGGACCTGACGGGGCGCTGTCTACTGTGGGAGGTCAGGACCTGACGGGGCTCTGTCTACTGTGGGAGGTCTGGATCTGACGGGGCTCTGTCTGCTGTGGGAGGTCTGGACCTGACGGGGCTCTGTCTACTGTGGGAGGTCAGGACCTGACGGGGCTCTGTCTACTGTGGGAGGTCTGGACCTGACAGGGCTCTGTCTACTGTGGGGTCAGGTCAGGGGAGGTCTGGATCTGACGGGGCTCTGTCTACTGTGGGAGGTCTGGACCTGACGGGGCTCTGTCTACTGTGGGAGGTCAGGACCTGACGGGGCTCTGCCTACTGTGGGAGGTCTGGACCTGACGGGGCTCTGCCTACTGTGGGAGGTCTGGACCTGACGGGGCTCTGTCTACTGTGGGAGGTCAGGACCTGACGGGGCTCTGTCTACTGTGGGAGGTCTGGACCTGACGGGGCTCTGTCTACTGTGGGAGGTCTGGACCTGACAGGGCTCTGTCTACTGTGGGAGGTCTGGACCTGACGGGGCTCTGTCTACTGTGGGAGGTCTGGACCTGACGGGGCTCTGTCTACTGTGGGAGGTCTGGACCTGACGGGGCTCTGTCTACTGTGGGAGGTCTGGACCTGACGGGGCTCTGTCTACTGTGGGAGGTCAGGACCTGACGGGGCTCTGTCTACTGTGGGAGGTCAGGACCTGACGGGGCTCTGTCTACTGTGGGAGGTCTGGACCTGACGGGGCGCTGTCTACTGTGGGAGGTCAGGACCTGACGGGGCTCTGTCTACTGTTGGAGGTCAGGACCTGACGGGGCTCTGCCTGCTGTGGGAGGTCAGGACCTGACGGGGCTCTGTCTACTGTGGGAGGTCTGGACCTGACGGGGCTCTGTCTACTGTGGGAGGTCTGGACCTGACGGGGCTCTGTCTACTGTGGGAGGTCTGGACCTGACGGGGCGCTGTCTACTGTGGGAGGTCAGGACCTGACGGGGCTCTGCCTGCTGTTGGAGGTCAGGACCTGACGGGGCTCTGCCTGCTGTGGGAGGTCAGGACCTGACGGGGCTCTGTCTACTGTGGGAGGTCAGGACCTGACGGGGCTCTGTCTACTGTGGGAGGTCAGGACCTGACGGGGCTCTGTCTACTGTGGGAGGTCTGGACCTGACGGGGCGCTGTCTACTGTGGGAGGTCAGGACCTGACGGGGCTCTGTCTACTGTGGGAGGTCTGGACCTGACGGGGCTCTGACTACTGTGGGAGGTCAGGACCTGACGGGGCTCTGTCTACTGTTGGAGGTCAGGACCTGACGGGGCGCTGCCTGCTGTGGGAGGTCTGGATCTGACGGGGCTCTGTCTACTGTGGGAGGTCTGGATCTGACGGGGCTCTGTCTGCTGTGGGAGGTCTGGACCTGACGGGGCTCTGTCTACTGTGGGAGGTCAGGACCTGACGGGGCTCTGTCTACTGTGGGAGGTCTGGACCTGACAGGGCTCTGTCTACTGTGGGAGGTCAGGACCTGACGGGGCTCTGACTACTGTGGGAGGTCAGGACCTGACGGGGCTCTGTCTACTGTTGGAGGTCAGGACCTGACGGGGCGCTGCCTGCTGTGGGAGGTCTGGATCTGACGGGGCTCTGTCTACTGTGGGAGGTCTGGACCTGACGGGGCTCTGTCTACTGTGGGAGGTCTGGAGCTGACGGGGCTCTGTCTACTGTGGGAGGTCTGGACCTGACGGGGCTCTGTCTACTGTGGGAGGTCTGGACCTGACGGGGCTCTGTCTACTGTGGGAGGTCAGGACCTGACGGGGCTCTCTCTACTGTGGGAGGTCTGGACCTGACGGGTCTCTGACTACTGTGGGAGGTCTGGATCTGACGGGGCTCTGACTACTGTGGGAGGTCTGGACCTGACGGGGCTCTGTCTACTGTGGGAGGTCTGGACCTGACGGGGCTCTGTCTACTGTGGGAGGTCAGGACCTGACGGGGCTCTGTCTACTGTGGGAGGTCTGGACCTGACGGGGCTCTGACTACTGTGGGAGGTCTGGATCTGACGGGGCTCTGACTACTGTGGGAGGTCTGGACCTGACGGGGCTCTGTCTACTGTGGGAGGTCTGGACCTGACGGGGCTCTGTCTACTGTGGGAGGTCTGGACCTGACGGGGCTCTGTCTACTGTGGGAGGTCAGGACCTGACGGGGCTCTGTCTACTGTGGGAGGTCAGGACCTGACGGGGCTCTGTCTACTGTGGGAGGTCTGGACCTGACGGGGCTCTGACTACTGTGGGAGGTCTGGATCTGACGGGGCTCTGACTACTGTGGGAGGTCTGGACCTGACGGGGCTCTGTCTACTGTGGGAGGTCTGGACCTGACGGGGCTCTGTCTACTGTGGGAGGTCTGGACCTGACGGGGCTCTGTCTACTGTGGGAGGTCTGGACCTGACGGGGCTCTGTCCACTGTGGGAGGTCTGGACCTGACGGGGCGCTGCCAGCCTATGCTATCCTTCATCTCATGGGCCCATGAAAGGTGTGAGGGGCAGGAATGGGCGGACTTCTCCTTCCCCGGCCGTTCAATGGTGAGAAATGCCTCAGTCTCTGGAGCAAAAACGTTGTGCTACACAGGAGCCCGAGTACAGGACATCAATACGCTGCTCCCAGACATTATAAACCTGCACCAGGACATCAATAAGCTGCTCCCAGACATTATAAACCTGCATCAGGACATCAATAAGCTGCTCCCAGACATTATAAACCTGCACCAGGACATCAATAAGCTGCTCCCAGACATTATAAACCTACATCAGGACATCAATAACCTGCATCAGGACATCAATAACCTGCATCAGGACATCAATAAGCTGCTCCCAGACATTATAAACCTGCATCAGGACATCAATAAGCTGCTCCCAGACATTATAAACCTGCATCAGGACATCAATAAGCTGCTCCCAGACATTATAAACCTACATCAGGACATCAATAACCTGCATCAGGACATCAATAAGCTGCTCCCAGACATTATATAAACCTGCATCAGGAAATGTAGTCGATCATAGTTCATGTGTGATTCAATGACATTATGAAGGGAAGCACAGAACAGCTGAAGATGGACTTTAAACAACTGATTGGGTCTTTGCTTGACACCAACAAACACCCCATAATATCTGTCCCTCTGTCCTCCCTAAATCGTGGCATTGAACGGTTCAGCAGACTGTTATCCCTCCATAACAGACAACCAGACTATTACAGTTCTGTGGGTGTAACGTTTAGTGACCATTATGATACCTTCTGGAAACAAAACGTGTTTTATAAGGAGGATGGAATCAAACCAAATCATCTGGGTTCCTGGATCCTTTCACAGCGTTATGAGGAGGATGGAATCAACCCAAATCATCTGGGTTCCTAGATCCTTTCACAGCGTTATGAGGATGGAATCAACCCAAATCATCTGGGTTCCTAGATCCTTTCACAGCGTTATGAGGAGGATGGAATCAACCCAAATCATCTGGGTTCCTAGATCCTTTCACAGCGTTATGAGGAGGATGGAATCAACCCAAATCATCTGGGTTCCTAGATCCTTTCACAGCGTTATGAGGAGGATGGAATCAACCCAAATCATCTGGGTTCCTAGATCCTTTCACAGCGTTATGAGGATGGAATCAACCCAAATCATCTGGGTTCCTAGATCCTTTCACAGCATTATAAGGCTGAGTTGAGACAATGACTTCCTAATGACCCAAGCCCAGCTCAGATAATCCCCACCATTGGATCACGGAGTTGTCATAATGCTTCAGCAAATGTACATTATCCCAGGAAGACACAATGTAAGAAACCTAATGCATGTCCCTCTAACTGCACTGAATGCCTCTGCTGATCCCACAGCTATTGTGTGCAGTAATCATGTGCCTACGAACCTGACTTACACTGTTAGCACTGAGGCGGTTTGCCCAAGCAGGAAGTCCACTGTTAGCACTGAGGCGGTTTGCCCAAGCAGGAAGTCCACTGTTAGCACTGAGGCGGTTTGCCCAAGCAGGAAGTCCACTGTTAGCACTGAGGCGGTTTGCCCAAGCAGGAAGTCCACTGTTAGCACTGAGGCGGTTTGCCCAAGCAGGAAGTCCACTGTTAGCACTGAGGCGGTTTGCCCAAGCAGGAAGTCCACTGTTAGCACTGAGGCGGTTTGCCCAAGCAGGAAGTCCACTGTTAGCACTGAGGCGGTTTGCCCAAGCAGGAAGTCCACTGTTAGCACTGAGGCGGTTTGCCCAAGCAGGAAGTCCACTGTTAGCACTGAGGCGGTTTGCCCAAGCAGGAAGTCCACTGTTAGCACTGAGGCGGTTTGCCCAAGCAGGAAGTCCACTGTTAGCACTGAGGCGGTTTGCCCAAGCAGGAAGTCCACTGTTAGCACTGAGGCGGTTTGCCCAAGCAGGAAGTCCACTGTTAGCACTGAGGCGGTTTGCCCAAGCAGGAAGTCCACTGTTAGCACTGAGGCGGTTTGCCCAAGCAGGAAGTCCACTGTTAGCACTGAGGCGGTTTGCCCAAGCAGGAAGTCCACTGTTAGCACTGAGGCGGTTTGCCCAAGCAGGAAGTCCACTGTTAGCACTGAGGCGGTTTGCCCAAGCAGGAAGTCCACTGTTAGCACTGAGGCGGTTTGCCCAAGCAGGAAGTCCACTGTTAGCACTGAGGCGGTTTGCCCAAGCAGGAAGTCCACTGTTAGCACTGAGGCGGTTTGCCCAAGCAGGAAGTCCACTGTTAGCACTGAGGCGGTTTGCCCAAGCAGGAAGTCCACTGTTAGCACTGAGGCGGTTTGCCCAAGCAGGAAGTCCACTGTTAGCACTGAGGCGGTTTGCCCAAGCAGGAAGTCCACTGTTAGCACTGAGGCGGTTTGCCCAAGCAGGAAGTCCACTGTTAGCACTGAGGCTTTAACATGAGTAAAGTTCAGGGCTACAACAAAACATTGTGAAACATCTGGGGAGGTTTGAGAGCCACTGCTCTAAAACAGCCTTACCTTAGGTTTAATTAAACATGTCCTAAATGACACCCTATTCCTTACATAGTACGCTACTACACCTATGGGCCCTGGTCAAAAGTAGTGCACTATATAGGGAATAGGGTTCCATAGGACTCTGGTCAAAAGTAGTGCACTATATAGGGAATAGGGTTCCATAGAACTCTGGTCAAAAGTAGTGCACTATATAGGGAATAGGGTTCCATAGGACTCTGGTCAAAAGTAGTGCACTATATAGGGAATAGGGTTCCATAGGGCTCTGGTCTAAAGTAGTGCACTATATAGGGAATAGGGTTCCATAGGACTCTGGTCAAAAGTAGTGCACTATATAGGGAATAGGGTTCCATAGGACTCTGGTCAAAAGTAGTGCACTATATAGGGAATAGGGTTCCATAGGACTCTGGTCAAAAGTAGTGCACTATATAGGGAATAGGGTTCCATAGGACTCTGGTCAAAAGTAGTGCACTATATAGGGAACAGGGTTCCATTTGGGACACATTAAAACTAGGAAAACGGTCTTACCCTGTAGATGAGCCCTCCGTTGTTGGAGCAAGTGAGGACATGTTGTCCCTCGGAGTCGAAGGCGAACAGCCGTCCGCGTGGCACCTGGACCTGCTTGTACCCACTGTAGCCGGACAGGACGAATGGTCCCGTGGCATCCTGGGGCAGGGAGTCCTCCGACTGCTTCACTCCACATCGGTGGATGTTCCACTGGATAAACTGGAACAGATGTAATTACAGGGATTACCACCTGACTACTGTGTTACTGATACAGAGCAGGGGGTTATGGGTTACCACCTGACTACTGTGTTACTGATACAGAGCAGGGGGTTATGGGTTACCACCTGACTACTGTGTTACTGATACAGAGCAGGGGGTTATGGGTTACCACCTGACTACTGTGTTACTGATACAGAGCAGGGGGTTATGGGTTACCACCTGACTACTGTGTTACTGATACAGAGCAGGGGGTTATGGGTTAAATACAGACGTAATTACAGGGATTACCACCTGACTACTGTGTTACTGATACAGAGCAGGGGGTTATGGGTTACCACCTGACTACTATGTTACTGATACAGAGCAGGGGGTTATGGGTTACCACCTGACTACTATGTTACTGATACAGAGCAGGGGGTTATGGGTTACCACCTGACTACTATGTTACTGATACAGAGCAGGGGGTTATGGGTTAAAGACAGACGTAATTACAGGGATTACCACCTGACTACTATGTTACTGATACAGAGCAGGGGGTTATGGGTTACCACCTGACTACTATGTTACTGATACAGAGCAGGGGGTTATGGGTTACCACCTGACTACTATGTTACTGATACAGAGCAGGGGGTTATGGGTTACCACCTGACTACTATGTTACTGATACAGAGCAGGGGGTTATGGGTTACCACCTGACTACTATGTTACTGATACAGAGCAGGGGGTTATGGGTTACCACCTGACTACTATGTTACTGATACAGAGCAGGGGGTTATGGGTTAAAGACAGACGTAATTACAGGGATTACCACCTGACTACTATGTTACTGATACAGAGCAGGGGGTTATGGGTTAAAGACAGACGTAATTACAGGGATTACCACCTGACTACTGTGTTACTGATACAGAGCAGGGGGTTATGGGTTACCACCTGACTACTATGTTACTGATACAGAGCGGGGGTTATGGGTTACCACCTGACTACTGTGTTACTGATACAGAGCAGGGGGTTATGGGTTACCACCTGACTACTATGTTACTGATACAGAGCAGGGGGTTATGGGTTACCACCTGACTACTATGTTACTGATACAGAGCAGGGGGTTATGGGTTACCACCTGACTACTATGTTACTGATACAGAGCAGGGGGTTATGGGTTACCACCCGACTACTATGTTACTGATACAGAGCAGGGGGTTATGGGTTACCACCCGACTACTATGTTACTGATACAGAGCAGGGGGTTATGGGTTACCACCTGACTACTGTGTTACTGATACAGAGCAGGGGGTTATGGGTTTCCACCTGACTACTATGTTACTGATACAGAGCAGGGGGTTATGGGTTAAATGCGGGAGACACATTTCAGTTGTACCACTATTACGTTACGACTTTATTACTAGTGTGACAATACCAGGTTACTACCATGTTACTACAGTCTACTACCATGTTACTACCATGTTACCACCATGTTACTATAGGCTACTACCATGTTACTACAGGCTACTACCATATTACTACCATGTTACCACCATGTTACTATAGGCTACTACCATGTTACTATAGGCTACTACCATGTTACTACCATGTTACTACAGTCTACTACCATGTTACTACCATGTTACTACAGTCTACTACCATGTTACTACAGTCTACTACCATGTTACTACAGTCTACTACCATGTTACTACAGTCTACTACCATGTTACTACAGTCCACTACCATGTTACTACAGTCTACTACCATGTTACTACAGTCTACTACCATGTTACTACTGTCTCACTACCATGTTACTACAGTCTACTAACATGTTACTACCATGTTACTACAGTCTACTACCATATTAATACCACCACAGGGTAGCCTAGTGGTTAGAGCGTTGGACTAGTAACCGGAAGGTTGCAAGTTCAAATCCCAGAGCTGACGAGGTACAAATCTGTCGTTCTGCCCCTGAACGGGCAGTTAACCCACTGTTCCTAGGCCGTCATTGAAAATAAGAATTTGTTCTTAACTGACTTGCCTGGTTAAATAAAGGTAAAATAAAAAAATACCATGTTACTAGTCTACTACCATGTTACTACAGTTTACTACCATGTTACTACTGTCTCACTACCATGTTACTACTGTCTCACTACCATGTTACTACAGTCTCACTACCATGGTACTACCATGTTACTACAGTCTACTACCATGTTACTACAGTCTACTACCATGTTACTACAGTCAACTACCATGTTACTACAGTCAACTACCATGTTACTACAGTCTACTAACATGTTACTACAGTCTACTAACATGTTACTACAGTCTCACTACCATGTTACTACCATGTTACTCCAGTCTCACTACCATGTTACTACAGTCTACTACCATGTTACTATTGCACCACTACCATGTTACTAGTCTCACTACCATGTTACTACAGTCTCACTACCATGTTACTACAGTCTCACTACCATGTTACTACAGTCTCACTACCATGTTACTACAGTCTCACTACCATGTTACTACAGTCTACTACCATGTTACTACTGTCTCACGACCATGTTACTACCATGTTACTACAGTCTACTACCATGTTACTACTGTCTCACTACCATGTTACTACCATGTTACTACAGTCTACTACCATGTTACTACCATGTTACTACAGTCTACTACCATGTTACTACAGTCTACTACCATGTTACTACAGTCTCACTACCATGTTACTACCATGTTACTATTGCACCACTACCATGTTACTACAGTCTACTACCATGTTACTACAGTCTCACCACCATGTCAATACCATGTTAATACCATGTTACTACAGTCTACTACCACATTACTACCATGTTACTACAGTCTCACTACCATGTTACTACAGTCTCACTTCCATGTTACTACTGTCTCACTACCATGTTACAACAGTCTACTACCATGTTACTACAGTCTACTACCATGTTACTACAGTCTACTACCATGCTACTACAGTCTACTACCATGCTACTACAGTCTACTACCATGTTACTATTGTCCCACTACCATGTTACTACAGTCTCACTACCATGTTACTACAGTCTCACTACCATGTTGCTACTATGTTACTACAGTCTACTACCATGTTACTACAGTCTACTACCATGTTACTACAGTCTACTACCATGTTACTACAGTCTACTACCATGCTACTACCATGCTACTACAGTCTACTACCATGTTACTATTGTACCACTACCATGTTACTACAGTCTCACTACCATGTTACTACCATGTTACTACAGTCTCACTACCATGTTACTACAGTCTCACTACCATGTTACTACCATGTTACTGCTGTCTCACTACCATGTTACTACCATGTTGCTACTATGTTACTACAGTCTACTACCATGCTACTACAGTCTACTACCATGCTACTACAGTCTACTACCATGCTACTACAGTCTACTACCATGCTACTACAGTCTACTACCATGCTACTACAGTCTACTACCATGCTACTACAGTCTACTACCATGCTACTACAGTCTACTACCATGTTACTATTGTACCACTACCATGTTACTACAGTCTCACTACCATGTTACTACCATGTTACTACAGTCTACTACCATGTTACTACAGTCTCACTACCATGTTACTACAGTCTCACTACCATGTTACTACAGTCTCACTACCATGTTACTACAGTCTCACTACCATGTTACTACAGTCTACTACCATGTTACTACAGTCTCACTACCATGTTACTACAGTCTCACTACCATGTTACTACAGTCTCACTACCATGTTACTACAGTCTCACTACCATGTTACTACTATGTTACTACAGTCTCACTATCATGTTACTACAGTCTCACTATCATGTTACTACTATGTTACTACAGTCTCACCACCATGTTACTACCATGTTACTACAGTCTCACTCCCATGTTACTACAGTCTACTACCATGTTACTACAGTCTCACTACCATGTTACTACCATGTTACTACAGTCTCACTACCATGTTACTACTATGTTACTACAGTCTCACTACCATGTTACTACTATGTTACTACAGTCTCACTACCATGTTACTACTATGTTACTACAGTCTCACCACCATGTTACTACCATGTTACTACAGTCTCACTACCATGTTACTACTATGTTACTACAGTCTCACTACATTTACATTTACATTTAAGTCATTTAGCAGACGCTCTTATCCAGAGCGACTTATGTTACTACAGTCTCACTACCATGTTACTACAGTCTCACTACCATGTTACTACAGTCTCACTACCATGTTACTACAGTCTCACTACCATGTTACTACAGTCTCACTACCATGTTACTACAGTCTCACTACCATGTTACTACTATGTTACTACAGTCTCACTACCATGTTACTACTATGTTACTACAGTCTCACTACCATGTTACTACTATGTTACTACAGTCTCACTACCATGTTACTACTATGTTACTACAGTCTCACCACCATGTTACTACCATGTTACTACAGTCTCACTACCATGTTACTACAGTCTCACTAACATGTTACTACTATGTTACTACAGTCTCACTACCATGTTACTACTATGTTACTACAGTCTCACCACCATGTTACTACCATGTTACTACAGTCTCACTACCATGTTACTACAGTTTCACTACCATGTTACTACTGTCTCACTACCATGTTACTACAGTCTACTACCATGTTACTACAGTCTACTACCATGTTACTACCATGTTACTAGTCTCACTACCATGTTACTACAGTCTACTACCATGTTACTACTGTCTCACTACCATGTTACTACTATGTTACTACAGTCTCACTACCATGTTACTACTATGTTACTACAGTCTCACTACCATGTTACTACTATGTTACTACAGTCTCACCACCATGTTACTACCATGTTACTACAGTCTCACTACCATGTTACTACAGTCTACTACCATGTTACTACTATGTTACTACAGTCTCACCACCATGTTACTACCATGTTACTACAGTCTCACTACCATGTTACTACAGTCTACTACCATGTTACTACAGTCTACTACCATGTTACTACAGTCTACTACCATGTTACCACCATGTTACTATAGTCTCACTACCATGTTACTACCATGTTACTACAGTCTCACTACCATGTTACTACAGTCTACTACCATGTTACTACAGTCTACTACCATGTTACTACAGTCTACTACCATGTTACTACAGTCTACTACCATGTTACTACAGTCTACTACCATATTACTACAGTCTACTCCCATGTTGCCACTATGTTACTAGTCTACTACCATGTTACTACAGTCTCACTACCATGTTACGACAGTCTCACTACCATGTTACTACCATGTGACTGCTGTCTCACTACCATGTTACTACTGTCAACTACCATGTTACTACCATGTTACTACAGTCTTCTACCATGTTACTACCATGTTACTACAGTCTCACTACCATGTTACTACAGTCTACTACCATGTTACTACAGTCTACTACCATGTTACCACCATGTTACTATAGTCTACTACCATGTTACTACAGTCTACTACCATGTTACTACAGCCTACTACCATGTTACTACAGTCTACTACCATGTTGCCACTATGTTACTAGTCTACTACCATGTTACTACAGTCTCACTACCATGTTACTACCATGTTACGACAGTCTCACTACCATGTTACTACCATGTTATTGCTGTCTCACTACCATGTTACTACTGTCAACTACCGTGTTACCACCATGTTACTACAGTCTACTACCATGTTACCACAGTCTACTACCATGTTACTACCATGTTACTACTGTCTACTACCATGGTCCTACTGTCTGACTACCATGTTACTACAGTCTACTACCATGTTACTACCATGTTACTACCATGTTACTACAGTCTACTACCATGTTACTACTGTCTCACTACCATGTTACTACTGTCTCACTACCATGTTACTACCATGTTACTACAGTCTACTACCATGTTACTACAGTATACTACCATGTTACTACTGTCTCACTACCATGTTACTACTGTCTCACTACCATGTTACTACAGTATACTACCATATTACTACCATGTTACTACAATCTACTACCATGTTACTACAGTATACTACCATATTACTACCATGTTACTACAATCTACTACCATATTACTACCATGTTACTACAGTATACTACCATATTACTACCATGTTACTACAATCTACTACCATAGTACTACCATGTTACTACAGTATACTACCATATTACTACCATGTTACTACCATATTACTACCATGTTACTACAGTATACTACCATATTACTACCATGTTACTACAGTATACTACCATATTACTACCATGTTACTACAATCTACTACCATGTTACTACCATGTTACTACAGTATACTACCATATTACTACAGTATACTACCATGTTACTACAGTATACTACCATGTTACTACAGTATACTACCATGTTACTACAGTATACTACCATGTTACTACAGTATACTACCATGTTACTACTGTCTCACTACCATGTCACTACAGTCTCACTACCATATTGCTACCATGTTACTACAATCTACTACCATATTACTACCATGTTACTACAGTATACTACCATATTACTACCATGTTA
Organism: Oncorhynchus gorbuscha; assembly: GCF_021184085.1. Taxonomy (NCBI): domain Eukaryota; kingdom Metazoa; phylum Chordata; class Actinopteri; order Salmoniformes; family Salmonidae; genus Oncorhynchus; species Oncorhynchus gorbuscha. Next base: position 93,774,067 of record NC_060188.1, on the reverse strand, counting down.
CTACAATCTACTACCATGTTACTACTGTCTCACTACCATGTTACTACAGTCTCACTACCATGTTACTACCATGTTACTACAGTCTACTACCATATTACTACCATGTTACTACGGTCTACTACCATGTTACTACGGTCTACTACCATGTTACTACAGTATACTACCATATTACTACCATTTTACTACAGTATACTACCATATTACTACCATGTTACTAATGTCTCACTACCATGTTACTACCATGTTACTACTGTCTCACTACCATGTTACTACTGTCTCACTACCATGTTACTACTGTCTCACTACCATGTTACACCCTGGTTCGAATTCAGGTTGTATCACAACTGCCTGTGATCGGGAGTCCCATAGGACGGTGCACAATTGGCCCAGCGCCGTTGGGGTTTGGCCGGTGTAGGCCGTCGTTGTAAATAAGAATTTGTTCTTAACTGACTTGTCTCATTAAATAAAAGTAAAATATATATATTTTTAAATAACTGTGTTAGTAGCATGTTACTACCGTGTTAGTAGCATGTTACTACCACGTTACTACTGTGTTGGTAGCATGTTACTACAGTCTTACGACCTGAGTTCAGTTACCTTGCCGTCCTCTCCGATACTGAACACTGTATTCTCATCATAGCTGAACTCAACACTGTACACCTCCCCATCGTGGGCCCTCCAGCTCATAGCGCAGTCGTAACGCTGCATGTCTGGAGAATAGAGAAACACATGTTATAACAGCTCATAGCACAGTCATAACGCTGCATGTCTGGAAAAAGAGAAACACATGTTATAACAGCTCATAGCGCAGTCTTAATGCTGAATGTCTGGAAAATAGAGTGACTTGTTATAACAGCTCATAGCACAGTCATAACCCTGCATGTCTGGAAAATAGAGAGACTTGTTATAACAGCTCATAGCACAGTCATAACGCTGCATGTCTGGAAAATAGAGAGACTTGTTATAACAGCTCATAGCACAGTCATAACCCTGCATGTCTGGAAAATAGAGAGACTTGTTATAACAGCTCATAACACAGTCATAACGCTGCATGTCTAGAGAGAATAGGGAGATAAGCACTTATTATAACAGCTCATAGCGCAGTCTTAATGCTGCATGTCTGTGAAGAGGAGCGAGAAGAACATGTTATAACCACTCATAGCACAGCCATAGCGATGCATGTCTGAAGGACAGAGAGAAAATAGAGGCACATGTTAACACGCATAGAAATATAATTATTAGATCAGCACTCTCCATTGAAGTCAACGAGGGGCATTTTTCATTCTAGTAATTCTATATTCACAGCCTCCTCTTCACTCAGAGACCTCATTGCAGTCAGCTATGTCAACTCCGAGATCTAGTTATTAGTGCCTGCAGTATGTCAAGCGTTATAACGCATTATGAAGAGACTATTCATCCCACATCTATCTACTATCACCTCAAATCAAATCTCCATGAAGAGAAAAAAATCAACAAAAATGAGGGGAGAGTGAATGACTGGACTTTACCGAACAGTCTAATCACTCCGTCGGCAGCTCCAGTAACCAGTAGGTTTCCGTTGTGGTTGAAGGCTGTACAGTTGATGGCTACTGGACCAGGCTCCAGAGAGAACTGAAGCTGAGGACGATAGGATAGGACATGGAGTGAGGGGAAAGACAGGAACGAGGCTACAGGGCTTTAACTTCAGACGGGTAGAGTATACATGTAACAGATTTAGATAATATATAGTACAGATCTATAAATTGTATCTATAATTTAATATTTAATAATATTAAATAATATGAATAATCTAATAATATTTTCGACAATGTTTTAGCAAAATAAAGTTCCTGATCTCAGAAAAATACCAAGTTGCCCCCTTCAACTAATACTGCAAGCAACACTGGAGAATGAGAAAAATACCATCATTGTACACGTGTTTGAGTGACATAGTACACGTGTTTTGAGTGACATAGTACACGTGTTTTGAGTGACATAGTACACGTGTTTGGGTGACATAGTACACGTGTTTTGAGTGACATAGTACACGTGGTGGGTGACATAGTACACGTGTTTGGGTGACATAGTACACGTGGTGGGTGACATAGTACACGTGTTTGGGTGACATAGTACACGTGTTTGGGTGGCATAGTACACGTGTTTGAGTGACATAGTACACATGGTGGGTGACATAGTACACGTGTTTGGGTGACATAGTACACGTGTTTGGGTGACATAGTACACGTGTTTGGGTGGCATAGTACACGTGTTTGAGTGACATAGTACACATGGTGGGTGACATAGTACACGTGTTTGGGTGACATAGTACACGTGGTGGGTGACATAGTACACGTGTTTGGGTGACATAGTACACGTGTTTGGGTGGCATAGTACACGTGTTTTGAGTGACATAGTACACGTGGTGGGTGACATAGTACACGTGGTGGGTGACATAGTACACGTGTTTTGAGTGACATAGTACACATGTTTGAGTGACATAGTACACGTGTTTGGGTGACATAGTACACGTGTTTGGGTGACGTGTTTCCTACAGCAGTACCTGCTGTTTGACGGTCTTGGTGTCCCAGAGCAGCAGCTGTCCAGAGACAGAGAGGTGATTGGGGAGCCGTGGTACTGTCTCTGTCACACTCCCAGAGCGCCCAGGCCCAGCGTGTGCTGCTGCAGAACACACAAAGGATGTCCCGCTGGGGCTGCAGGCCAGGGACAGGATCCTACACAACCCCACGCAGGGACAGGAGACACCAGACAGATTAGTCAGTACAGTAATGCCTTCCATTATTAAACCTCTCCAGGAGACACCAGACAGATCAGTCAGTACAGTAATGCCTTCCATTATTAAACCTCTTCAGGAGACACCAGACAGATTAGTCAGTACAGTAATGCCTTCCATTATTAAACCTCTTCAGGAGACACCAGACAGATCAGTCAGTACAGTAATGCCTTCCATTATTAAACATCTTCGGGAACAGGACAGGAGACACCAGACAGATTAGTCAGTACAGTAATGCCTTCCATAATTAAACCTCTCCAGGAGACACCAGACAGACCAGTCAGTACAGTAATGCCTTCCATTATTAAACCTCTCCAGGAGACACCAGACAGATCAGTCAGTACAGTAATGCCTTCCATTATTAAACCTCTTCAGGAGACACCAGACAGATTAGTCAGTACAGTAATGCCTTCCATTATTAAACCTCTTCAGGAGACACCAGACAGATCAGTCAGTACAGTAATGCCTTCCATTATTAAACATCTTCGGGAACAGGACAGGAGACACCAGACAGATTAGTCAGTACAGTAATGCCTTCCATAATTAAACCTCTCCAGGAGACACCAGACAGACCAGTCAGTACAGTAATGCCTTCAATTATTAAACCTCTCCAGGAGACACCAGACAGACCAGTCAGTACAGTAATGCCTTCCATTATTAAACCTCTCCAGGAGACACCAGACAGATTAGTCAGTACAGTAATACCTTCCATAATTAAACCTCTCCAGGAGACACCAGACAGATCAGTCAGTACAGTAATGCCTTCCATTATTAAACCTCTTCGGGAACAGGACAGGAGACACCAGACAGACCAGTCAGTACAGTAATACCTTCCATTATTAAACCTCTTCGGGAACAGGACAGGAGACACCAGACAGACCAGTCAGTACAGTAATGCCTTCCATTATTAAACCTCTTCAGGGACAGGACAGGAGACACCAGACAGACCAGTCAGTACAGTAATGCCTTCCATAATTAAACCTCTTCAGGAGACACCAGACAGATCAGTCAGTACAGTAATGCCTTCCATTATTAAACCTCTCCAGGAGACACCAGACAGATCAGTCAGTACAGTAATGCCTTCCATTATTACACCTCTTCAGGAACAGGACAGGAGACACCAGACAGACCAGTCAGTACAGTAATGCCTTCCATTATTAAACCTCTTCAGGAGACACCAGACAGATCAGTCAGTACAGTAATGCCTTCCATAATTAAACCTCTCCAGGAGACACCAGACAGACCAGTCAGTACAGTAATGCCTTCCATTATTAAACCTCTCCAGGAGACACCAGACAGATCAGTCAGTACAGTAATGCCTTCCATTATTACACCTCTTCAGGAACAGGACAGGAGACACCAGACAGACCAGTCAGTACAGTAATGCCTTCCATTATTAAACCTCTTCAGGAGACACCAGACAGATCAGTCAGTACAGTAATGCCTTCCATTATTAAACCTCTTCAGGGACAGGACAGGAGACACCAGACAGACCAGTCAGTACAGTAATGCCTTCCATTATTAAACCTCTTCAGGAAACACCAGACAGATCAGTCAGTACAGTAATGCCTTCCATTATTAAACCTCTTCAGGAGACACCAGACAGATCAGTCAGTACAGTAATGCCTTCCATTATTAAACCTCTTCAGGAGACACCAGACAGACCAGTCAGTACAGTAATACCTTCCATTATTAAACCTCTTCAGGAGAACAGGACAGTAATGCCTTCCATTATTAAACCTCTTCAGGAGACACCAGACAGACCAGTCAGTACAGTAATACCTTCCATTATTAAACCTCTTCAGGAGACACCAGACAGATCAGTCAGTACAGTAATGCCTTCCATTATTAAACCTCTTCAGGAACAGGACAGGAGACACCAGACAGATCAGTCAGTACAGTAATGCCTTCCATTATTAAACCTCTCCAGGAGACACCAGACAGATCAGTCAGTACAGTAATGCCTTCCATTATTAAACCTCTTCTGGGACAGGACAGGAGACACCAGACAGACCAGTCAGTACAGTAATGCCTTCCATTATTAAACCTCTTCAGGACACCAGACAGATCTTCAGTAATGCCTTCCATTATTAAACCTCTTCAGGAGACACCAGACAGACCAGGATAATGTACACGTAATGCCTTCCATTATTAAACCTCTTCAGGAGACACCAGACAGATCAGTCAGTACAGTAATGCCTTCCATTATTAAACCTCTTCAGACCAGATCAGTCAGTACAGACAGACCAGTAATAATACCTTCCATTATTAAACCTCTTCAGGAGACACCAGACAGATCAGTCAGTACAGTAATGCCTTCCATTATTAAACCTCTTCAGGAGACACCAGACAGACCAGTCAGTACATTAATACCTTCCATTATTAAACCTCTTCAGGAGACACCAGACAGATCAGTCAGTACAGTAATGCCTTCCATTATTAAACCTCTTCAGGAACAGGACAGGAGACACCAGACAGATCAGTCAGTACAGTAATGCATTCCATTATTAAACCTCTTCAGGAGACACCAGACAGATCAATCAGTACAGTAATGCCTTCCATTATTAAATCTATTCAGGCTGGTTTACCAGACAGATTAAGATGGAGAATCTCCATAGAATTGCTGTTGTTGTTGCCCAGGACTAGGCTTAATCTGTGTCTGGAATCCACCCTCTGATGAGACATGGAGACTTCTGCTACAGATATCCATTATTCCAACCAGGGCTGCTGGGTCAAATCACTCTGGATAAGAGACACTTAGCTTACCGTGAATGAGTCTCGTCTATGGTCATCTCATACAGGTTCTTCTTAGCATTAGTGTCGTATAGCCTCACCGTACCCACACCACTGCCCAGCAACAGCTATAAAGAAAAGGGACGCAAGGCCAAAGACCGTATTACTGATGGGGAGGGAGAGGGTTCCACTTTCCCACCTCACCCTGCAAACAGTCAGAGAACAGGGTGCTGAGGACTGAGGATGCCATTACTACCTCATGTAAACATAGACCTGGTCGGATTGTGTTCGTCAGACACCCAATGAGAAGTAAAACAGACTGAAACAGGAAGGGACAACTGGGACTTGTCCAATAAGAAATGTTTGTTTAGGATGTACCCTAATGAACATAGCCCTGATGTGCTGGTTTGAGGTCAGAGGTCATACTCGTCTGTCAGGCTTGGTGTCCCACTCCAGAGAGAGCACAGGGTTAGAGAAGCTGTGTTAAGTTCAGATGTCAGAGCCCCCTTGTGTGGCCGTAATGCCCCCTAAAAATATTTGTGCCTTGTGGCCAAAGTGGCAGTTGTACCCTTGGGTTGAACATAATTATAACAATTCCTTTCTTCCGGCTGCCAATCGCCATGCTCCGAACCTCCCACTCACATGACTCTCTCAAATATCTCAATTCTTATTAGCCAATGCCTGTCACATGATCGGGTCCTTAAGTCGGCTACTAGTGAAGACAGACACATCGTGGTACATCCCAAAGCACGGGTCCTTACGCTTCGATCACACCGACATGGTCGTTGCGCAAAACGGTACGCAGCGTCAGCTGGATATGTTTACAACAACAGTTCAACGTTCACCTTCTGCTACCGTTACCGTGTTATAGAGGTGTTATAGAGGTATTGTATAGGTGACATAGAGGTGATATAGAGGTGTTATAGAGGTGACATAGAGGTGTTATAGAGGTGACATAGAAGTGTTACAGAGGTATTGTATAGGTGACATAGAGGTGTTATAGAGGTGTTAGAGGTGTTATAGAGGTATTGTATAGGTGACATAGAGGTGTTATAGAGGTGACATAGAGGTGACATAGAGGTGTTATAGAGGTGACATAGAGGTGTTAGAGGTGTTATAGAGGTATTGTATAGGTGACAGAGGTGTTATAGAGGTGACATAGAGGTGTTATAGAGTTGTCATAGAGGTGCCCTAGCAGAAGGCCTTGGTGTCCTAGTGCATAGGTACCCTAGCAGAGAAGTTATAGAGGTGACATAGAGGTGTTATAGAGTTGACATAGAGGTGCCCTAGCAGAAGGCCTTGGTGTCCTAGCAGAAGGCCTTGGTGTCCTACTAGCAGATACACTTGGTGCCCTAGCAGAGGCCCCTTGGTGCCCTGGAAAGATGATTGGCTACCTCTTGAAGGCCAAATGGCCTTGCCCCCTAAAAAAAAACACATTTTTTTTTTTTTTTTGATTGAGGTTGAGGTCAGAGGTCATACCAGTCTGTCGGGCTTGGTGGCCCACTCCAGGGACAGCAGAGGGGACTTGGACATGATGGTGGCCTTGGTCTGCATGATGGGGTTGAAGGACCACACCTTGATGACCCCGTCCACGTCCAAACTGGCTACCCTCCTCCCTGAGCAGTCCACCCTGGGACCGGAGACAGGAGACACAGTGAACGTACACAACGGAACTGGACCTCATTAACACCCTTTTCAAAAACATTGAACCGTACCGTGTTATGTCTCTTATTTGACCGAGAACACATTCTCATTTACTACAAAGACCTAGGGAGTAGTTACAAGGAAGAATGAGCCAATTGTAAGCTGGGGATGATTAGGTGATCGTGGTGGTTTGAGGGCCAGATTTAGAATTTAGCCAGGACACCGGGGTTAACACCCCTACTCTTACGATAAGTGCCATGGGATCTTTAAAGACCTCAGAGAGTCAGGACACCCGTTTAATGGCCCATCCGAAAGACACCCTTACACAGGGCAATGTCCCCAATCACTGCCCTGGGGCATTGGGATATATATATTTTTTTTTTAAACGAGAGGAAAGAGGGTCTCCTACTGGCCCTCCAACACCACTTCCAACTCTGACATTTTATTTTCACATTGTCCTTTCCAGCATGGTTCCATGGCCAGGGCAGTACAGCTCTGTTACTATGGTGGATGTGTAACCAGGGCAGTACAGCTCTGTTACTATGGTGGATGTGTAACCAGGGCAGTACAGCTCTGTTACTATGGTGGATGTGTAACCAGGGCAGTACAGCTCTGTTACTATGGTGGATATGTAACCAGGGCAGTACAGACAGCTCTGTTACTATGGTGGATGTGTAACCAGGGCAGTACAGCTCTGTTACTATGGTGAATGTGTAACCAGGGCAGTACAGCTCTGTTACTATGGTGGATGTGTAACCAGGGCAGTACAGCTCTGTTACTATGGTGGATATGTAACCAGGGCAGTACAGACAGCTCTGTTACTATGGTGGATATGTGTAACCAGGGTTACTATGGTGGATGTACAGCTCTGTTACTATGGTGGATGTGTAACCAGGGCAGTACAGCTCTGTTACTATGGTGGATGTGTAACCAGGACAGTACAGCTCTGTTACTATGGTGGATATGTAACCAGGGCAGTACAGCTCTGTTACTATGGTGGATGTGTAACCAGGGCAGTACAGCTCTGTTACTATGGTGGATGTGTAACCAGGGCAGTACAGCTCTGTTACTATGGTGGATGTGTAACCAGGGCAGTACAGCTCTGTTACTATGGTGGATGTGTAACCAGGGCAGTACAGCTCTGTTACTATGGTGGATGTGTAACCAGGGCAGTACAGCTCTGTTACTATGGTGGATATGTAACCAGGGCAGTACAGCTCTGTTACTATGGTGGATATGTAACCAGGGCAGTACAGCTCTGTTACTATGGTGGATGTGTAACCAGGGCAGTACAGCTCTGTTACTATGGTGGATGTGTAACCAGGGCAGTACAGCTCTGTTACTATGGTGGATGTGTAACCAGGGCAGTACAGCTCTGTTACTATGGTGGATGTGTAACCAGGGCAGTACAGCTCTGTTACTATGGTGGATGTGTAACCAGGGCAGTACAGCTCTGTTACTATGGTGGATACAGCTGTAACCAGGGCAGTACAGCTCTGTTACTATGGTGGATGTGTAACCAGGGCAGTACAGCTCTGTTACTATGGTGGATGTGTAACCAGGACAGTACAGCTCTGTTACTATGGTGGATGTGTAACCAGGGCAGTACAGCTCTGTTACTATGGTGGATGTGTAACCAGGGCAGTACAGCTCTGTTACTATGGTGGATATGTAACCAGGGCAGTACAGCTCTGTTACTATGGTGGATGTGTAACCAGGGCAGTACAGCTCTGTTACTATGGTGGATGTGTAACCAGGGCAGTACAGCTCTGTTACTATGGTGGATGTGTAACCAGGGCAGTACAGCTCTGTTACTATGGTGGATGTGTAACCAGGGCAGTACAGCTCTGTTACTATGGTGGATGTGTAACCAGGACAGTACAGCTCTGTTACTATGGTGGATGTGTAACCAGGGCAGTACAGCTCTGTTTGGCTCAGTAAGGAGAACAGATATCGAACACTGGAAAGTGTACTCAGTATATCCCAGTGATCAATATGTCTGATTACTCAGTATATCCCAGTGATCAATATGTCTGATTACTCAGTATATCCCAGTGATCAATATGTCTGATTACTCAGTATATCCCGGTGATCAATATGTCTGATTACTCAGTATATCCCAGTGATCAATATGTCTGATTACTCAGTATATCCCAGTGATCAATATGTCTGATTACTCAGTATATCCCAGTGATCAATATGTCTGATTACTCAGTATATCCCAGTGATCAATATGTCTGATTACTCAGTATATCCCGGTGATCAATATGTCTGATTACTCAGTATATCCCAGTGATCAATATGTCTGATTACTCAGTATATCCCGGTGATCAATATGTCTGATTACTCAGTATATCCCAATGATCAATATGTCTGATTACTTAAGAGCTCCTGTAGTAGATCAATAATGTTCATCAGGAGTTCCACTCCACTAGACGCTGACTGTAACAGGTGTGTTGTCGCGGTGATGTCCTACCTGCAGTACATGATCGAGGAGTGATGCTCTCCGTACTCTTCCTGACTGAGCTTGATAAAGGGATGTTCCACCCCCAGCACCCCTGTACCCCTCTGGCCCTCCCCGCTGACCTGTGTCTGGCTGGGGGGAGGAGGGTCTATCGGGTCACTGCTGGTGGTCCCCCCCTCGAGTTGAGGCTCTGGGTCCCCACTCTCCCCTCTCTTCTCAGGCACCTGAAAGAAGAGACGAGACGGATTTAGCTTCCTGATAATACAGCCAGGAATCCCTCCCATACTTCCCTACTTCCCATACTTCCCTACTTCCCATACTTCCATACTTCCCATACTTCCATACTTCCCATACTTCCCTACTTCCCATACTTCCCTACTTCCCTACTTCCCATACTTCCATACTTCCCATACTTCCATACTTCCCATACTTCCCTACTTCCCATACTTCCATACTTCCCTAATTCACATACTTCACATACTTCACTACTTCACTACTTCCCATATTTCACTACTTCCCTACTTCCTATACTTCCCTACTTCCCTTACTTCCCTACTTCCCTTACTTCCCTAATTCCCTTCTTTCCTACTTCCCAACTTCCCAACTTTCCATACTTCCCTACCTCCCATACTTCCCTACCTCCCATACTTCCCTACCTCCCATACTTCCCTACCTCCCATACTTCCCTACCTCCCATACTTCCCTACCTCCCATACTTCCCAACTTCCCATACTTCCCTACTTCTTATACTTCACTTCAGACCCCATATACAGACGTGGGATCTTAATTTGATCCATTTCGTCACAGGGGGAAAATAATCCTGCAACAGGAGGATTTGAATGTCTATATAATATGTAAAATGTCTGCCAGTCGGCAGCTGAAAGCTGTGATCGTAGGTTACAATAGCTTAAGACTGCAGGTCCACTGGTCATCAAGTAGCCTATGTAGACTACGTGCAGGTTACAGCGTGTCTCGTGTGAATTCTTATGTGGGTTATGGTACATGTACAACACTTGTACGGGGTAGAGGTATTTTTTGTTCGGGGAAATCAGTTTTCTTTTTTTAGATCAGTTGTTTTGCTACAGTGCATTTGGAAAGCACAGCCTCATTCTAAAATGTATTAAATAGTTTCCCCCCCTCGTCAATCTACACACAATACCCCATAATGACATCACAATACCCCATAATGACATCACAATACCCCATAATGACATCACAATACCCCATAATGACATCACTATACCCCATAATGACATCACAATACCCCATAATAACATCACTATACCCCATAATGACATCACTATACCCCATAATGACATCACAATAGGAATGTGCACCAAAGCTGTTGCCAGAGAATGCAATGTTCATTTCTCTACCATAAGTCACCTTCAACGTCATTTTAGAGAATTTGGCAGTACGTCCAACCGGCCTCACAACCGCAGACTGCGTGTATGGCGTCGTTTGGGCGAGTGGTTTGCTGATGTCAACGTTGTGAACAGAGGGCCCCATTGTTGTGCCATTCATCAACTCGTGTTTCAGCATGATAATGCACAACCCCATGTCGGAAGGATCGGTACACAATTCCTGGAAGCTGAACATTTCCTTCCCAGTTCTTCTATGGCCTGCATGCTCACCAGACATGTCACCCATTGAACATGTTCTTCTATGGCCTGCATGCTCACCAGACATTGAACATGTTTGGGATGCTCTGGATCGACATGTATGACAGCGTGTTCCAGTTCCCGCCAATATCCAGCAACTTCGCACAGCCACTGAAGAGAAGCGGGACAACATTCCACAGTCCACAATCAACAGCCTGATCAACTCTGTGTGAAGGAGATGTGTCACGCTGCATGAGGCAAATGGTGGTCTCACCAGATACTGACTGGTTTTCTGATCCCACGTCCCTACCTTTCTTTAAGTATCTGTAACTATCAGATGCATATCTGTATTCTCAGCAGAGTATGTGAGCGGAGCGAGGAGCGGAACGTGCCCGATTTCACTGGAGCGAGATTCCCCAAAGCCTGGAGGTCTTCTCGCCTGCTCCAATTTCTCTCCAGTAGCACTCACTTCAGGAGCTCAGGGCATGCCGGCCCAGCATGCATTTGGAGTCTACTTGTGTGCTGCTATAGCTCCTTGCTATAGCTACTGTCATCTAGTGTGCTAAATGTTTTCATACAGAAACGGATAAAACACAGTCATGTCGAATCAACTCCGATTCCCAGTCATGTCAAACCAACTCCGATTCCCAGTCATGTCAAACCAACTCCGATTCCCAGTCATGTCGAATCAACTCCGATTCCCAGTCATGTCAAACCAACTCCGATTCCCAGTCATGTCGAATCAACCCAGTCATGTCGAATCAACTCCGATTCCCAGTCCACGTCAAATCAACTCCGATTCCCAGTCCACGTCAAATCAACTCCGATTCCCAGTCATGTCAAACCAACTCCAATTCCCAGTCATGTCAAACCAACTCCAATTCCCAGTCATGTCAAACCAACTCCGATTCCCAGTCATGTCGAATCAACTCCGATTCCCAGTCCACGTCAAATCAACTCCGATTCCCAGTCCACGTCATGGTACATGTACAATCAACTCCGATTCCCAGTCCACGTCAAATCAACTCCGATTCCCAGTCCACGTCAAATCAACTCCGATTCCCAGTCATGTCAAACCAACTCCGATTCCCAGTCATGTCAAACCAACTCCGATTGCCAGTCATGTCAAACCAACTCCGATTGCCAGTCATGTCAAACCAACTCCGATTGCCAGTCATGTCAAACCAACTCCGATTCCCAGTCATGTCAAACCAACTCCGATTCCTAGTCATGTCAAACCAACTCCGATTCCCAGTCGTGTCAAACCAACTCAGATTCCCAGTCGTGTCGAACCAACTCAGATTCCCAGTCATGTCAAACCAACTCCGATTCCCAGTCATGTCGAATCAACCCAGTCATGTCGAATCAACTCCGATTCCCAGTCCACGTCAAATCAACTCCGATTCCCAGTCCACGTCAAATCAACTCCGATTCCCAGTCATGTCAAACCAACTCCGATTCCCAGTCATGTCAAACCAACTCCAATTCCCAGTCATGTCAAACCAACTCCGATTCCCAGTCATGTCGAATCAACTCCGATTCCCAGTCCACGTCAAATCAACTCCGATTCCCAGTCCACGTCAAATCAACTCCGATTCCCAGTCCACGTCAAATCAACTCCGATTCCCAGTCATGTCAAACCAACTCCGATTCCCAGTCATGTCAAACCAACTCCGATTCCCAGTCATGTCAAACCAACTCCGATTCCCAGTCATGTCAAACCAACTCCGATTGCCAGTCATGTCAAACCAACTCCGATTGCCAGTCATGTCAAACCAACTCCGATTGCCAGTCATGTCAAACCAACTCCGATTCCCAGTCATGTCAAACCAACTCCGATTCCTAGTCGTGTCAAACCAACTCCGATTCCCAGTCGTGTCAAACCAACTCAGATTCCCAGTCGTGTCGAACCAACTCAGATTCCCAGTCATGTCAAACCAACTCCGATTCCCAGTCATGTCAAACCAACTCCGATTCCCAGTCCACGTCAAATCAACTCCGATTCCCAGTCATGTCAAACCAACTCCGATTCCCAGTCATGTCAAACCAACTCCGATTCCCAGTCATGTCAAACCAACTCCGATTCCCAGTCATGTCGAATCAACTCCGATTCCCAGTCATGTCGAATCAACTCCAATTCCCAGTCATGTCAAACCAACTCCGATTCCCAGTCATGTCGAACCAACTCCGATTCCCAGTCATGTCGAATCAACTCCGATTCCCAGTCATGTCAAACCAACTTCGATTCCAGTCATGTCGAACCAACTCCGATTCCCAGTCATGTCGAATCAACTCCGATTCCCAGTCATGTCAAACCAACTTCGATTCCAGTCATGTCAAACCAACTCCGATTCCCAGTCATGTCAAACCAACTCCGATTCCCAGTCCACGTCGAATCAACTCCGATTCCCAGTCCACGTCGAATCAACTCCGATTCCCAGTCGTGTGTTTTTGTTCTACCTTGTGTTATTTTTCGTAATACATTGTTATTGGTTACTGTTGTCGGGTTTAGAGCGGACAACAAAGGCCTTTCACTCTACTGTGCATGTGACGATAAAACTTGAATGGCGTTGCCATGGCATTTCCATTGTTTTGGTCATTCCAATTGACCTCTTTGGAATGTAACATGTAAATAGAACGTCATTAGAATTCTATAGCTTATTGAAGCAGGGAAAGCACGTAAATGTACGCCAGGAACTTGGTAACAGAAAGTGTAATTAAATTCTAAATATGTCCACTAGGCAACATCCTTTCCTTAGTAATACAGTAGGTGAAACCTGAATTTGTGGCTTGGAGAAGAGCTCCTTCCTTTCCTTCTCGTGGTCCTGGTGTCGTCTCTGTCTGGGGTGGGAAGTAGACCCAGCCTGCTGATCACTGGTTCCCCCAGCGCTACAGACCGGCCTGGGCTCCTTGGAGGCCGCTACTGGGTCCTTGGGCTTCACAGAATGAGATACATGAAAGCGGTTTGTTAAGTCTGTAATCAAAAACACCCCATCATCAAGTATTTACCCCCCCCCCACACACACACACACATTTTGTTGTGTTACAAATTGGGATTGAAATGTATTTCTTTTAAATTGTCAACAATCTACACAAAATACTCTGTAATGAATTAATGAAAAATAAACAATAATACTGTATAAAAAACATTAATACTGTAGACTGTATTATTTTCCCAATATCTTCACAATATTTTCCCATTTCTTCAAGCACGGTCAAGGTGATGGGGATCATGGCTAGACAGACATTTTCAAGTCTTGCCATAGATTTTCAAGCAGATTTAAGTCAAAACTGCAACTAGGACACTGAGGAACATTCACTGTCTTCTTGGTAAGCAACTCCAGTGTATATTTGGTCTTGTGTTTTAGGTTATTGTCCTGCTGAAAGGTGAATTCATCTCCCAGTGTCTGTTGGAAAGCAGACTGAACAAGGTTTTCCTCTAGGATTTTGCCTCCACCCCGTTGGTTTTTATCCTGAAAAACTCCCCAGTATTTGCCGATGACAAGCATACCCATAACATGACGCAGCCACCACCATGCTTGAAAATAAGGGGGCAGTTACTCAGTGATGTGTTTTGTTGGATTTAACCCCAAACATAAAACTCCGAATTTAGGCCTAATAGTATATTTTTTTGTATTACTTTAGTTCCTTGTTGCATTCAAGATGCATGTTTTGGAATATTTGTATTCTGTATGTCTGAATTTCTCGTCACAACGTCGTTGATCCATCCTCAGTTCTCTCCCATCATAGCCTGTAGCTGTTTTAAAGTCACTCATGTCTTCCTGGTGACATCTCTGAGGACGACTGTATCTTTGATGTGTCTGGCGAGTTCAATACGTCATCCACAGCATCGTTATTAACTTTGAACGCGCTTAAAGACATATTCAAAATGTCTGATTTGTTATCGTTACCCATCTACCAATCACTGTCCTTGAAATTCAAAAACTTGACTGATACATACAGATGGTGTATGTATGGACAGATGGTGTATGTATGGACAGATGGTGTATGTATGGACAGATGGTGTATGTATGGACAGATGGTGTATGTATGGACAGATGGTGTATGTATGGACAGATGGTGTATGTATGGACAGATGGTGTATGTATGGACAGATGGTGTATGTATGGACAGATGGTGTATGTATGGACAGAGGAAAGGTTAGGCATTCAAAAACAATGTCCATGGAACGTATTGTGATTCGTTAAGCCAAAATGTTTTACCTGAACTAAGTTAAGCTTGCCTAAACAAAGGGGGGTGAATACTTATGCAAAGACTATATTTTAGTTTGACATTTTTTGTAATAATTTTGTATTTTGTGTAGATCAATGACCCCCCCCCCTCAAAAAAAAAAATAAATTCAATCCCAATTTGAAAATTCAACCAAATGCGGAAAAGAAAAATCCCAAGGGGGGTGAATAGTTACAGTATGATACCAACTGTAAATACATACCGTTAGTCATGTCATCAATGGTGTAAACGGCTAAATATTGGTAAAAGTTTAAAGCCACTTGAGTAACAGTGATCCAAGAACAATATGGCACAAACAGTGAGTGGATTTTCCACAGAAACTTTATCTAGCCCCTTAAAACGCATCCCTGAGGGTCTATAAGTCCAGCGTCTCAGTCTCAAGGGATGACCCCCCCCCCAGAAAAAAACAAAAAACGGCCTAATTTCCGGAAGAACATATGGCCTCACTTGATTGGCTGCGGTGTCCTTGCGTCCCAGCGAGGCCTGTGTTGGCGAGGACCCAGGAAGTCCTCGAGGCATCTTGCCAGGTACCCGTCTGGCCTGGGGCAGGAATGTCGAGAAGAAGTTCCTGGAAGGGGTGGTGGTGAGGGCGGGGTTACGCTGGCTCGTCACCAGGTCCCTGTGGAGGACAGACGAATCAAACGTGAATCAAACATGAATCAAACATGAATCAAATGTGAATCGTGAATCAAGCAGATCTAGAGGTATTAGAGGCGATGAAGACCAAAGTGGTTGAAAAGTTGTCATCAATAAGATTGATTCAACATTTAGAGATATCAGATACCTCAGCTGCTTTTTAAAACCCCATTCTTCGCTGATGCTGTGTGCAGGTCCACTCACAACTGTAAAACTCAATTAACCGTCAGTTACCATGTGCTGTTGTGTGCCTAGCGAGTAAACAAGGTCTATTTGAAAGAAAATGGAAAGTGCCGTAAGAAAATACAGATACTACATTTCTTGTCTGAAGACTTTTTTTGATTCAGTTTCCAACGAGTCTCTTACACTGGACTTCTTTACTAAGTGGTGTGTTTAAGCTTTATGAGTGGTTCCTACCTTCTTGCGAGCCATTTGCTTTGTTAAACAGAATGTTACACGTTACAAACTACAGACCAAACTACAGACCAGCTGGAAATGTCCTCAGACAGCGTTGTGTTGTGGTTCCTTTGCTACATAGTGTTTGGTATTGTATTCCCAAAGCCAAACCCTGACAGGAGTCAACCAATGCCCTTCATACCAAGGCCCGTGTCCTCAAAGCGTCTCAAGAGTAGGAATGCTGATCTAGGATCAGTTTTGTCTTTTAAATCGTTTTAATAAGATGGAGGGGGGGGGGGGCTGATCGCACATCAGCACTTCTACTAGGAGACACTTTATAAATACAGGCCCAGAGCTCCAGATATCCCAGCAGCCACTGGGGCCCTCAAGGGCCGGAGCTGTGCATCCCAGCAGCCACTGGGGCCCTCAAGGGCCAGAGCTGTGCATCCCAGCAGCCACTGGGGCCCTCAAGGGCCGGAGCTGTGCATCCCAGCAGCCACTGGGGCCCTCAAGGGCCAGAGCTGTGCATCCCAGCAGCCACTGGGGCCCTTAAGGGCCTGAGCTGTGCATCCCAGCAGCCACTGGGGCCCTCAAGGGCCTGAGCTGTGCATCCCAGCAGCCACTGGGGCCCTCAAGGGCCTGAGCTGTGCATCCCAGCAGCCACTGGGGCCCTCAAAGGCTTGAGCTGTGCATCCCAGCATAGAGCAAATAGACAGAACTGAAACTAATCATGGTGGAAAAACAACAATTCAGGGTGAATTGTTTATTCATCGTCCTTATTCATACGTTAACACATTAAAACAGTTTTAATATATATTATATTAGTTAAATTATACATCTACAGTATCGTACAAAGAGGAGAAAATACAAACCAAATAACTATATCATACAATTATTAAAACCTTCACTAAAACCCCTCCCTTCAACCCCAAAGTGGGTCAATCCAAGCTCAAAGTTAGTCCTCACAGCTCAGTGTCTCCGAGGCGGTCCATGTTTTGTACGTAGGGGGGGAGTTTGTGATGCACCATCTCTTCCTGCTTCTTGAGTTTAGCCTCTCCCTGCAGGGAAAATAGCTGGAGGCAGGGAAGAGACAGAGAGAGAGAGGGGGGGGGCAAAGATGGGAAGAGAGATAGAGAGAGGGGGGGGGGGGGTAAAGATGGAAAGAGAGAGGGGGGAGACAGAGACAGAGAGAGAGATGGGAAGAGAGAGAGAGAGAGAGAGAGAGAGAGAGAGACAGAGAGAGACAGAGAGAGAGAGAGAGAGAGACAGAGAGAGAGAGAGACAGAGACAGAGAGAGAGAGAGACAGAGAGAGACAGAGAGAGAGAGAGACAGAGAGAGACAGAGAGAGAGAGAGACAGAGACAGAGACAGAGAGAGAGAGAGAGACAGAGAGAGAGAGAGAGAGACAGAGAGAGACAGAGAGAGACAGAGAGAGAGAGAGAGAGAGAGAGAGAGAGAGAGAGAGAGAGAGAGAGAGAGAGAGAGAGAGAGAGAGAGAGAGAGAGAGAGAGAGAGAGAGAGAGAGAGAGAGAGAGAGAGAGAGAGAGAGAGAGAGAGAGAGAGAGAGAGAGAGAGAGAGAGAGAGAGTAAATCAATGTTGAGTGTCTTGGTTTTAAACTTCTCTGGTATTAAGCACAAACTGGCTCGCAAGGATATGACCCGTTATTAGATGAGAAAACAGACCATGTGTCTGAGCTGATCATTCTCCTCCTGTAGACAAGTGGTCCTCTGGACTTCAGAGTCAAAGCTCAGGAGCACAGGCTGCGGTGGTTTGCTGTCAAGGAAGAAACTACTCAAAGGACAGTATGTATAGTTTTGTTGACGTTTGAAATGGACATTGTTACGTTGCCGTTTACTTCCTTGTTTTGAAAACGATTCCACCTTCCTCTTTACGACATCTGGAGATTGTGTTGACACAACCTGGTGTGATGCCGATGCAGCGTGACATCTCCCAAGACAAGCAAAACACAGTGAACCGATATTACCCTGATGACTAGCCTCTGAGAGTGTGTGTCTGCACTGTAGTCTAGAGTGTCTGTGCTGTAGTCTAGAGTGTCTGTACTGTAGTCTAGAGTGTCTGCGCTGTAGTCTAGAGTGTCTGTGCTGTAGTCTAGAGTGTCTGCACTGTAGTCTAGAGTGTCTGCACTGTAGTCTAGAGTGTCTGCACTGTAGTCTAGAGTGTCTGCACTGTAGTCTAGAGTGTCTGTACTGCAGTCTAGAGTGTCTGTACTGTAGTCTAGAGTGTCTGTGGTCTAGAGTGTCTGCACTGTAGTCTAGAGTGTCTGCACTGTAGTCTAGAGTGTCTGCACTGTAGTCTAGAGTGTCTGCACTGTAGTCTAGAGTGTCTGTGGTCTAGAGTGTCTGCACTGTACTCTAGAGTGTCTGCACTGTAGTCTAGAGTGTCTGCACTGTAGTCTAGAGTGTCTGCACTGTAGTCTAGAGTGTCTGCACTGTAGTCTAGAGTGTCTGCACTGTAGTCTAGAGTGTCTGCACTGTAGTCTAGAGTGTCTGCACTGTAGTCTAGAGTGTCTGCACTGTAGTCTAGAGTGTCTGCACTGTAGTCTAGAGTGTCTGCACTGTAGTCTAGAGTGTCTGTACTGTAGTCTAGAGTGTCTGTACTGTAGTCTAGAGTGTCTGTGGTCTAGAGTGTCTGTACTGTAGTCTAGTGTGTCTGTAGTCTAGAGTGTCTGTACTGTAGTCTAGTGTCTGCACTGTAGTCTAGAGTGTCTGTAGTCTAGAGTGTCTGTACTGTAGTCTAGTGTCTGCACTGTAGTCTAGAGTGTCTGTAGTCTAGAGTGTCTGTAGTCTAGAGTGTCTGCACTGTAGTCTAGAGTGTCTGCACTGTAGTCTAGAGTGTCTGCACTGTAGTCTAGAGTGTCTGCACTGTAGTCTAGAGTGTCTGTAGTCTAGAGTGTCTGTAGTGTAGAGTGTCTGCACTGTAGTCTAGAGTGTCTGCACTGTAGTCTAGAGTGTCTGCACTGTAGTCTAGAGTGTCTGTACTGTAATCTAGAGTGTCTGTACTGTAATCTAGAGTGTCTGCACTGTAGTCTAGAGTGTCTGCACTGTAGTCTAGAGTGTCTGCACTGTAGTCTAGAGTGTCTGCACTGTAGTCTAGAGTGTCTGCACTGTAGTCTAGAGTGTCTGCACTGTAGTCTAGAGTGTCTGCACTGTAGTCTAGAGTGTCTGTAGTCTAGAGTGTCTGTGGTATAGAGTGTCTGTGGTATAGAGTGTCTGTAGTGTAGAGTGTCTGTAGTGTAGAGTGTCCGTAGTGTAGAGTGTCCGTAGTGTAGAGTGTCCGTAGTGTAGAGTGTCCGTAGTGTAGAGTGTCTGCACTGTAGTCTAGAGTGTCTGTACTGTAATCTAGAGTGTCTGTACTGTAGTCTAGAGTGTCTGTACTGTAATCTAGAGTGTCTGTAGTCTAGAGTGTCTGTACTGTAATCTAGAGTGTCTGTACTGTAATCTAGAGTGTCTGTAGCCTAGAGTGTCTGTAGCCTAGAGTGTCTGTAGTCTAGAGTGTCGGTACTGTAATCTAGAGTGTCTGTACTGTAATCTAGAGTGTCTGTACTGTAATCTAGAGTGTCTGTACTGTAATCTAGAGTGTCTATACTGTAGTCTAGAGTGTCTGTACTGTAATCTAGAGTGTCTGTACTGTAATCTAGAGTGTCTGTACTGTAATCTAGAGTGTCTGTACTGTAATCTAGAGTGTCTGTGCTGTAGTCTAGAGTGTCTGTACTGTAGTCTAGAATGTCTGTAGTCTAGAGTGTCTGTAGTGTAATCTAGAGTGTCTGTACTGTAATCTAGAGTGTCTGTGCTCTAGAGTGTCTGTACTGTAATCTAGAGTGTCTGTACTGTAATCTAGAGTGTCTGTGCTGTAGTCTAGAGTGTCTGTGCTGTAGTCTAGTGTCTGTACTGTAATCTAGAGTGTCTGCACTGTAGTCTAGAGTGTCTGCACTGTAGTCTAGAGTGTCTGCACTGTAGTCTAGAGTGTCTGCACTGTAGTCTAGAGTGTCTGCACTGTAGTCTAGTGTCTGCACTGTAGTCTAGAGTGTCTGTACTGTAGTCTAGAGTGTCTGCACTGTAGTCTAGAGAGTCTGCACTGTAGTCTAGAGTGTCTGTACTGTAATCTAGAGTGTCTGTACTGTAATCTAGAGTGTCTGTACTGTAGTCTAGAGTGTCTGTAGTCTAGAGTGTCTGTACTGTAGTCTAGAGTGTCTGTACTGTAGTCTAGAGTGTCTGTAGTCTAGAGTGTCTGTACTGTAGTCTAGAGTGTCTGTACTGTAGTCTAGAGTGTCTGTACTGTAGTCTAGAGTGTCTGTACTGTAGTCTAGAGTGTCTGCACTGTAGTCTAGAGTGTCTGCAGTCTAGAGTGTCTGTAGTGTAGTCTAGCGTGTCTGTACTGTAGTCTAGAGTGTCTGTACTGTGTCTAGAGTGTCTATACTGTAGTCTAGAGTGTCTATAGTCTAGAGTCAGTACTGTAGTCTAGAGTGTCTATAGTCTAGAGTGTCAGTACTGTAGTCATTGTGTGTCTGTAGTCTTGAGTGTCTGTAGTCTAGAGTGTCTGTAGTCTAGAGTGTCTGTAGTCTAGAGTGTCTGTAGTCTAGAGTGTCTGTAGCCTAGAGTGTCTGTAGCCTAGAGTGTCTGTAGCCTAGAGTGTCTGTAGCCTAGAGTGTCTGTAGCCTAGAGTGTCTGTAGCCTAGAGTGTCTGTAGCCTAGAGTGTCTGTAGCCTAGAGTGTCTGTAGCCTAGAGTGTCTGTAGCCTAGAGTGTCTGTAGTCTTGCCCACAGAACAAAAGGATATGCATGTCTATAGTCTAGAGTGTCAGTACTGTAGTAGAACAAAAGGATATGCATGCACTGGAACAGCACAGAGAGGAAGTTGTGCAGTGAGACCAGGAAGGTGTCAGACCACTGCCGAGAGAAGTACGGCGAGAATAAAGGGTTCTGCTCGGGGGCGGGCATAAACGGCAGGATGAACCAATCACGCCACTCTGGCTGGCCCTGCAGCTCCTGAGCCTGACGCTGGAAAAACTCCTGTGTCTTCTCTATGTTCTTTAACTGGAGGGAGAAAGAGAAAGGGAGGGAGAGAGGAGGGAGAGAGGGGAGAGGGAGGTAGAGGAGTGGGGCGAGAGAGGAGGGAGGAGGGAGGGAGGGAGGGAGGGGGAGGTAGAGAAGGAGTGGGGCGAGAAAGGAGGGAAGGGGGAGGTAGGTAGAGAAGGAGTGGGGCGAGAGAGGAGGGAGGGAGGGATCGATGGAGGAAGGATTAGGAGAGAGGGAGGAGGGAGGGAGGTAGAGAAGGGGGGAGAGGAGGGGGGTGGGTGGGATGAAGAGAGAAGGAGGACGGATGAGGTGAGAGAAGGAGGAGAGAAGGAGAGAAGGAGGAGGGATGAGGATAGAGGGAGAGAGGGATGAAGATAGAGGGAGAGAGGGAGGAGGGATGAAGAGAGGGAGAGAGGTAGAGAAGGAGTTAGGTAGGGAGAGGCCATACTGTTTATCAATAACCATTGGACGATCCACATGCATATCAATAATCAGTCAACACCATTGGGCGATCCACACATAATGTCTGAGTAACAAGAGAAGAACACAACAACAACAGAAGGCTATATGCACCTGTACAGTGTAAACAACGTAGTATCTGAAGAGACTGGTCCGTAGTTTGGAGACTGTGGGTCTGTAGATGTCTTCCAGTCTACAGAACAGCCTACGGTCCAGGTAACCCCAGTAGTCCTTCAGGCCATTCAGGTCAAAGGTCTGGATGAACAGCTGAAGCTGATCAATGATCTTATCCACCTGAACAAAAATATATATAGTCCAATAAACCTTATTTATAAACCGGGTGGTTCGAGCCCTGAATGCTGATTGGCTGAAAGCAGTGGTATATCAGCCAGTAGAACACGGGTATGACATAACATTTATTTTTTACTGTTCTAATTACGTTGGTAACCAGATTATAATAGCAATAAGGCACCTCGGGGGTTTGTGGTATATGGCCAATATACCACGGCTAAGGGCTGTGTCCAGACACTCCACGTTGCGTCGTGCCTAAGACCAGTCCTTGGCCATATACCACACCCCCTCAGGCATTCTAGCTTAAATATTATGAAGTGAAATATAATTAGATATAATTTAAAGTTTGACCTGGGATAAAAACACACAAAAAAGGTTTTTGACAAGTACCTCGTGTGTGTGTGTGTGTGTGTGTGTGTGTGTGTGTGTGTGTGTGTGTGTGTGTGTGTGTGTGTGTGTGTGTGTGTGTGTGTGTGTGTGTGTGTGTGTGTGTGTGTGTGTGTGTGTGTGTGTATATATATATATATATATATACAGTACCAGTCAAAAGTTGACACACCTACTCATTCCAGGGTTTTTCTTTAGTTTGACTATTGTCTACATTGTAGAATAATAGTGAAGACATCAACACTATGTAATAACACACGGAATCATGTAGTAACCAAAGAAGTGTGAGACGCAAAGTAGGCGATGATCATCAGATGATCTCCACATGTGTATTTCCCACCGTGAAGCATGGAGGAGGAGGTGTGATGGTGCTTTGCTGGTGACACTGTCTGTGATTTATTTAGAATTCAAGGCACTCTTAACCAGCATGGCTACCACAGCATTCTGCAGCGATACGCCATCCCATCTGGTTTGCGCTTAGTGGGACTATCTTTGTTTGTCAACAGGACAATGACCCAAAACACACCTCCAGGCTGTGTAAGAGATATTTGACCAAGGAGAGTGATGCATCAGATGACCTGTCCTCCACAGTCACCTGACCTCAACCCAATTGAGATGGTTTGGGATGAGTTGGACCGCAGAGTGAAGGAAAAGCAGCAAACAAGTGCTCAGCATATGTGGGAACTTCTTCAAGACTGTTGGAAAAGTATTCCAGGTGACTACCTCATGAAGCTGGTTGTGAAAATGCCAAGAGTGTGCAAAGCTGTCATCAAGGCAAAGAATGGCTACTTTGAAGGATCTCAAATATAAAATATATTTTGATTTGTTTAACACTTTTTTTGGTTACTACATGATTCCATAGGTGTTATTTCATAGTTTTGATGTCTTCATTATTATTCTACTCTAAATAAAAACCCTTGAATGAGTAGGTGTGTCCAAACTTTTGACTGGTACTGTATCTACCAGAGGAGGCATCTGAGAACGGCTCATTATAATGGCTGGACTGGAGTCAAAGACATCAAACACATGGTTACCATGGTTTCCATGTGGTAGACTCCAGTCCATTGACTCCATTCCAGGCATTATAATGGGCCGTCCTCCCCTCAGATGCCTCCTCTGGTATCTACATAAACACCACATGGCCAAAAGTGTGTGGATACTTGCTCTTCAAACATCTCATTCCAAAATCATGGACATTAATATGGAGTTGGTCCTCCCATTGCTGCTATAAAAGCCTCCATTCTTCTGGGAAGGCTTTCCACTAGATGTTGGAACATTGCTGCTATAAAAGCCTCCATTCTTCTGGGAAGGCTTTCCACTAGATGTAGGAACATTGCTGCTATAACAGCCTCCACTCTTCTGGGAAGACTTTCCACTAGATGTTGGACTTGCTTCCATTCAGCCACAAGAATTAGTGAGGTCTGTCATTGAGGTTGGGCGATTAGGTCTGGCTCGCAGTCTGCGTTCCAATTCATCCCAAAGGTGTTCGATGGGGTTGAGGTCAGAGCTCTGTGCAGGCCAGTCAAGATCTTCCACACTGATCTTGAAAAACCATTTCTATATGGACCTCGCTTTGTGCACGGGGGCATTGTCATGCTGAAACAGGAAAGGGAATTCCCCCAAACTGTTTCCACAAAAATGGAAGTACAGAATCACCTAGAATGTCATTTTATGCTGTACTGTTAAGATTTTCTTTCATTGGAACTAAGGAGCCCGAACCACTAAAAACAACCCCAGACCATTATTCCTCCTCCACCAAACTTTACAGTTGGCACTAAGCATCCGGGCAGGTAGTGTTCTCCTGTCATCTGCCAAACCCAGATTCATCCGTCAGACTGCCAGATGGTGAAGTGTGATTCAACACTCCAGAGAACGTGTTTCCACTGCTCCAGAGACCAATGGCAGTGAGCGTTACACCACTCCACCCGACGCTTGGCATTGCGCATGGTGATCTTATGCTTGTGTGCAGCTGCTCGGCCATGAAAACCCATTTCATTAAGCTCCAGATGAACAGTTATTGTGCTGACATTGCTTCCAGAGGCAGTTTGGAACTCGGTAGTGAGTGTTGCAACTGAGGTCTGACCATTTTGAAACACTTTTCAGCGGTCCTGTTCTGTGAGCTTGTGTGGCCTACCACTTCGCGTCTGAGCCGCTGTTGCTCCTAGACGTTTCCACTTCACAATAACTGCACTTACAATTGACCGGGGGGCAGCTCTAGCAGGGTAGACATTTGACGAACTGACTTGTTGGAAAAGTGGCATCCTAAGACGGTCCGCATTGAAAGTCACTGAGCTCTTCAGTCAGGCCGTTCTACTGTCAATGTTTGTCTATGGAGATTGCATGGCCGTGTGCTCGATTTTATACACCTGTCAGCAACAGGTGTGGCTGAAACAGCCGAATCCACTAATTTGAATGGGGGGGGGGGGGGGTCCCACATACTTTTGTATATATAGTGTACATACAAAGATCAAACTTCTCACCTGTCTATATCGGTCAGAGTAACAAGGCTATAAGCAACTGCTTATAGCCTGGTCACACATCTGTTTGTGCTGTCTTGACAACGCTGAGAACAAGCTACTGCTGTTGTGCGTTTTGCAAGACCTGGATGGTTAATGACTTCAAATACACTGTTTTGTACATACTCTGAATCCTTTCTCCTTGTCTGCTTTCATATCAGAGTCGAGGTGCTTCAGTGTGCCGGTGAAACCGCGATATATCAAGTATTCTCGGACATGTTCATCCGTCCTCTCGACAGCTGACCCCATCTTTCTCTCCCTGTCAGAGCAACAATGACACACAACGGTGTGATCGGGTTAATAATGTATAAAGCCCCTTACTCCTCGATCACACAGACATTGCGTTTTTGGTCCACCAGAAGTACATCCCTTTCCAATGAAACGCTGCGTTTTCCTTGCAGCAGTGCGTTCCGTGTGGTGAGGACGTTGGATTTATCTCACGTAATACGTCCAAACTGTGTGCTGTAGACGGCTCGACAGAAACGGTAGCAGAAGGTGAACGTTGAACTGTTGTTGTAAACATATCCAGCCGACGCTGCGTACCGTTTTGCGCGTGTACACCTAGATCACACCGACAGTTTTACATTAACCTTCCGCTACCATTTCTGTCAAGCCGTTCACGCACACAGTTTGATAAATCCAAGATATGCACCACCAACAAACGCCGCGTGCCATTGGAAATGAATGGTGTACCGAAATGCTTCACGCTATCGGTGAGACATAGGCATTTTTAGCAAGCATGCACATGTAACGTATGAGTGATCACGGGGACCGAACCCACCATCCTCGCGTTGCAATGGCAATGCTCTACCAACAGAGCTACAGAGGACCATTCACGTGTAAGTCAAGAAGTAAACACGAAAGAAAACAGAGAAAATATAACTGCACGCTAATTATTAATGTACACATAAATCATCATTACAATCGTTTACTTCTTCAAATTGCATAGCTAGAAGAGGGCGTTGCTGTTCTGCCTCGACAGGATGCTTGCAGGAGCCCATTTCTAGCTAAACAAGAGGTGCTACTTTGGTTAGAAGAGTGGCGATTTTTCGACAAAAAACAACAAAAATACGATGAGCGGTTAGTGTATTTTACTATTTCATAAGTAACTATCTTGGTAATAGTGAAATCCAAAATGTATTAACACTGAATTTATAGTGTAAAACTTACCAAAGTGAAAACGCAGGCTGAAATATTTCCTGTTTTTCTTTTTCTCCGAGGTTGTCATGTGATCGAATTCGTGTGACGTCACGTGGCAGGAAGGACATTTCCGCGTCCACGCGGGCTCCACTAGAGGGCACATTCACTGCAAACATCGGACTGTAATATGTATTATAGTAATGGACTACCGTGCACTGACCTGTCGCTGCAGTAACTAAATATGGAGCTCATTTCTAATGTACAGGAGGTAGATAACATGTTATAAATACATGAAAATGGACCGATCTTGATGTTTCTCAAACTGATCAATTGTCCCGAATAGAATGATTAAATCCTATAACTAAGTTGCAAACGGATCAGACGGGTAGATCTTCAGGCACTGTCAGTGCAGGGCATTCTTCCGAGCATGATGCTTCCCTGTAGACATGACTCTTCCCTGTAGGCACGATGCTTCCCTGTCATATTCATACCTGAAACCCCACCTCTTTAAGGAATACTTAGGATAGGATAAAGTAATCCTTCTCACCCCCCCTCCCCCCCTTAAAATATTTAAATGCACTATTGTAAAGTGGCTGTTCCACTGGATGTCATAAGGTGAATGCACCAATTCCCTGGATAAGAGCAAATATATATGTAAATGACACTGTATTCCCTATATAGTGCACTGCATGGGGAATAGGGTTCCATAGGGCTCTGGTCTAAAGTAGTGCACTACATAGGGAATAGGGTGACATTTGGTACGTGGATTATTGTGATGATAGGAGAAGGGGAAAGAAAAAAGAGAGCAGACTCTAATAAACCAATGTCCAGAAGAGACTGTATAGCCTCAGACATTAATAAACACAGTTTGCAGAAGAGACTGTATAGCCTCAGACATTAATAAACACAGTGTCCACAAGAGGCTGTATAGCCTCAGACATTAATAAACACAGTGTCCACAAGAGGCTGTATAGCCTCAGACATTAATAAACACAGTTTCCACAAGAGACTGTATAGCCTCAGACATTAATAAACACAGTTTGCAGAAGAGACTGTATAGCCTCAGACATTAATAAACACAGTTTGTAGAAGAGGCTGTATAGCCTCAGACATTAGTAAACACAGTTTGCAGAAGAGACTGTATAGCCTCAGACATTAATAAACACAGTGTCCACAAGAGACTGTATAGCCTCAGACATTAATAAACACAGTTTGCAGAAGAGACTGTATAGCCTCAGACATTAATAAACACAGTTTGCAGAAGAGACTGTATTGCCTCCATTTAATTTCTTTCCCTGGATAGATGTGAAGGCCTTGTGTGTTGTCACAGCATGCTGCTAGGGGTGTAGACTGTTGCAAATCAAACATGATTATAACCCTGAAGTGCTGATCGTTCCTGGCAATGTCTTTCTCTCCTGTTTGTTCTAGTGAAATGTTATTATCTATGAACATAGCTATGAATAATTAAATTATGTTTTCCTTCTTCTCTGTACTGAACCATGGATATGTCCCAAATGGTACCCTATTCATTGTCTGGTGCACTGCTTTTGACCAGGGCCCCATGTAGGGAATAGGGTGCAATTTGGGAGAAAGTCAATGTGATACACTTTCCTCCTACGGTACTCTGTACTGAGCCATGAATCACATCAATTTCCCCCACTACAGTACAGTATAATAGGCCTATCCTATATTAATGAAGGGAGGTCTCTTTAGATCTAAAATCCATTAGCTAGAGCCTTTCCACGAACGTGTAACAGGGACCCCCCCCCCCCCAAAAAAAACAACCATTTAACTGATTGCAATATTTTCTGCACAGCACTGCTTTCACACTGGAGTTAAGAGGCACAGAGAGGTTTATAAGGGAATGCACAGGTGTGAGATGTGGCATGTCAAGGTACATTTTGGGATCCAATATTTCTGCTTCAATAGCAGAGTGAACAGTAAAATGTGGCTGTATAGCCTCAGACATTAATAAACACAGTAAAATGTGTGCATGCACGGATTTGGATATTCATTGTTTCTCCACATACAGTTTTTGTTGTCATGGAAACTTGTTTTTTTAACATTTTTTAATCAATTAAGAAAAAAATGTCTGTAGTTTATGTTTCATCTGGTAGAAAAAGCTCTTATTTTCATCCTCTGGTCCACTCAGGAAGTAACGGCACCTTCAGAACTATAAAAAATACCTAAAGCTAAGGAACACGCCCCCCCCCCTCCAGCTCACCTTGACGGCAGAACATTCTCTTTTCATCAGTATCCAGACTAATTAGAAATTGAATAGACAGTATTGGAAAAAGCTTTCCCTTTTTTAAACTATAGACAGAATAGAAGGCTGTCCTGAACAATCTACCTGCCCCCCCACAGGTGTTGACAGTAGAATCAAAAGTATCCATGACAACAGGTGAGTAAGTAGATAACCTTTATAGAAGGTAAGTACGTAACTTCTACCGTGTGTTTGTGTGGTGTTAAGTTCCCCAACAAGAAAACCCACCAAAAATGTCAGTCAAACAGAAAGGGGAACTAACAAAGAGTCATTGACAACCAGCAAAACAGGTGGGGTTTTTAGGAGAGGTTCTGAAAGATACTGATGGGTGTGTCCACTGAAAGTTGCATAGCAACAACAACCGGGACCTAAGACACCCACCATGAGTGGCCACTAAATATGCCTAAGTAGAGGCAAACAAAAAGAAAAACCCACATCAATCTTAAAGACAGGAAGCAAACCAAAAAGGCGGAGCAAAACAAAATTAGATAAAGGATGGTTTGTCTAGAAATCAAAATAAGGAGAGCCAACTAAAGGAGTTGACCCTCCACATCTATCAATACAACTACAGGAGTTGACCCTCCACATCTATCAAGACAACTAAAGGAGTTGACATCTATCAATACAATTAAAGGTGTCGACCCTCCACATCTATCAATACAACTAAAGGAGTTGACCCTCCACATCTATCAATACAACTAAAGGAGTTGACCCTCCACATCTATCAAGACAACTAAAGGAGTTGACATCTATCAATACAATTAAAGGTGTCGACCCTCCACATCTATCAATACAACTAAAGGAGTTGACCCTCCACATCTATCAAGACAACTAAAGGAGTTGACATCTATCAATACAATTAAAGGTGTCGACCCTCCACATCTATCAATACAACTAAAGGAGTTGACCCTCCACATCTATCAATACAACTAAAGGAGTTGACCCTCCACATCTATTAATACAACTAAAGGTGTCGACCCTCCACATCTATCAATACAATTAAAGGTGTCGACCCTCCACATCTATCAATACAACTAAAGGAGTTGACCCTCCACATCTATCAATACAACTAAAGGAGTTGACCCTCCACATCTATCAATACAACTAAAGGAGTTGACCCTCCACATCTATCAATACAACTAAAGGAGTTGACCCTCCACATCTATCAATACAACTAAAGGCATTGACCCTCCACATCTATCAATACAACTAAAGGAGTTGACCCTCCACATCTATCAATACAACTAAAGGAGTTGACCCTCCACATCTATCAATACAACTAAAGGAGTTGACCCTCCACATCTATCAATACAACTAAAGGTGTTGACCCTCCACATCTATCAATACAACTAAAGGTGTTGACCCTCCACATCTATCAATACAACTAAAGGTGTCGACCCTCCACGTCTGTCCAGACAACTGGAGCACTGGGCCAGACACTCTAAAATAGCACCTGGGCCAACACAGGTGAAACACCTTCCAACTAACGAGAAGGCAACCAGCACAGGTGTAAGACAAGCTGACTAATGAGGTGACACCAATCGGTGTGTCCTACGTGCTAACAAGCTCTACGTTCGTCGTAATGATTGGACCAAGGCAAAGTGTGTGTAGAGTTCCACATATTTTTAATAAATTGAAACTCATCAAAACAAACACAAAAAAGCACAAAGGAAACGTGACGCTACTGGTGTGCACAATACGCAACTAACTGTAGACAAAATCCCACAACTAACAATGGGGAAAATGGCTACCTAAATATGATCCCCAATCATAGAAATACAATACACCTAGATGACCCACCCTCATCACTATCATGCCCCAAACCAACACGGAGAAGAAACAGCTTTCCATGGTGTGACATTAAGACAACACATATATCCTATTTTTTTTTAGCCTGTAACAGTGGTTCAATGCATGATTTTCAAATCTTTATTTTCCAAAACTGCAGCATCTGTCATGTAATCTGTAATGAGCTGACATCATCATCATCATCATTATCATAAGAACCAATCATGTTATATCTGTTTTTTTTAAAGTTGATGCTGATTTGCCCAGGGGACTGCTCTACATGATCTGTGTGTAAGTGTCATGATGATGTGCATTGTCTTTGCTTGTTATACATTTACATTACATTTAAGTCATTTAGCAGACGCTTTTATCCAGAGCGACTTACAAATTGGTGCATTCACCTTATGACATCCAGTGGAACAGTCACTTTACAATAGTGCATCTAAATCTTAAAGGGGGGTGAGAGGGATTACTTATCCTATCCTAGGTATTCCTTAAAGAGGTGGGGTTTCAGGTGTCTCCGGAAGGTGGTGATTGACTCCGCTGTCCTGGCGTCGTGAGGGAGTTTGTTCCACCATTGGGGGGCCAGAGCAGCGAACAGTTTTGACTGGGCTGAGCGGGAGCTGTACTTCCTCAGTGGTAGGGAGGCTAGCAGGCCAGAGGTGGATGAACGCAGTGCCCTTGTTTGGGTGTAGGGCCTGATCAGAGCCTGGAGGTACTGAGGTGCCGTTCCCCTCACAGCTCCGTAGGCAAGCACCATGGTCTTGTAGCGGATGCGAGCTTCAACTGGAAGCCAGTGGAGAGAACGGAGGAGCGGGGTGACGTGAGAGAACTTGGGAAGGTTGAACACCAGATGGGCTGCGGCGTTCTGGATGAGTTGAAGGGGTTTAATGGCACAGGCAGGGAGCCCAGCCAACAGCGAGTTGCAGTAATCCAGACGGGAGATGACAAGTGTCTGGATTAGGACCTGCGGATGTTGTAGAGCATGAACCTACAGGAACGGGCCACCGCCTTGATGTTGGTTGAGAACGACAGGGTGTTGTCCAGGATCACGCCAACGTTCTTAGCGCTTTGGGAGGAGGACACAATGGAGTTGTCAACCGTGATGGCGAGATCATGGAACGGGCAGTCCTTCCCCGGGAGGAAGAGCAGCTCCGTCTTGCCGAGGTTCAGCTTGAGGTGGTGATCCGTCATCCACACTGATATGTCTGCCAGACATGCAGAGATGCGATTCGCCACCTGGTCATCAGAAGGGGGGAAAGGAGAAGATTAATTGTGTGTCGTCTGCATAGCAATGATAGGAGAGACCATGTGAGGTTATGACAGAGCCAAGTGACTTGGTGTATAGCGAGTCACTTATGCAATGGTTTGGGACAAGGCTTGTCATCATATTACGTAAATAAAATGCTAAGTGGGGGCCTTGGCTGTGCCCTTCATGTACTCTTAGAAAAAAGGCTTTCAAAAGGGTTCTTCGGCTGTCCCCAGAGGATAACTCTTTTTTGTTGGTTTGGGTCTTTACATGTGACCCAAAAGGGTTCTACCTGGAACCAAAAAGGGTTCTCCAATGGGGATAACAGAATAACCCTATTAGGTTATAAATAACTTATCATAGCACTACACAGCTGCTTCAAATAATGAACTAATCATCACGCTTTGTTCATTTGAATCAGCTGTGTAATGTTAGGGCAAAAAAGCCCAAACGTGCACTGAGTTTGGGAATCACTGCCCGACATACCGGTATTGACCAGAATAACAACAACAAACAAAACACTATTCGGAAGAGCTTTTCTTTACAACTATTTTTATAAATAGAGTGAATGTGGAGGAGGAGTTAAGATGGCGTGTTGCCTTGGTAACGTCCAAAAGAGTAAGTCTCCTCGAAGTCTGTCTTTAAATTTCATCTGGAAACCCGGAATATCCGGCTAAAGTTCTAGAAGGAACCTTTTTAGAGTTCTAGAGTTCTTTTTTTTATTAATTCATTCTAAAATCTCTAAGTTCTAGAGTTCTTTTTTTTTCATTCTAAAATCTCAGACACATCAAGTAGGATTTTGAAATGTTTGCCTGCCCACATTTACTTAGCACCTCTGTAAAGAGTGTCTCCTGTCAATCTCTTTATTTATTTTTTGTTCACACAGCAACGCTACTGCCACACTCAGCCTTGTTAAAATACTCCAAACCAGAATGTGTCAGTAGCGTTGTTTGGCAATGCATATCTGTGTGTATCACTTAATTCTACTCATTTTGCCATGTCTTAGAGAGATTTTACTATTTTATATCTAATTTCATGCAATTCTACTCATTTTGCCATGTCGCAGAGAGACAAATGTGCAGTTTTACAACTCATTTCCTGCAATTCTACCTATTTTGCTATAGGGTGGAGGCAAATGTATGCAGTTAATAGGATAACTGATGTGGCGCCCATGCTTACTACACGTCTAGATAGCTGTTGCTGACATGAGATAATTGAGTGACCGCTGATGCACACAACACAATGCCACAGATGTCTCAAGTTTTGAGGGAGTGTGCAATTGGCATGCTGACTGCAGGAATGTCCACCAGAGCTGTTTCCAGAGAATTTAAAGTTTATTTCTCTACCATAAGCCACCTCCAACGTCATTTTAGAGAATTTGGCAGTACGTCCAACCGGCCTCACAACCACAGACCATGTGTATGGTTTGCTGATGTCAAGGTTGTGAACAGAGTGCCTCACCGTGGCAGTGGGTTTATGGTATGAGTAGGCATAAGCTATGGACGATGAACACAGTTGCATTTCATCGATGACAATTTGAATGCACAGAGATACCGTGACAAGATCCTGAGGGTCATTGTCGTGCCAGTCATCCGCCGCCATCACCTCAACACAATTCCTGGAAGCTGAAAATGTCCCAGTTCTTCCATGGCCTGCATACTCACCAGACATGTCACCCATTGAGCATGTTCGGGATGCTCTGGATTGACGTGTACGACAGTGTGTTCGAGTTCCCGCAAATATCCAGCAACTTCGCACAGCCATTGAAGAGGAGTGGGACAACATTCCACAGACCACAATCAACAGCCTGATCAACTCTGTGTGAAGGAGATATGTCACGCTGCATGAAGCAAAATGGTGGTCACACCAGATACTGACTGGTTTTCTGATCCACACCTACTTTTTACTAAATAGCTATCTATGATCAACAGATTTATATCTGTATTCCCTTTCATGTGAAATCCATAGATTAGGGCCTAATTAATTAATTTTAATTGACTGATTTCCATATATGAACTGTAACTCAGTAAGATCTTGGAAAGTGTTGCATGTTGCATTTATATTTTTTATTGAGTATATTTTCAGCTGGTTTACAAAAAAAAACGAATGTAAAAGAAGCAAAAAAAGAAAGTGCAGAAAATAAACTCTAATTTCTATGTGAATTTGGTGAATTTCGTCCAAATAGTGATGTAGAGCAACTTTCATAACGATGACCTGGCTCATAGCTTCCAATAACATAATACAATGATGAAAAAAACCTTGCTATATAGCCATAAAAGAAAGATATTTAAATGTACCTTCCATGACAGCCAATCAGGGCCGGTGTTATGGGCGGGCCGTAGGGGTCCTGGCCCGCCCTACCTTACTTCCTTTCCGGTCCAAATTAAATATTGAAATATTGATCATTTACACGCGCTGTCAGAAAGACGCATCAATCTCAGATAAAGCATCCAAGCGAGCGAAAAACAGCGCCCCTCTGTTTCCTTATGTGTAGACCATCTATCTGATGCTGTCTGGACAAAGGGAAGTATGGCAGGTCATACCTTTTCTGTCCTGAATAAACCCAATGCGTTTTCTATGAGGAAAATATGCAGACCAAAGTCTTTCGACTCCCACCTTCGGGACAACGACTCGCATTGATTTTTTTTGTTTTTTTATTGAACTTTTATTTAACTAGGCAAGTCAGTTATGAACTAAATCTTATTTACAATGACTGCCTACGATTATGGCGGAGACGTGAGCATCTCGTTATTTTTAAACAGATCTCTGGTTTCAGCCTTTTGCGATTTAGATAGGAACGTTTGCGGGTGAACAGTGCACAGTGCACTGTTCGGATGCTGACTTCCCCTAAAGTAAATTGATGTTTTGCCAAAATGATATAATTACTCCTGTCTAATTAAAATAATACAGAAGACTTTACCAGAGAGCTTGACTTAGCCACAGAGGATTATTATTTTTATGTTTTTAAATTGCTGTGAATTGTTTCTAAATCATAAGTGCAAAGGCATATGCCTATTTAGAAAGCGAGTAATGTGGGCAGTATAAATTAAAAAGTTGCGAAAAGAAGAAGAGGAGGGCTGTGTGGTGAAGATATGGACATTACTCTATAGAATGCATGCACCCAGCTCTCCAGAACGTGTCCGCCGTCTCCCCGTTAATTATTGCACATTCATTGTTTCATTGTGTGAATTGTTTGCCCTTTGATTGTTTAAATTATTATTTTTAAATATAAATTCCCCATTACATATGCCACCAGTAGGCTAGTAAATGTACCGTTAATCCATGTCATTTGGTTACATTCATTTCTGTTAACGCATTTTTTTACAGTCATTTACAGTTCTCATTCTCGGGGTGGAAACGTTGTTTGCGGAGTTCACAACCTGATACACTTGTGAGAAACAAGTGTTGGTTTGTTTCATAACCATCATTTTGGAGTTTTTATTTCATAACCATCATTTTGGAGTGTTGTCATTTTCTTCATTGTGTTTTGTTTGGAGTGCTTCGTGTGAGCGCGTGGGGTTCCGTGCGTCCTGATAACGTTGAGGGAAACCTGCTGAGTTGATACAATGTTGCACTTCCCTAGTCAATAGCTCAAATCGAGACAGATAGAAAGGGAGGCAGACTGGTGGAGGAGTAGAGAGATGAATGAGATTGAAAGAACTTGCCATTTTCATCAGGATATTTTTACTGTTTTAATTTGTTGGCTTTAGGCCTATGCATTTTACTTAGTTGACGATGGAAGTTATGGGCCTACTGCTGCATTGGCCTATATGGGCTATCTCTGAGTTATAGGCTATCTCTGAGTCATAGGCTATCTCTGAGTTATAGGCTATCTCTGAGTCATAGGCTATCTCTGAGTCATAGGCTATCTCTGAGTTATAGGCTATCTCTGAGTTATAGGCCTACTGCTGCATTGGCCTATATTAGGCTATCTCTGAGTTATAGACTATCTCTGAGTTATAGGCCTACTGCTCCATTGGCCTATATAGGCTATCTCTGAGTTATAGGCTATCTCTGAGTCATAGGCTATCTCTGAGTTATAGGCTATCTCTGAGTTATAGGCTATCTCTGAGTTATAGGCTATTTCTGAGTTATATGCTATCTCTGAGTTATAGGCTATCTCTGAGTTATAGGCCTACTGCTGCATTGGCCTATATAGGCTATCTCTGAGTCATAGGCTATCTCTGAGTTATAGGCCTACTGCTCCATTGGCCTATATAGGCTATCTCTGAGTTATAGGCTATCTCTGAGTTATAGGCTATCTCTGAGTTATAGGCTATATCTGATTTTATTTTAATTAAGATTTGTATAATTAACCATGACAATACTTTTTTGGAACATGTCATCGAAATGAAACGGAAAATGTAGATATAAAATAATCAAGTTCCCCGAAGTTGAAACTCAGGACCTGAGGTCTTATAACACTTATTAAGATCATTTGTTCAGGCGGTCGGGTGAAAAAAACTGGCACCCCTATAGAAATCACATGTCAACGCGGGCCCCCCTATAGAAATTACATGTCAACGCGGGCCCCCCTATAGAAATCACATGTCAACGCGGGCCCCCCTATAGAAATCACATGTCAACGCGGGCCCCCCTATAGAAATCACATGTCAACGCGGGCACCCCTATAGAAATCACATGTCAACGCGGGCACCCCTATAGAAATCACATGTCAACGCGGGCCCCCCTATAGAAATCACATGTCAACGCGGGCCCCCCTATAGAAATCACATGTCAACGCGGGCCCCCCTATAGAAATCACATGTCAACGCGGGCACCCCTATAGAAATCACATGTCAACGCGGGCCCCCCTATAGAAATCACATGTCAACGCGGCCCCCTATAGAAATCACATGTCAATGCGGGCCCCCTATAGAAATCACATGTCAATGCAGGCCCCCTATAGAAATCACATGTCAACGCGGCACCCCTATAGAAATCACATGTCAACGCTGGCACCCCTATAGAAATCACATGTCAACGCGGGCACCCCTATAGAAATCACATGTCAACGCGGGCCCCCCTATAGAAATCACATGTCAACGCGGGCCCCCCTATAGAAATCACATGTCAACTGATTCGTTCTGGCACGGGCCCCCCTATAGAAATCAAATGCCAACGCGGGCCCCCCTATAGAAATCACATGCCAACTGATTCGTTCTGGCGCGGGCCCCCCTATAGAAATCACATGTCAACTGATTCGTTATGGCGCGGGCCCCCCTATAGAAATCACATGCCAACTGATTCATTCTGGCGCGGGCCCCCCTATAGAAATCACATGCCAACTGATTCGTTCTGGCGCGGGCCCCCCTATAGAAATCACATGTCAACTGATTTGTTATGGCGCGGGCCCCCCTATAGAAATCACATGTCAACGCGGGCCCCCTTATAGAAATCAAATGCCAACGCGGGCACCCCTATAGAAATCACATGTCAACTGATTCGTTCTGGCGCGGGCCCCCCTATAGAAATCAAATGCCAACGCGGGCCCCCCTATTGAAATCAAATGCCAACGCGGGCCCCCCTATAGAAATCACATGTCAACTGATTCGTTCTGGCGCCGGGCCCTGCAGCTAATATCTGGGATTCATTGGTGGACATTGGTTGCGCCAGACAGCACAGCCTTTTGTGAGCTGTCACCAACCAACCAGTGTAGAGTATACGGGTCTATGAAAAACCTCATGTAATTGGTTAGAAGAAACAGGTCCCACCTTCCAGAGCTCCTGCTCTCCCTCTCTTTGTCTGCAAATGGCTGTTTGCACATGTGCAAATATTGTTGTCACAGTAGGGCGCTAAAGTACTGTAATGACCTGACTAGCTGTCTGTGCGGGGCGCTAAAGTACTGTAATGACCTGACTAGCTGTCTGTGCGGGTTGCTACAGTACTGTAATGACCTGACTAGCTGTCTGTGCGGGGCGCTAAAGTACTGTAATGACCTGACTAGCTGTCTGTGCGGGGCGCTAAAGTACTGTAATGACCTGACTAGCTGTCTGTGCGGGGCGCTAAAGTACTGTAATGACCTGACTAGCTGTCTGTGCGGGCGCTAAAGTACTGTAATGACCTGACTAGCTGTCTGTGCGGGCGCTAAAGTACTGTAATGACCTGACTAGCTGTCTGTGCGGGGCGCTAAAGTACTGTAATGACCTGACTAGCTGTCTGTGCGGGCGCTAAAGTACTGTAATGACCTGACTAGCTGTCTGTGCGGGGCGCTAAAGTACTGTAATGACCTGACTAGCTGTCTGTGCGGGCGCTAAAGTGCTGTAATGACCTGACTAGCTGTCTGTGCGGGCGCTAAAGTACTGTAATGACCTGACTAGCTGTCTGTGCGGGCGCTAAAGTGCTGTAATGACCTGACTAGCTGTCTGTGCGGGGCGCTAAAGTACTGTAATGACCTGACTAGCTGTCTGTGCGGGCGCTAAAGTACTGTAATGACCTGACTAGCTGTCTGTGCGGGGCGCTAAAGTACTGTAATGACCTGACTAGCTGTCTGTGCGGGGCGCTAAAGTACTGTAATGACCTGACTAGCTGTCTGTGTGGGGCGCTAAAGTACTGTAATGACCTGACTAGCTGTCTGTGCGGGCGCTAAAGTACTGTAATGACCTGACTAGCTGTCTGTGCGGGCGCTAAAGTACTGTAATGACCTGACTAGCTGTCTGTGCGGGTCTGTGCGCTAAAGTACTGTAATGACCTGACTAGCTGTCTGTGCGGGCGCTAAAGTACTGTAATGACCTGACTAGCTGTCTGTGCGGGCGCTAAAGTACTGTAATGACCTGACTAGCTGTCTGTGCGGGGCGCTAAAGTACTGTAATGACCTGACTAGCTGTCTGTGCGGGCGCTAAAGTACTGTAATGACCTGACTAGCTGTCTGTGCGGGCGCTAAAGTACTGTAATGACCTGACTAGCTGTCTGTGCGGGTCGCTAAAGTACTGTAATGACCTGACTAGCTGTCTGTGCGGGGCGCTAAAGTACTGTAATGACCTGACTAGCTGTCTGTGCGGGCGCTAAAGTACTGTAATGACCTGACTAGCTGTCTGTGCGGGGCGCTAAAGTACTGTAATGACCTGACTAGCTGTCTGTGCGGGGCGCTAAA
Organism: Oncorhynchus gorbuscha; assembly: GCF_021184085.1. Lineage (NCBI taxonomy): Eukaryota > Metazoa > Chordata > Actinopteri > Salmoniformes > Salmonidae > Oncorhynchus > Oncorhynchus gorbuscha. The sequence continues at coordinate 93,735,350 of NC_060188.1, read as the reverse complement.
GTACTGTAATGACCTGACTAGCTGTCTGTGCGGGTACTGCCTGACTAGCTGTCTGTGCGGGTCGCTAGTACTGTAATGACCTGACTAGCTGTCTGTGCGGGGCGCTAAAGTACTGTAATGACCTGACTAGCTGTCTGTGCGGGGCGCTAAAGTACTGTAATGACCTGACTAGCTGTCTGTGCGGGGCGCTAAAGTACTGTAATGACCTGACTAGCTGTCTGTGCGGGGCGCTAAAGTACTGTAATGACCTGACTAGCTGTCTGTGCGGGGCGCTAAAGTACTGTAATGACCTGACTAGCTGTCTGTGCGGGGCGCTAAAGTACTGTAATGACCTGACTAGCTGTCTGTGCGGGGCGCTAAAGTACTGTAATGACCTGACTAGCTGTCTGTGCGGGGCGCTAAAGTACTGTAATGACCTGACTAGCTGTCTGTGCGGGGCGCTAAAGTACTGTAATGACCTGACTAGCTGTCTGTGCGGGCGCTAAAGTACTGTAATGACCTGACTAGCTGTCTGTGCGGGCGCTAAAGTACTGTAATGACCTGACTAGCTGTCTGTGCGGGCGCTAAAGTACTGTAATGACACAGACAGCTAGTCAGGTCATTACAGTACTTGCGCCCGCACAGACAGCTAGTCAGGTCATTACAGTAATAATATAATAATATAATAAATATATGCCATTTAGCAGACGCTTTTATCCAAAGTTACAGTCATGTGTGCATACATTCTGACTGGTCCCGTCCCTGTTACAAGCGCCATGCTCTACCAACGGGGCGCTAAAGTACTGTAATGACCTGACTAGCTGTCTGTGCGGGCGCTACTGTAATGACCTGACTAGCTGTCTGTGCGGGTCGCTACAGTACTGTAATGACCTGACTAGCTGTCTGTGCGGGGCTAAAGTACTGTAATGACCTGACTAGCTGTCTGTGCGGGGCGCTAAAGTACTGTAATGACCTGACTAGCTGTCTGTGCGGGGCGCTAAAGTGTCAAAATAATGATTGCGCGAAATTGACACGTGCAGGTGCAATTATTCCTGGCAGATATGAACTTACACGTTTGAGAATGTGTTTACAACTACAAATGTTCTTTCATGTTTACAACTCATTTACACACTTGCAAATTGTGTTTACAATTACAAATCTATTGTGAACGCTCAAATCATTATGTCGGAGGTTTATCTCCATACTTCCACTGTGTTAAAGAACCTATCTATCTGATTCTGCAGTGATATTCTCGGTGTGTTTTATGGTTATGAGTGTAGGTCGGGACCATTGGATGGGACAGGTAACCTGTTGAATGTGAAGCGACAGCGCAAAGAGGCCCATCGGCACTAGGACCGTGTTGGATCGCCTACTCTTCTAGAGAGTGTCTGTGATCACTGTCCACGACAGACAAGTCAGCCATCCTCACAAGGAAGCGAAGAAGCACCGTGCAAATATAATAGTTTGGCGAAAGGTACGTTGAAACATTTGTTACATGGATCCATGAACATTCGTTCTCGCAAACCGTCGACGAAATGTGTTGTGCTGAAATTAAACGTTTTGTAGACGTTATGTTTTTTTTGTCGTGGTACTTGCTTTCCATAGGTTGTGAAGATGGATCGTTTCAGTGGTAGAGAAACATCGGCGAGGCAGCAGACACCTGCAAACAAGATTTGAGTCGCGAGCGGTGTTATAATGTAAGTGCGAATTCTAGAATCTTACGTTGTTACATTGTTCGTTACATTGTTGCCATAAGTGTTCTTCAAGATACATTGTTCCAATTTGCACATTCTGCTACATTTCTGCAACGTTTTGCGCTCATGAGTCATCACTAACCCTACCGTAGACTGTGAGTCATACTCTTCCAACCCAGCCCACTGATGGTAGCCAGTGGAATACCAGCTGCATCTTCATCGAGATCTGCACCTTGCAAAACAATGCATTGAAAAATATGTAGATTATTTAAAAAAACATAAACATGTATAGAAATTTGCGTTCTGTCTCTCTCGCGCTGTTTGTGTATGTGTGTGTGTGTGTGTACGATGCAGAAAACTAAATGAGTAGTTTTTTTTCTCTGTCATATCTCTCCATGTGTCATAATCTATTCACAGAGGAAAACCCAGTCACAGACTAGGGATGATATTGATGTTAATCCATTCAGTTGATGTTGATAAGTGTCACTTCTCGGGAATATTAGGGTTTAGAAAACTCTCACTAAATCTCTAAACCTTCTACAGTGGTTGTGAATGATGTCTAATCTTAATGAATTTACTAGTGAAATTACAGCCTTTCCTGTTTTAAATTAATGTCAGCACCATCACCAGGTCCTATGGAACCCTATTCCCTATATAGTGCACTACTTTAGACCAGAGTGTGCCATTTGGAACACAGTCATTGTCTTCATGTAAAAATGTCCCAGTTGTTCCTATGAATCAGTCTCAGGGAGCTTGAAGTGAATTACTGCCTTATTGCTTCCAATTGTTTCATATCTGTTACACATCCACTGTTTATATCACTAACACTGTTTATATCACTAACACTGTTTATATCACTAATACATCCACTGTTTATATCACTAATACATCCACTGTTTATATCACTAACACTGTTTATATCACTAATACATCCACTGTTTATATCACTAACACTGTTTATATCACTAATACATCCACTGTTTATATCACTAACACTGTTTATATCAATAATACATACACTGTTTATATCACTAATACATCCACTGTTTATATCACTAATACATCCACTGTTTATATCACTAATACATCCACTGTTTATATCACTAATACATCCACTGTTTATATCACTAACACATCCACTGTTTATATCACTAACACTGTTTATATCACTAATACCTACACTGTTTATATCACTAATACATCCACTGTTTATATCACTAACACTGTTTATATCACTAATACATCCACTGTTTATATCACTAACACTGTTTATATCACTAATACATACACTGTTTATATCACTAATACATCCACTGTTTATATCACTAATACATACACTGTTTATATCACTAATACATCCACTGTTTATATCACTAATACACTGTTTATATCACTAATACATCATAACACTGTTTATATCACTAATACATACACTGTTTATATCACTAATACATCCACTGTTTATATCACTAACACTGTTTATATCACTAATACATACACTGTTTATATCACTAATACATCCACTGTTTATATCACTAATACATCCACTGTTTATATCACTAATACATCCACTGTTTATATCACTAATACATCCACTGTTTATATCACTAACACTGTTTAAAACATAATGTTTATATCACTAATACATCACTGTTTATATCACTAACACCACTGTTTATATCACAATACATCATATCACTAATACATCCACTGTTTATATCACTAATCCACTGTTTATATCACTAACACTGTTTATATCACTAACACATCCACTGTTTATATCACTAATAATCCACTGTTTATATCACTAACACTGTTTATATCATCCACTGTTTATATCACTAATGATCCACTGTTTATATCACTAACACTGTTTATATCACTAACACTGTTTATATCACTAACACATCCACTGTTTATATCACTAACACTGTTTATATCACTAATACATCCACTGTTTATATCACTAACACTGTTTATATCACTAACACTGTTTATATCACTAACACTGTTTATATCACTAATACATCACTGTTTATATCACTAATACACCACTGTTTATATCACTAACACTGTTTATATCACTAATTTATATCACTAACATCCACTGTTTATATCACTAACCACTGTTTATATCACTAACACTGTTTATATCACTAATACATACACTGTTTATATCACTATATCACTAACACTCTAACACTGTTTATATCACTAATACATCCACTGTTTACACTAACACTGTTTATATCACTTTATATCACTAATACATCCACTGTTTATATCACTAATGTTTATATCACTAACACTGTTTATATCACTAATACATCCACTGTTTATATCACTAACACTGTTTATATCACTAACACATCCACTGTTTATATCACTAATACATCCACTGTTTATATCACTAACACTGTTTATATCACTAACACTGTTTATATCACTAATACATCCACTGTTTATATCACTAATACATCCACATATCACTAACACTGTTTATATCACTAACACTGTTTATATCACTAATACATCCACTGTTTATATCACTAATACATCCACTGTTTATATCACTAACACTGTTTATATCACTAACATATCCACTGTTTATATCACTAATACATCCACTGTTTATATCACTAACACTGTTTATATCACTAACACTGTTTATATCACTAACACATCCACTGTTTATATCACTAATACATCCACTGTTTATATCCAACACTGTTTATATCACTAACACATCCACTGTTTATATCACATAACACTAATACATCCACTGTTTATATCACTAACACTGTTTATATCACTAACACTCCACTGTTTATATCACTAATACATCCACTGTTTATATAACAACACTGTTTATATCACTGTTTATATCACATCCACTGTTTATATCACTAACATCCACTGTTTATCCACTGTTTATATCACTAATACATCCACTGTTTATATCACTAACACATCCACTGTTTATATCACTAACACTGTTTATATCACTAACACTGTTTATATCACTAATACATCCACTGTTTATATCACTAATACATCCACTGTTTATATCACTAATACATCCACTGTTTATATCACTAATACATCCACTGTTTATATCACTAATACATCCACTGTTTATATCACTAATACATCCACTGTTTATATCACTAACACTGTTTATATCACTAACACATCCACTGTTTATATCACTAATACTGTTTATATCACTAATACATACACTGTTTATATCACTAATACATCCACTGTTTATATCACTAATACATCCACTGTTGCCTCAACAATGGGTTGTGATGACAAAGTATTAATAGATATAGTTTTATAGTTTTTATAAGGGCCAGTTCAGTTGTTGTTCACCTGCCAACGTACAGTAGTACTCTAGTGTGTACGTTTACACTAACATCACGGGCCCAAAACCTTATTTCAGATTCACACGGAACTCGTATGTTACATATCTCAAGTTAAGATTTGGCACTAAATTATTTTGCACTTCAGCTATTAGTCAATAAACTGTAAAAATAATAGAGAGTGATACTATTTGACAGTTGTAACATACAGTACAGTAACAGGGATGACAGTACAGTAACAGGGATGACAGTGAAGTAACAGGGATGACAGTACAGTAACAGGGATGACAGTACAGTAACAGGGATGACAGTACAGTAACAGGGATGACAGTACGGTAACAGGGATGACAGTACGGTAACAGGGATGACAGTACGGTAACAGGGATGACAGTAACAGGTATGACAGTACGGTAACAGGGATGACAGTACAGTAACAGGGATGACAGTACAGTAACAGGGATGACAGTACGGTAACAGGGATGACAGTACGGTAACAGGGATGACAGTACGGTAACAGGGATGACAGTAACAGGTATGACAGTACGGTAACAGGGATGACAGTACAGTAACAGGGATGACAGTAACAGGGATGACAGTACAGTAACAGGGATGACAGTAACAGGGATGACAGTACAGTAACAGGGATGACAGTACAGTAACAGGGATGACAGTAACAGGGATGACAGTACAGTAACAGGGATGACAGTAACAGGGATGACAGTACAGTAACAGGGATGACAGTACAGTAACAGGGATGACAGTACAGTAACAGGGATGACAGTACAGTATAGGACAGTAACAGGGATGACAGTAACAGGGATGACAGTACAGTATAGGACAGTAACAGGGATGACAGTAACAGGGATGACAGTACAGTAACAGGGATGACAGTACAGTAACAGGGATGACAGTAACAGGGATGACAGTGAGGTAACAGGGATGACAGTACGGTAACAGGGATGACAGTAACAGGGATGACAGTACGGTAACAGGGATGACAGTACAGTAACAGGGATGACAGTGAAGTAACAGGGATGACAGTACAGTAACAGGGATGACAGTACAGTAACAGGGATGACAGTACAGTAACAGGGATGACAGTACAGTAACAGGAATGACAGTGCAGTAACAGGGATGACAGTACATTAACAGGGATGACAGTACGGTATAGGACAGTAACAGGGATGACAGTACAGTATAGGACAGTAACAGGGATGACAGTACAGTATAGGACAGTAACAGGAATGACAGTACAGTAACAGGGATGACAGTACTGTATAGGACAGTAACAGGGATGACAGTACAGTATAGGACAGTAACAGGAATGACAGTACAGTAACAGGGATGACAGTACGGTATAGGACAGTAACAGGGATGACAGTACAGTATAGGACAGTAACAGGGATGACAGTACAGTATAGGACAGTAACAGGAATGACAGTACAGTAACAGGGATGACAGTGCAGTAACAGGGATGACAGTACAGTAACAGGGATGACAGTGTAGTAACAGGGATGACAGTACTGTATAGGACAGTACAGTAACAGGGATGACAGTACAGTAATAGGGATGACAGTACTGTATAGGACAGTAACAGGGATGACAGTACTGTATAGGACAGTACAGTATACGACAGTAACAGGGATGACAGTACAGTAACAGAGATGACAGTACTGTATAGGACAGTAACAGGGATAACAGTACAGTATAGGACAGTAACAGGGATGACAGTACAGTATAGGACAGTAACAGGGATGACAGTACTGTATAGGACAGTACAGTATACGACAGTAACAGGGATGACAGTACAGTAACAGGGATGACAGTACTGTATAGGACAGTAACAGGGATGACAGTACATTATAGGACAGTAACAGGGATGACAGTACAGTATACGACAGTAACAGGGATGACAGTACAGTAACAGGGATGACAGTGCTGCATAGGACAGTAACAGGGATGACAGTACAGTATACGACAGTAACAAGGATGACAGTATGGTAACAGGGATGACAGTACAGTAACAGGGATGACAGTACAGTAACAGGGATGGCAGTGTAGTAACAGGGATGACAGTATGGTAACAGGGATGACAGTACAGTAACAGGGATGACAGTACTGCATAGGACAGTAACAGGGATGACAGTACTGTATAGGACAGTACAGTAACAGGGATGACAGTACAGTAACAGGGATGGCAGTGTAGTAACAGGGATGACAGTATGGTAACAGGGATGACAGTACAGTAACAGGGATGACAATACTGCATAGGACAGTAACAGGGATGACAGTACAGTAACAGGGATGGCAGTACGGTAACAGGGATGACAGTGCAGTAACAGGGATGACAGTACAGTAACAGGGATGACAGTACAGTAACAGGGATGACAGTGTAGTAACAGGGATGACAGTACGGTAACAGGGATGACAGTGAAGTAACAGGGATGACAGTACGGTAACAGGGATGACAGTACAGTAACAGGGATGACAGTACAGTATAGGACAGTAACAGGGATGACAGTACAGTATAGGACAGTAACAGGGATGACAGTACAGTATACGACAGTAACAGGGATGACAGTACTGTATAGGACAGTAACAGGGAGGACAGTACAGTAACAATAAGACTATACAGTAACATGAATGACAGTACAGTATAGGACAGTAACAGGGAGGACAGTACTGTATAGGACAGTAACAGGGATGACAGTACTGTATAGGACAGTAACAGGGATGACAGTACTGTATAGGACAGTAAAAGGGATGACAGTACTGTATAGGACAGTAACAGGGATGACCGTACAGTAACATGGATGACAGTACTGTATAGGACAGTAACAAGGAGGACAGTACAGTATAGGACAGTAACAGGGATGACAGTACAGTATAGGACAGTAACAGGGATGACCGTACAGTAACATGGATGACAGTACTGTATAGGTCATTAACAGGGATTACAGTACATTATACGACAGTAACAGGGATGACAGTACGGTAACAGGGATGACAGTACAGTAACAGGGATGACAGTACAGTATAGGACAGTAACAGGGATGACAGTACGGTAACAGGGATGACAGTACAGTAACAGGGATGACAGTACAGTAACAGGGATGACAGTAGAGTAACAGGGATGACAGTACAGTAACAGGGATGACAGTACAGTAACAGGAATGACAGTGCAGTAACAGGGATGACAGTACAGTAACAGGGATGACAGTACGGTATAGGACAGTAACAGGGATGACAGTACAGTATAGGACAGTAACAGGAATGACAGTACAGTAACAGGGATGACAGTACTGTATAGGACAGTAACAGGGATGACAGTACAGTATAGGACAGTAACAGGAATGACAGTACAGTAACAGGGATGACAGTACTGTATAGGACAGTAACAGGGATGACAGTACAGTATAGGACAGTAACAGGGATGACAGTACAGTATAGGACAGTAACAGGAATGACAGTACAGTAACAGGGATGACAGTGCAGTAACAGGGATGACAGTGTAGTAACAGGGATGACAGTACTGTATAGGACAGTACAGTAACAGGGATGACAGTACAGTAACAGGGATGACAGTACTGTATAGGACAGTAACAGGGATGACAGTACTGTATAGGACAGTACTGTATAGGACAGTAACAGGCAGTACAGTATAGGACAGTAACAGGGAGGACAGTACTGTATAGGACAGTAACAGGGATGACAGTACTGTATAGGACAGTAACAGGGATGACCGTACAGTAACATGGATGACAGTACTGTATAGGACAGTAACAGGGATGACCATGACCGTACAGTAACATGGATGACAGTACTGTATAGGACAGTAACAGGGAGGACAGTACATTATAGGACAGTAACAGGGAGTACAGTATAGGACAGTAACAGGGAGGACAGTACTGTATAGGACAGTAACAGGGATGACAGTACTGTATAGGACAGTAACAGGGATGACAGTACTGTATAGGACAGTAACAGGGATGACCGTACAGTAACATGGATGACAGTACTGTATAGGACAGTAACAGGGATGACCATGACCGTACAGTAACATGGATGACAGTACTGTATAGGACAGTAACAGTGAGGACAGTACTGTATAGGACAGTAACAGGGATTACAGTACTGTATAGGACAGTAACAGGGAGGACAGTACAGTATAGGACAGTAACAGGGATGGCATTACTGTATAGGACACTAACAGGGATGACAGTAACATGGATGACAGTACAGTATAGGACAGTAACAGGGATGACAGTACAGTATAGGACAGTAACAGAGATGCCAGTACAGTAACAGGGATGACAGTATAGGACAGTAACAGGGATGACAGTACAATATAGGACATTTACAGTATAGGACAGTAACAGGGATGACAGTACAGTAACAGGGATGACAGTACAGTATAGGACAGTAACAGGGATGACAGTACAGTATAGGACATTTACAGTATAGGACAGTAACAGGGAGGACAATACAGTAACAGGGATGACAGTACAGTATAGGACAGTAACAGGGATGACAGTACAGTATAGGACATTTACAGTATAGGACAGTAACAGGGATGACAGTACAGTAACAGGGATGACAGTACAGTATAGGACAGTAACAGGGAGGACAGTACAGTAACAGGGATGAAAGTACTGTATAGGACAGTAACAGGGAGGACAGTACAGTAACAATAAGACTATACAGTAGGGCTATACAGTTGGGCTATACAGTAGGGCTATACAGTTGGGCTATACGTTAGGGTTATACAGTAGGGCTATACGGTAGGGTTATACAGTAGGGCTATACGGTAGGGTTATACAGTAGGGCTATACAGTAGGGTATACAGTAAGGCTATACAGTAGGACTATACAGTAGGGTATACAGTAGGACTATACAGTAGGCTATACAGTAGGACTATACAGTAGGACTATACAGTAGGGTATACAGTAGGACTATACAGTAGGGCTATACAGTAGGGTATACAGTAGGGTATATAGTAGGACTATACAGTAGGACTATACAGTAGGACTATACAGTAGGGTATACAGTAGGGTATACAGTAGGACTATACAGTAGGACTATACAGTAGGACTATACAGTAGGGTATACAGTAGGACTATACAGTAGGCTATACAGTAGGACTATACAGTAGGGTATACAGTAGGACTATACAGTAGGGCTATACAGTAGGACTGTACAGTAAGGCTATACAGTAGGGCTATACAGTAGGGTTGTACAGTAGGGCTATACAGTAGGGCTATACAGTATAGATAGATGTGTAGAGGGAGATATAGAGGGAGATGTAGAGGGAGATATAGAAAGAGATATAGAGAGAGATGTATAGAGAGATGTAGAGAGAGATGTAGAGAGAGATATAGATAGAGATGTAGAGAGAGATATAGATAGAGATATATAGAGAGATGTATAGAGAGATATAGAGAGAGATGTATAGAGAGATATAGAGAGAGATGTAGAGAGAGATGTAGAGAGAGATATGGAGAGAGACAGAGAGAGATATGGAGAGAGACAGAGAGAGATATGGAGAGAGACAGAGAGAGATATGGAGAGAGACAGAGAGAGATATGGAGAGAGACAGAGAGAGATATGGAGAGAGACAGAGAGAGATATGGAGAGAGACAGAGAGAGATATGGAGAGAGACAGAGAGAGATATGGAGAGAGACAGAGAGAGATATGGAGAGAGACAGAGAGAGATGTAGAGAGAGATGTAGAGGGAGATGTTGAGAAATATGTAGAGGATAGATATAGAGAGTGATGTAGTGTGTGAGCTATATAGAGAGATAGATATAGAGAGAGATGTATAGAGATTTGATAGACATGGAGAGATCTCAGTAAAGTAGATACCTTGTCACCCTAGAAGAAACCAGCCTGAAACTCACCACCATCTATACATACCTAGTCTCTACTCTCCCCTCTCTACTCTCTGTTCTCTACTCTCCCCTATTTTCTCTCTACTCTCCCCTCTTTTCTCTCTACTCTCCTCTCTCTACTCTCCCCTATATTCTCTCTACTGTCCCTCTCTACACTCCCTTCTCGACTCTCCCTTCTCTACACTCTCTTCTCCCCTCTCTACTCTTTACTCTCCCCTCTCTATTCTCTACTCTCCCCTCGCTACTCTATACTCTCCCTTCTCTACTCTCCCTTCTCTACTCTCTACTCTCCTCTTTCTACTCTCCTCTCTCTACTCTCTGTTCTCCACTCTCCACTCTCTACTCTATACTCTCCCTTCTCTACTCTCCCTTCTCTACTCTCTACTCTCCTCTTTCTACTCTCCTCTCTCTACTCTCCCCTCTCTATTCTCCCCTCTCTACTCTCTACTCTCCTCTTTCTACTCTCCTCTCTCCACTCTCTCCTCTCCTCTCTCTAATCTCCCCTCTCTATTCTCCCCTATCTACTCTCCCTTATCTACTCTCCCTTATCTACTCTCCCTTCTCTCTTTTCACTACTCTCCTCTTTCTACTCTCTACTCCATTCTCTACTCTCTACTCTCCCCTCTCTATTCTCCCCTCTCTACTCTCTACTCTCCCTTATCTACTCTCCCTTCTCTCCACTCCCCTCTCCTCTCACTACTCTCTTTCTACTCTCTACTCCGTTCTCTACTCTCCTCTCTCTACTCTCCTTTCTCTAATCCATTCTCTACTCTCCTCTTTCTACTCTCCTTGTTCTACTCTCCTCGTTCTACTCTCCTCTTTCTACTCTCCTCTCTCTACTCCATTCTCTACTCTCCTCTCTACTCAATTTTCTACTCTCCTCTCTCTACTCTCCGCTCTCTACTCCACTCTCTACTCCGCTCTCTACTCCACTCCCTACTCTCCCCTCTCTACTCTCCTCTTTCTACTCTCCTCTCTCTACTCCATTCTCTACTCTCCTCTCTCTACTCTCCTCTCTCTACTCCATTCTCTACTCTCCTCTCTCTACTCTCCTCTCTCTACTCCGCTCTCTACTCCGCTCTCTACTCTCCTCTTTCTACTCTCCTCTCTCTACTCCATTCTCTACTCTCCTCTTTCTACTCTCCTCTCTCTACTCTCCTCTCTCTACTCCACTCTCTACTCTCCTCTCTCTACTCTCCTCTCTCTACTCTACTCTCTACTCTCCTCTCTCTACTCTCTAATCCGTTCTCTACTCTCCTCTCTCTACTCTCCTCTCTCTACTCCATTCTCTACTCTCCTCTCTCTACTCTCCTCTCTCTACTCTCCTCTCTACTCCATTCGCTACTCTCCTCTCTCTACTCTACTCTCTACTCTCCTCTCTCTACTCTCTTCTCTTCGAGTGGTGCTTTGCTTCATCCACGATTGATGTGGAGGATGGTGTTTGTTTCCCTGGAGAAGGTTAGAAGGACTGAAGAGTATCCCCTTTGTGTTTCTCCCAGGGCAGGAGTGTGGGTGTTGTGTAGAAGGATAGGACAGGACTCAGGAGTGTTTGTGTTGTGTGGAAGGATAGGACAGGACTCAGGAGTGTTTGTGTTGTGTGGAAGGATAGGACAGGACTCAGGAGTGTTGGTGTTGTATAGAAGGATAGGACAGGACTCAGGAGTGATGTCTTGGTCCAGCTACTGTTTAGCCCACTGTACAGGGAGCTGGCAGGGAGGCAGTCAGCCGAGCGAGGGGAGCAGAGGGGGAGGTAGGAACCGAGCAGAGAGGAGTAGAGGGGGAGGGAGGAACCGAGCAGAGAGGAGCAGAGGGGGAGGTAGGAACCGAGCGAGGGGAGCAGAGGGGAGGGAGGAACCGAGCAGAGAGGAGTAGAGGGGGAGGGGGAACTGAGCAGAGAGGAGTAGAGGGGAGGTAGGAACCGAGCAGAGGGGGAGGTAGGAACCGAGCAGAGGGGAGGGAGAAACCGGGCAGAGGGGGAGGGAGGAACCGAGCAGAGGGCAGCAGAGGGGAGGGAGGAACCGAGCAGAGGGGAAGGGAGAAACCGGGCAGAGGGGAGGGAGGAACCGAGCAGAGGGGAGCAGAGGGGGAGGGAGGAACCGAGCAGAGGGGAGCAGAGGGGGAGGTAGAAACTGAGCAGAGGGGAGCAGAGGGGGAGGTAGAAACCGAGCAGAGGGGGAGGGAGGAACCGGGCAGAGAGGAGCAGAGGGGAGGGAGGAACCGAGCAGAGGGGGAGGGAGAAACCGAGCAGAGGGGAGCAGAGGGGGAGGGAGGAACCCGAGCAGAGGGGGAGGGAGGAAACGAGCAGAGGGGAGCAGAGGGGGAGGGAGAAACCGAGCAGAGGGGAGCAGAGGGGGAGGGAGGAAACGAGCAGAGGGGAGCAGAGGGGGAGGGAGGAAACGAGCAAGGGGAGAGTAGAAAAAGAGAAAACAAACCCTCATCTTGGATTTATAGAGTTCAGGTCATTCAGTTCCACAGAGAGTGTAGGAGAGCAGGGAACTCACAGAATGGAAACAGAGTTTTACAATTACAGTGGGGTCTGAAACCCTTGATAAAGATTAGCAAAAATGAAATATATATATATTTAATATATATTTTACATTAATAATTGCTTAGAGAAAAAAATATTTAGTAATACAAAAAAATATATTTTAAAAAGTAGGGTTCAAAATGGCCCTGTTTTCAATATCTGTCGATACCTCACCTAGTGAGAATAGCAGCACGGAGCCGTTTTCTAAAGTGTTTTATGAGTTGGAGATACACTTTGAGGAGGATCTTCTACTAGTCCTGCATACAGAATCTGTCTACTCATATGGACTCCCTTCTTCAATTTAAACCATGGCTTTTCAATGGGTTTCATATCCGGAGACTGAGATAGCCATTGCAAAATGTAGATTTTTTTTTTTTTTGGGGGGGGGGGGTGAACCATTACTTTGTGGATTTTGACGTGTGCTTAGGGGAACATTGTCTTGCTGGAACACCCACCTGCAGCCAAGTTTCATCCTCCTGGCCGAGGAAAGCGGGGTTTTTTGTCTGAAATGTCCTCGTACTGGGTAAAGTTCCTGGTGCCGTTGACCTTAGCAAGGGCGTCGACAAAGAGCAGACGAGAGAGAGCCTTATTTGTCACTTGACATTTCTCTAGTAGGAGACTACTAGTTACTTATCGTAATGAACCCTATCAGCAAGATGACTTCTGTCTGTCTAATTATGACACATAGAGGATCATTGTTGTTGTTGTTGTCTCTGACACTACGCTGTATTGTGGATGTAGAGATGTTTATTTAACATCAAGGGGACGAGGGGAAGAAAACACAGACAATTGAGATGAGACCTAGAGGGAGGAGGGGAAGAAAACACAGACAATTGAGATGAGACCTAGAGGAGAGGAGGGGAAGAAAACACAGACAATTGAGATGAGACCTAGAGGGAGGAGGGGAAGAAAACACAGACAATTGAGATGCGACCTAGAGGGAGGAGGGGAAGAAACCACAGACAATTGAGATGCGACCTAGAGGGAGGAGGGGAAGAAAACACAGACAATTGAGATGAGACCTAGAGGGAGGAGGGGAAGAAAACACAGACAATTGAGATGCGACCTAGAGGGAGGAGGGGAAGAAAACACAGACAATTGAGATGCGACCTAGAGGGGAGGAGGGGAAGAAAACACAGACAATTGAGATGCGACCTAGAGGGAGGAGGGGAAGAAAACACAGACAATTGAGATGCGACCTAGAGGGAGGAGGGGAAGAAAACACAGACAATTGAGATGCGACCTAGAGGGAGGAGGGGAAGAAAACACAGACAATTGAGATGCGACCTAGAGGGAGGAGGGGAAGAAAACACAGACAATTGAGATGCGACCTAGAGGGAGGAGGGGAAGAAAACACAGACAATTGAGATGCGACCTAGAGGGAGGAGGGGAAGAAAACACAGACAATTGAGATGCGACCTAGAGGGGAGGAGGGGAAGAAACCACAGACAATTGAGATGAGACCTAGAGGGAGGAGGGGAAGAAACCACAGACAATTGAGATGCGACCTAGAGGGGAGGAGGGGAAGAAACCACAGACAATTGAGATGAGACCTAGAGGGAGGAGGGGAAGAAAACACAGACAATTGAGATGAGACCTAGAGGAGAGGAGGGGAAGAAAACACAGACAATTGAGATGAGACCTAGAGGGAGGAGGGGAAGAAAACACAGACAATTGAGATGAGACCTAGAGGAGAGGAGGGGAAGAAACCACAGACAATTGAGATGAGACCTAGAGGGAGGAGGGGAAGAAACCACAGACAATTGAGATGAGACCTAGAGGGAGGAGGGGAAGAAAACAGACAATTGAGATGCGACCTAGAGGGAGGAGGGGAAGAAAACACAGACAATTGAGATGAGACCTAGAGGGGAGGAGGGGAAGAAAACACAGACAATTGAGATGCGACCCAGAGATGTTTATTTAAAGAGATATTATGGGATTTAGCCAATGAGGCCCCATATCTACAACCTTTCACTTCTTCCATACTGGATACAGAG
Organism: Oncorhynchus gorbuscha; assembly: GCF_021184085.1. Lineage (NCBI taxonomy): Eukaryota > Metazoa > Chordata > Actinopteri > Salmoniformes > Salmonidae > Oncorhynchus > Oncorhynchus gorbuscha. The sequence continues at coordinate 93,719,899 of NC_060188.1, read as the reverse complement.
ACATACAGAAATGGCATCTGCAAGTTCATCTGAGTCTGAGGAAGTGCAACCTAGTTGTTTAGGATTGAGAGTTAACCCTGAACCTAGCTGTTTAGGATTAAGAGTTAACCATGAACCTAGCTGTTTAGGATTGAGAGTTAACCCTGAACCTAGCTGTTTAGGATTGAGAGTTAACCCTGAACCTAGCTGTTTAGGATTAAGAGTTAACCCTGAACCTAGCTGTTTAGGATTAAGAGTTAACCCTGAACCTAGCTGTTTAGGATTGAGAGTTAACCCTGAACCTAGCTGTTTAGGATTGAGAGTTAACCCTGAACCTAGCTGTTTAGGATTGAGAGTTAACCCTGAACCTAGCTGTTTAGGATTGAGAGTTAACCATGAACCTAGCTGTTTAGGATTGAGAGTTAACCCTGAACCTAGCTGTTTAGGATTGAGAGTTAACCCTGAAGTACCTCTAGCTGTTTAGGATTGAGAGTTAACCCTGAACCTAGCTGTTTAGGATTGAGAGTTAACCCTGAACCTAGCTGTTTAGGATTGAGAGTTAACCCTGAACCTAGCTGTTTAGGATTAGGTGTTAACCCTGAACCTAGCTGTTTAGGATTAGGTGTTAACCCTGAACCTAGCTGTTTAGGATTAGGAGTTAACCCTGAACCTAGCTGTTTAGGATTAGGAGTTAACCCTGAACCTAGCTGTTTAGGATTGAGAGTTAACCCTGAACCTAGCTGTTTAGGATTGAGAGTTAACCCTGAAGTACCTCTAGCTGTTTAGGAGTTAACCCTCAAGTACCTCTAGACCCTGAAGTACCTCTAGCTGTTTAGGATTGAGAGTTAACCCTGAAGTACCTCTAGCTGTTTAGGATTGAGAGTTAACCCTGAAGTACCTCTAGCTGTTTAGGATTGAGAGTTAACCCTGAACCTAGCTGTTTAGGATTGAGAGTTAACCCTGAACCTAGCTGTTTAGGATTGAGAGTTAACCCTGAACCTAGCTGTTTAGGATTAGGTGTTAACCCTGAACCTAGCTGTTTAGGATTAGGTGTTAACCCTGAACCTAGCTGTTTAGGATTAGGAGTTAACCCTGAACCTAGCTGTTTAGGATTAGGAGTTAACCCTGAACCTAGCTGTTTAGGATTGAGAGTTAACCCTGAAGTACCTCTAGCTGTTTAGGAGTTAACCCTCAAGTACCTCTAGACCCTGAAGTACCTCTAGACCCTGAAGTACCTCTAGCTGTTTAGGAGTTAACCCTCAAGCTGTTTAGGAGTTAACCCTCAAGCTGTTTAGGAGTTAACCCTCTAGCTGTTTAGGAGCTAACCCTGAAATATCGCTTTAAAACAGAACCTAGCCGCATTCCAAGAGTTGTGGGTTGCTCTGTCTCTGCTTGTTTGGTAACAAAAGCTCCGACTAAGTGCATTACTGCTAGTAAATAGGAAGACGAGTTTCCATAGAGATGTCAAATTGAGTTGAATTGTGCTGGCAGTAATCAAGTAAATGTCATTTTGGCTGGAGGCTGGATCACAGGGTATCCTTCATTATGCTCCATCTGAATGTTGCTGATGACCTGATTGGTTGCTCGCTCATATTCACGAGGAACGAAACGGAAACAAAAGAGCCTAAACGGGGACCTGTAACAACTTGTACAGTACCAAACCCTTGTTTTTATTTTCTGTTGCGAAAGGTTTTGCTTTGCTGTGCACTAATGAATACAACCCTGGCCAATTGCTGGCAGTCTGTTCAACTCCTTATTTCTCCCGTAGTGCTTCCACCCTGGTCTGTAGAGACTCAGACTGGGAGCTTTGTTACCTGGTCTATAGAGACTCAGACTGGGAGCTGTGTTACCTGGTCTGTAGAGACTCAGACTGGGAGCTGTGTTACCTGGTCTATAGAGACTCAGACTGGGAGCTGTGTTACCTGGTCTATAGAGACTCAGACTGGGAGCTGTGTTACCTGGTCTATAGAGACTCAGACTGGGAGCTGTGTTACCTGGTCTATAGAGACTCAGACTGGGAGCTGTGTTACCTGGTCTATAGAGACTCAGACTGGGAGCTGTGTTACCTGGTATATAGAGACTCAGACTGGGAGCTGTGTTACCTGGTCTGTAGAGACTCAGACTGGGAGCTGTGTTACCTGGTCTATAGAGACTCAGACTGGGAGCTGTGTTACCTGGTATATAGAGACTCAGACTGGGAGCTGTGTTACCTGGTCTGTAGAGACTCAGACTGGGAGCTGTGTTACCTGGTCTATAGAGACTCAGACTGGGAGCTGTGTTACCTGGTCTGTAGAGAGTCAGACTGGGAGCTGTGTTACCTGGTCTATAGAGACTCAGACTGGGAGCTGTGTTACCTGGTCTGTAGAGACTCAGACTGGGAGCTGTGTTACCTGGTCTGTAGAGAGTCAGACTGGGAGCTGTGTTACCTGGTCTATAGAGACTCAGACTGGGAGCTGTGTTACCTGGTCTGTAGAAAGTCAGACTGGGAGCTGTGTTACCTGGTCTGTAGAGAGTCAGACTGGGAGCTGTGTTACCTGGTCTGTAGAGAGTCAGACTGGGAGCTGTGTTACCTGGTCTGTAGAGACTCAGACTGGGAGCTGTGTTACCTGGTCTGTAGAGACTCAGACTGGGAGCTGTGTTACCTGGTCTGTAGAGACTCAGACTTGGTCTATAATTTAATAAATCTAATTTATCAACCCACGGAGGTCTGGATTTGGAGTCACACTCAAAATTAAAGTGGAAAACCACACTACAGGCTGATCCAACTTTGATGTAATGTCCTTAAACCAAGTCTCAAAATGAGGCTCAGTAGTGTGTGTGGCCTCCACGTGCCTGTATGACCTCCCTACAACGCCTGGGCATGCTTCTGATGAGCCAACTCCTGGACAGTCTGTTGGATGGAGCGAGACATGATGTCCCAGATGTGCTCAATTGGATTCAGGTCTGGGGAACGGGCGGGCCAGTTCATAGCATCAATGCCTTCCTCTTGCAGGAACTGCTGACACACTCCAGCCACATGAGGTCTAGCATTGTCTTGCATTAGGAGGAACCCAGGGCCAACCGCACCAGCATATGGTCTCACAAGGGGTCTGAGGATCTCATCTCGGTACCTAATGGCAGTCAGGCTACCTCTGGCGAGCACATGGAGGGCTGTGCGGCCCCCCAAAGAAATGCCACCCCACACCATGACTGACCCACCGCCAAACCGGTCATGCTGGAGGATGTTGCAGGCAGCAGAACGTTCTCCATGGCATCTCCAGACTCTGTCACGTCTGTCACATGATCAGTGTGAACCTGCTTTCATCTGTGAAGAGCACAGGGTGCCAGTGGCGAATTTGCCAATCTTGGTGTTCTCTGGCAAATGCCAATCGTCCTGCACGGTGTTGGGCTGTAAGCACAACCCCCACCTGTGGACGTCAGGCCCTCATTACTACCCTCATGGAGTCTGTTTCTGACCGTTTGAGCAGACACATGCACATTTGTGGCCTGCCGGAGGTAATTTTGCAGGGCTCTGGCAGTGCTCCTCCTGCTCCTCCTTGCACAAAGGCGGAGGTAGCGGTCTTGCTGCTGGGTTGTTGCCCTCCTACGCCCCCCCCCCCCACGTCTCCTGATGTACTGGCCTGTTTCCTGGTAGCGCCTCCATGCTCTGGACACTACGCTGACAGACACAGCAAACCTTCTTGGCACAGTTCGCATTGATGTGCCATCCTGGATGAACGGCACTACTTGAGCCACTTGTGTGGGTTGTAGACTCCGTCTCATGCTACCACTAGAGTGAAAGCACCGCCAGCATTCAAAAGTGACCAAAACATCAGCCAGGAAGCATAGGAACTGAGAAGTGGTCTGTGGTCAGCACCTGCAGACCCACTCCTTTATTGAGGGTGTCTTGCTAAATGCCTATAATTTCCACAACAGCATGTGAAATATATTGTCAATCAGTGTTGCTTCCTAAGTGGACAGTTTGATTTCACAGAAATGTGATTGACTTGGAGTTACATTGTGTTGTTTAAGTGTTCACATTTTTTTCTTGAGCAGTGTATATAGGGAAGGAACCAAAGGGAGGGACATATATAGGGAAGGAACCAAAGGGAGTGACATATATAGGGAAGGAACGAAAGGGAGGGACATATATAGGGAAGGAACCAAAGGGAGTGACATATATAGGGAAGGAACCAAAGGGAGGGACATATATAGGGAAGGAACCAAAGGGAGGGACATATATAGGGAAGGAACCAAAGAGAGTGACAAATATAGGGAAGGAACGAAAGGGAGGGACATATATAGGGAAGGAACCAAAGGGAGTGACATATATAGGGAAGGAACCAAAGGGAGGGACATATATAGGGAAGGAACCAAAGGGAGGGACATATATAGGGAAGGAACCAAAGGGAGTGACATATATAGGGAAGGAACCAAAGGGAGGGACATATATAGGGAAGGAACCAACGGGAGTGACATATATAGAGAAGGAACCAAAGGGAGTGACATATATAGGGAAGGAACCAAAGAGAGTGACAAATATAGGGAAGGAACGAAAGGGAGGGACATATATAGGGAAGGAACCAAAGGGAGTGACATATATAGGGAAGGAACCAAAGGGAGGGACATATATAGGGAAGGAACCAAAGGGAGGGACATATATAGGGAAGGAACCAAAGGGAGTGACATATATAGGGAAGGAACCAAAGGGAGGGACATATATAGGGAAGGAACCAACGGGAGTGACATATATAGGGAAGGAACCAAAGGGAGTGACATATATAGGGAAGGAACCAAAGGGAGGGATATATATAGGGAAGGAACCAAAGGGAGTGACATATATAGGGAAGGAACCAAAGGGAGTGGCATATATAGGGAAGGAACCAAAGGGAGGGACATATATAGGGAAGGAACCAAAGGGAGGGACATATATAGGGAAGGAACCAAAGGGAGGGACATATATAGGGAAGGTAATCAAGGAAGTGATGGAGTCCAGGTCAAGTCTGACGACCTGCAGGTGCATGTCACGATGGTAACAGGTGTGCCCCATAACGAACAGCCTGGTGACCTAGAGGTCAGAGGTGGAGCACACGTGACAAATATACATATGAGATGAGTAATGCAAGATATGTAAACATTATTAAAGTGACATTATTAAAGTGACTATTGATCCATTCATTAAAGTGGCCAATGATTTCAAGTCTGTATGTAGGCAGCAGCCTCTCGGTGTTAGTGATGTCTGTTTAACAGTCTGATGGCCTTGAGATAGTGTCACGGATCCATCATCATCACGCAAACCTGTCCCCTAATTTCCTGTCCCCTGTTTACCTGTCCCCTGGTCACCTGTCCCCTATTCCCCTGTCCCCTGTTCACCTGTCCCCTGTTCACCTGTCCCCTGTTCACTTGTCCCCTATTCACCTGTCCCCTATTTACCTACATTTACATTACATTTAAGTCATTTAGCAGACGCTCTTATCCAGAGCGACTTACAAATTGGTGCATTCACCTTATGACATCCAGTGGAACAGTCACTTTACAATAGTGCATCTAAATCTTAAAGGGGGGGGGGTGAGAAGGATTACTTATCCTATCCTAGGTATTCCTTAAAGAGGTGGGGTTTCAGGTGTCTCCGGAAGGTGGTGATTGACTCCGCTGTCCTGGCGTCATGAGGGAGTTTGTTCCACCATTGGGGGGCCAGAGCAGCGAACAGTTTTGACTGGGCTGAGCGGGAACTGTACTTCCTCAGTGGTAGGGAGGCGAGCAGGCCAGAGGTGGATGAACGCAGTGCCCTTGTTTGGGTGTAGGGCCTGATCAGAGCCTGGAGGTACTGAGGTGCCATTCCCCTCACAGCTCCGTAGGCAAGCACCATGGTCTTGTAGCGGATGCGAGCTTCAACTGGAAGCCAGTGGAGAGAGCGGAGGAGCGGGGTGACGTGAGAGAACTTGGGAAGGTTGAACACCAGACGGGCTGCGGCGTTCTGGATGAGTTGTAGGGGTTTAATGGCACAGGCAGGGAGCCCAGCCAACAGCGAGTTGCAGTAATCCAGACGGGAGATGACAAGTGCCTGGATTAGGACCTGCGCCGCTTCCTGTGTGAGGCAGGGTCGTACTCTGCGGATGTTGTATGAACCTACAGGAACGGGCCACCGCCTTGATGTTAGTTGAGAACGACAGGGTGTTGTCCAGGATCACGCCAAGGTTCTTAGCGCTCTGGGAGGAGGACACAATGGAGTTGTCAACCGTGATGGCGAGATCATGGAACGGGCAGTCCTTCCCCGGGAGGAAGAGCAGCTCCGTCTTGCCGAGGTTCAGCTTGAGGTGGTGATCCGTCATCCACACTGATATGTCTGCCAGACATGCAGAGATGCGATTCGCCACCTGGTCATCAGATTGGGGAAAGGAGAAGATTAATTGTGTGTCGTCTGCATAGCAATGATAGGAGAGACCATGTGAGGTTATGACAGAGCCAAGTGACTTGGTGTATAGCGAGAATAGGAGAGGGCCTGGAACAGAGCCCTGGGGGACACCAGTGGTGAGAGCGCGTGGTGAGGAGACAGATTCTCGCCACGCCACCTGGTAGGAGCGACCTGTCAGGTAGGACGCAATCCAAGCGTGGGCCGCGCCGGAGATGCCCAACTCGGAGAGGGTGGAGAGGAGGATCTGATGGTTCACAGTATCGAAGGCAGCCGATAGGTCTAGAAGGATGAGAGCAGAGAAGAGAGAGTGCGGAGCGCCTCCGTGATACAGAGAAGAGCAGTCTCAGTTGAATGACTAGTCTTGAAACCTGACTGATTTGGATCAAGAAGGTCATTCTGAGAGAGATAGCGGGAGAGCTGGCCAAGGACGGCACGTTCAAGAGTTTTGGAGAGAAAAGAAAGAAGGGATACTGGTCTGTAGTTGTTGACATCGGAGGGATCGAGTGTAGGTTTTTCAGAAGGGGTGCAACTCTCGCTCTCTTGAAGACGGAAGGGACGTAGCCAGCGGTCAGGGATGAGTTGATGAGCGAGGTGAGGTAAGGGAGAAGGTCTCCGGAAATGGTCTGGAGAAGAGAGGAGGGGATAGGCTCAAGCGGGCAGGTTGTTGGGCGGCCGGCCGTCACAAGACACGAGATTTCATCTGGAGAGAGAGGGGAGAAAGAGGTCAGAGCACAGGGTAGGGCAGTGTGAGCAGAACCAGCGGTGTCGTTTGACTTAGCAAATGAGGATCGGATGTCGTCGACCTTCCTTTCAAAATGGTTGACGAAGTCATCTGCAGAGAGGGAGGAGGGGGGGGAGGGGGAGGAGGATTCAGGAGGGAGGAGAAGGTGGCAAAGAGCTTCCTAGGGTTAGAGGCAGAAGCTTGGAATTTAGAGTGGTAGAAAGTGGCTTTAGCAGCAGAGACAGAAGAGGAAAATGTAGAGAGGAGGGAGCGAAAGGATGCCAGGTCCGCAGGGAGGCGAGTTTTCCTCCATTTCCGCTCGGCTACCTGTCCCCTGTTCACCTGTCCCCTGTTTTACCTGTCCCCTGTTTCACCTGTCCCCTGTTCACCTGTCCCCTGTTCACCTGTTCCCTGTTCACCTGTCCCCTATTCACCTTTTCCCTGGGCACCTGTCCCCTATTCACCTGTCCCCTGGTCACCTGTCTCCTATGCACCTGTCCCCTGTCACCTGTCCCCTGTTTACCTGTCCCATAAATACCTGTCCCCTGTCACCTGTCCCCTGTTTACCTGTCCCATAAATACCTGTCCCCTGTTCACCTGTCCCCTGTTTACCTGTCCCCTATTCACCTGTCCCCTGTTGACCTGTCCCCTGTTTACCTGTCCCCTGTCACCTGTCCCCTGTTTACCTGTCCCCTATTCACCTGTCCCCTGTTTACCTGTCCCATGGGCACCTGTCCCCTGTTGCCTGTCCCCTATTTTTACCTGTCCCATAAACACCTGTCCCCTGTTCACCTGTCCCCTGTTTACCTGTCCCCTGTTTACCTGTCCCATAAATACCTGTCCCCTGTCACCTGTACCCTGTTGACCTGTCCCCTGTTGACCTGTCACCTGTCCCCTGTTTACCTGTCCCATATTCACCTGTCCCCTATTCACCTGTCCCCTAATTACCTGTCCCCTGTTTACCTGTCCCCTTATCACCTGTCCCCTATTCACCTGTCCCCTATTCACCTGTCCCCTATTCCCACTCACTATTATTTGTATATATGTGCCCTTTGGTTTCCATGGTCTTGTTGATTGAATTGTTCCGATGTCCGTTGTTGGTGTGTGTGAGTACCTGTGCTGTGTGTTTTGGGCTTTCGTGCCCTTGTGGTTTGCGCAGATGATTACGTGTCTCGTCCCGTGTGTTATTTATTCACTCTTTTGTTTGGGTTACAACCCTGTGTTTTTGTTACGTATTTGTTTGGTCTTCGTCGGAATTTGGGTAAGAAATAAAATCCCTATTACACATTCGTTAAAATCATCTATAAGTCCATGCTAGGTAAAGCTCCGCCTTATCTCAGTTCACTGATCACGATGGCAACACCCACCCGTAGCACGCGCTCCAGCAGGTGTATCTCACTGGTCATCCCTAAAGCCAAAACCTCATTTGGCCGCCTTTCCTTCCAGTTCTCTGCTGCCTGCAACTGGAACGAATTGCAAAAATCTCTGAAGTTGGAGATTTTAATCTCCCTCACCAACTTTAAACATCTGCTATCTGAGCAGCTAACGATCGCTGCAGCTGTACATAGTCCATCGGTATATCGCCCACCCAATTTACCTACCTCATCCCCATACTGTTTTTATTTTATTTACTTTGCTGCTCTTTTGCACACCAGTATCTCTACTTGCACATCATAATAATAATAATAATATATGCCATTTAGCAGACGCTTTTATCTGCTCAATTGTAATTATTCACTCCTATGGCCTATTTATTGCCTTACCTCCTTGTGCCTTTTCCACACAATGTATATAGATTATTTTTTTCTACTATGTTATTGACTTGTTAATTGTTTACTTCATGTGTAACTCTGTGTTGTTTGTTCACACTGCTTTGCTTTATCTTGGTCAGGTCGCAGTTGTAAATGAGAACCTGTTCTCAACTAGACTACCTGGTTAAATAAAGGTGTTCTCAACTAGCCTACCTGGTTAAATAAAGGTGTTCTCAACTAGCCTACCTGGTTAAATAAAGGTGTTCTCAACTAGCCTACCTGGTTAAATAAAGGTGTTCTCAACTAGCCTACCTGGTTAAATAAAGGTGTTCTCAACTAGCCTACCTGGTTAAATAAAGGTGTTCTCAACTAGCCTACCTGGTTAAATAAAGGTGTTCTCAACTAGCCTACCTGGTTAAATAAAGGTGTTCTCAACTAGCCTACCTGGTTAAATAAAGGTGTTCTCAACTAGCCTACCTGGTTAAATAAAGGTGTTCTCAACTAGCCTACCTGGTTAAATAAAGGTGTTCTCAACTAGCCTACCTGGTTAAATAAAGGTGTTCTCAACTAGCCTACCTGGTTAAATAAAGGTGTTCTCAACTAGCCTACCTGGTTAAATAAAGGTGTTCTCAACTAGCCTACCTGGTTAAATAAAGGTGTTCTCAACTAGCCTACCTGGTTAAATAAAGGTTAAATAAAAAATAAAATAATAAAATAAACTGTTATAAACTGTTATAAACTATTATAAACCGTTATAAACTATTATAAACTGTTATAAACTATTATAAACTATTATAAACTGTTATAAACTGTTATAAACTGTTATAAACTGTTATAAACCGTTATAAACTATTATAAACTGTTATAAACTATTATAAACCGTTATAAACTATTATAAACTGTTATAAACTATTATAAACTGTTATAAACTGTTATAAACTATTATAAACTGTTATAAACTGTTATAAATTGTTATAAACTGTTATAAACTGTTATAAACCGTTATAAACTATTATAAACTGTTATAAACTATTATAAACCGTTATAAACTATTATAAACTGTTATAAACTATTATAAACTGTTATAAACTGTTATAAACTATTATAAACTGTTATAAACTGTTATAAACTATTATAAACCGTTATAAACTATTATAAACTATTATAAACTGTTATAAACTATTATAAACTTATAAACTATTATAAACTATTATAAACTATTATAAACTGTTATAAACTATTATAAACTTATAAACTATTATAAACTTATAAACTGTTATAAACTATTATAAACTATTATAAACCGTTATAAACTATTATAAACTATTATAAATACATGGCACGTAAGAAATAAAATCCCTATTACATATTTCTCCCGAATCCAGCGTGACAGAAGCTATTTTTGAGTGACTCGGGTGGTTGTTGTCCTTGATGATCTTTTTGGTCTTCCTGTGACATTGGGTGCTGTAGGTGCCCTGGTGATGCGTTGGGCAGATCGCACCACCCTCTGGAGAGCCTTGCGGTTGTGGGCGGTGCAGTTGCCGTTTGCCGTACCAGGTGGTGATGCAGCCTGACAGGATGCTCTCAATTGTGTATCTGTAAAAGTTTGTGAGGGTTTTAGGTGACAAGCCAAATTTCACTGTTGCCCCTTCACCACACTGTCTGTGTGGGTGGACCATTTCAGCTTGTCAGTAATGTGTTTTTATAAACGTATATATTGAAAATGGATAATGTACCTGAAGTAAACAGCCTTGTATTCCCTTCACAAACAGTAGTAAACTAAATATCAAGTAAACAGCCTTGTGTTCCTCACAAACAGTAGTAAACTAAGAGTCACGTAAACAGCCTTGTGTTCCTCACAAACAGTAGTAAACTAAATGTCACGTAAACAGCCTTGTGTTCCCACAAACAGTAGTAAACTAAATATCAAGTAAACAGCCTTGTGTTCCTCACAAACAGTAGTAAACTAAGAGTCACGTAAACAGCCTTGTGTTCCTCACAAACAGTAGTAAACTAAGAGTCACGTAAACAGCCTTGTGTTCCTCACAAACAGTAGTAAACTAAGAGTCACGTAAACAGCCTTGTGTTCCTCACAAACAGTAGTAAACTAAGAGTCACGTAAACAGCCTTGTGTTCCTCACAAACAGTAGTAAACTAAGAGTCACGTAAACAGCCTTGTGTTCCCTTCACAAACAGTAGTAAACTAAGAGTCACATAAACAGCCTTGTGTTCCCTTCACAAACAGTAGTAAACTAAATGTCACGTAAACAGCCTTGTATTCCTTTCACACAAACGGTCCTTTCCCAACCTAAAAGGGTCCTTCCCTTTATAATAGAGTACAACATTCCTCAGATGCCTTAAGACGGGTTTAATTGGGCCTGCATGACAGGCTTGTTTTCCTCCACCCATGCTCAACTCACTGTCAGGTCATGTGGGTCTGTAGGTGTTTGGTATTAGCCAGACGGTTTATATAATACGTCCTTTAGTGCTTGGACAGTGATGTCACACCGTTGACAAGGGTTTGTGTGTGTGTGTGTGTGTACGTTGTGTACCCAGGGTTCCCCGGGCGTTGAGCCTCAACACAATCAGGTGGAATGAAAACATTCCTTCAACCCGCGGGTCGGCTCGCGGGTTCAGAACAATTACATTACCGGTCAGGAAAAACATTTTAAATCAAGATAATATACTTTTTTTTTTAAATACCCAGGAGTTGAATGTGATGTGTGAGCGGTGAGGCAGACATGAGGCTACCAGCCAACCGTTGAGAAGCTGAGAACCCGGCCCTTATTTGTTTTGGTGCTAAAATGTTCTAATTTGGTTACGTCACGTTGACAAGTATCCCCCCCCCCGGATAGCCGAGCTCACGCTAAATGGCTAACGTAGGCCTAAACGGGAGAAATAAACAGAAAGGTTAAGATGAAGGTTATGGAATACAGCATCACCATGGAAACAGGTGCCGCACGCGAGTGAATTCGCCAGTTTGGAAGGACAACAACGGGGTAAATGGATACACAGCCCTCTACAAAGTGCGAGCAGCCTACTTGTTTTGGATAATTCAGTTCATTAACAACTCGTTACGCAGTACATATGAAGCAGTACACATGAAGCAGTACATATGAAGCAGTACATATGAAGCAGTACACATGAAGCAGTACACATGAAGCAGTACACATGAAGCAGTACACATGAAGCAGTACACATGAAGCAGTACACATGAAGCAGTACACATGAAGCAGTACATATGAAGCAGTACACATTAAGCAGTACACATGAAGCAGTACACATGAAGCAGTACACATGAAGCAGTACATATGAAGCAGTACATATGAAGCAGTACATATGAAGCAGTACACATTAAGCAGTACACATTAAGCAGTACATATGACGCAGTACACATGAAGCAGTACACATGAAGCAGTACACATGAAGCAGTACACATGAAGCAGTACACATGAAGCAGTACATATGAATCAGTACATATGAAGCAGTACATATGAAGCAGTGCACATGAAGCAGTGCACATGAAGCAGTACATATGAAGCAGTACAGATGAAGGAGTACATATGAAGCAGTACATATGAAGCAGTACATATGAAGCAGTACACATGAAGCAGTACACATGAAGTGTAAACCAGTGGGGCTGGTAAAAGTTTGAGAAGCCTACAAAATAAATGGAGCCTATTTTTGCAGCCTATATTCGATCCTGGGAATGGTTTATTTAAGTTCTGATTAGACCTAACCTATTTAATTATCTAAACAATATTTAATGTAAATGTATTAGTTTATTATGTTGACTATAGTACCCCCTGTATAATATTTATTTGTTATTTACTGCTGCTCTATAGTAATTTAGTCTTTATTTACTGCTGCTCTATAGTAATTTAGTCTTTATTTACTGCTGCTCTATAGTAATTTAGTCTTTATTTACTGCTGCTCTATAGTAATTTAGTCTTTATTTACTGCTGCTCTATAGTAATTTCTTCTTCTCTTACGTTTTTTAAAGGTATTTTTTCTTAAAACTGCATTGTTGGTTAAAGGCTTGTAAGTAAGCATTTCACTGTATTCTGCACATGTGATAAATAACATTTGATTTGATTTTTAAGTTTAAGTAGAAGGCTAAGTAGAAGGCTCTTTCTCAAAACGATTTGAGTGACTCATCACATTTTGGAAAATAAAAATATAACTTAATAAATCATGGCATGGTTTCCTTTTATCCTACTGTTGAATAGACATGCAGACACATTATAATTAATGCAGGGAATAGCCTACTACTTTGGAATCATGAAAAACAATTGAATAAATGTATCTTATTTGGCGGGTAAAGGATCGGCTCTCGGCTGGGTCGATTTGCGGAGAAAAATCTGTCCTGATAGCCGGCATGGGGAAAGTGGGCTCCAAAACCCGGACAGCAGGACTCTAGTCTGCGTGTGTCACTGTTTCTTGTATCCATTACACAAGCATCAGGTTTTCTAGTCTATAGCCTATTGTAACGTTCTGGGTGTCGGGAGTGAGCACAACCACATCGCGCCCACCTTAAGCAGTGAGGTAATGGGAGCCGCTACCTGGCCAAAACCCCGGATAAACCTCCGGTAGTGGTTGGCAAAACCCCAAAAACCGCCGCACCTCTTTTACCGTGGTCGGAGTCGGCCAATTACGCACGGCCCTAATGCGGTCACCCTCCATCACCACCCCCGAGGTGGAAATGCGATAACCCAGGAAGGAGACGGCTCGTTTAGAGAACACACACTTCTCAGCCTTGACGTATAGGTCATGCTCCAGCGGTCTACCAAGCACCTTGCGTACCAGAGGCACATGCGCGGCGTGAGTGGCTGAGTAGATCAGAATGTCTTCGATATAAACAACCACTCCCTGCCCGTGCAGGTCAAATCAAAACAAATCAGATCAAATGTATTTATATAGCCCTTCGTACATCAGATGATATCTCAAAGTGCTGTACAGAAACCGAGCCTAAAACCCCAAACAGCAAGCAATGCAGATGTAGAAGCACAGTGGCTAGGAAAAACTCCCAAGAAAGGCCAAAACCTAGGAAGAAACCTAGAGAGGAACCAGGCTATGTGGGGTGGCCAGTCCTCTTCTGGCTGTGTCGGGTGGAGATTATAACAGAACATGGCCAAGATGTTCAAATGTTCATAAATGACCAGCATGGTCAAATAATAATAATCACAGGCAGAACAGTTGAAACTGGAGCAGCAGCACGGCCAGGTGGACTGGGGACACCAAGGAGTCATCATGTCAGGTAGTCCTGAGGCATGGTCCTAGGGCTCAGGTCCTCCGAGAGAGAGAAAGAAAGAGAGAAGGAGAGAATTAGAGAGAGCATACTTAAATTCACACAGGACACTGGATAGGACAGGAGAAGTACTCCAGATATAACAAACTGACCCTAGCCCCCCCGACACATAAACTACTGCAGCATAAATACTGGAGGCTGAGACAGGAGGGGTCAGGAGACACATCCGATGACACCCCCCGGACAGGGCCAAACAGGAAGGATATAACCCCACCCACTTTGCCAAAGCACAGCCCCCACACCACGAGAGGGATATCTTCAACCACCAACTTACCATCCTGAGACAAGGCCGAGTATAGCCCACAAAGATCGGTCCTTCTGTAGCTCAGTTGGTAGAGCATGGCGCTTGTAACGCCAGGGTAGTGGGTTCGATCCCCGGGACCACCCATACGTAGAATGTATGCACACATGACTGTAAGTCGCTTTGGATAAAAGCGTCTGCTAAATGGCATATATTATATATATATATATCTCCGCCACGGCACAACCCAAGGGGAACGCCAACCCAGACAGGAAGATCACATCAGTGACTCAACCCACTCAAGTGACGCACCCGTCCTAGGGACGGTATGAAAGAGCCCTAGTAAGCCAGTGACTCAGCCCCTGTAATAGGGTTAGAGGCAGAGAATCCCAGTGGAAAGAGGGGAACCGGCCAGGCAGAGACAGCAAGGGCGGTTCGTTGCTCCAGAGCCTTTCCGTTCACCTTCACACTCCTGGGCCAGACTACACTCAATCATATGACCCACTGAAGAGATGAGTCTTCAGTAAAGACTTAAAGGGCGAGACCGAGTCTGCGTCTCTCACATGGATAGGCAGACCATTCCATAAAAATGGAGCTCTATAGGAGAAAGCCCTGCCTCCAGCTGTTTGCTTAGAAATTCTAGGGACAATTAGGAGGCCTGCGTCTTGTGACTGTAGCGTACGTGTAGGTATGTACGGCAGGACCAAATCAGAGAGATAGGTAGGAGCAAGCCCATGTAATGCTTTGTAGGTTAGCAGTAAAACCTTGAAATCAGCCCTTGCCTTGACAGGAAGCCAGTGTAGGGAGGCTAGCACTGGAGTAATATGATACATTTATAATATGATACATTTTTTTGGTTCTAGTCAGGATTCTAGCAGCCGTATTTAGCACTAACTGAAGTTTATTTAGTGCTTTATCCAGGTCCCTGAGAATCTTGTCTACAAAGGATTGAAAAACGGCTGGAGTATTTTTCAACACATACGGCATGACGAGGTACTCATAGTGGCCCGATGTGGTACTAAATGCGTTTTCCACTCGTCTCCCTTCCGAATACGCACCAGACTATACGCGCTCCTGAGATCCAGTTTTGTGAAGAACTGCGCTCCATGAAATGATGAGAGGTAGTGGGTAACTAAACCCCACTGTGATGGCATTTAGACCTCTATAATCAATACACGGACGCAAACCTCCCTCCTTTTTCTTCACAAAAAAGAAACTTGAGGAGATGGGTGAGATGGAGGGCCGAATGTACCCCTGTCCCAGCGACTCCGTGACATATGTCTCCATAGCCAACGTCTCCTCTTGGGACACGTGACTCTTGGGAAGCGCAGCGTCTACCTGGAGATCTATCGCACAATCCCTTCCCGGTCGATGAGGTGGTAATTTAGTCGCTTTCTTTTTACTGAAAGCGATTGCCAAATCGGCATACTCGGGGGGAATGCACACCGTGGAACACTGGTCTGGACTCTCCACCGACGTAGCGCCGATGGAAACTCCCAGACACCTTCCAGAACACTCATCTGACCACCCCCGGTGAACCCCCTCTCTCCACAAAATTTTAGGATTGTGCCGGGCCAGCCAGGGAATCCCTAGCACCACTGGAGACGCAGGTGAATCAATAATATAAAGACTGATACGCTCCCCCTGCGTCACCATGTCCAGTGGAACCGTGGTCTCCCTGACCCTAATGGCCGGCTATCTAGGGAGTACACGGGAAAGGGAGAATCTATCGGCACAAGCGGAACACCCAATATAATAGCGAGTCCGCGATCCATAAAGTTCCCAGCTGCGCCTGAATCGACTAGCGCCCTATGCTGGGAAGAGGGAAAACATTTAAGGAAAAAATCAAGACAAACATGTGACCAACAAGTTCTGGGTGAGTTTGGTGCTGACTCACCTGGGGTGATCGAGAAGTGTTCCGCCTACCATCTCGACTCCCAGACGGACCCCCCAGCACCGATCGGCCGTGTGTCCTCTCCGACCACAGCTGGTTGCGGGGGAGCCTCCTCCTCCAGTACCCCTCGGCACAGCCCCTCCCAACTCCATCGGAATGGGAGTGGAAGGGCTGGGTGGTGGAACACACAGGACCCTCTCCGAACGCCCGCGGGCAGCGAGCAGATTGTCCAGTCGGATGGACATGTCAATCAGCTCATCCAGGGAAAGAGCGGTGTCCCGACACGCTAGCTCCCTGCGGACGTCCTCCCGGAGACTACACCTGTAGTGGTCGATAAGGGCCCTGTCGTTCCACCCAGATCCTGCGGTCCGGAACTCCAGCGCGTAATCCTGGGCACTCATCTTCTCCTGCCTGAGATGAAATAGTCGTTCTCCCGCCTCTCGGCCCTGTGGAGGGAGGTCAAACACGGCACGAAAACGGCGGGTAAACTCTGGGTAGTGCTCCTTCGCTGAGTCTGAGCCATTCCAGACTGCGTTCGCCCACTCCGGAGCACGACCCGTGAGGCAGGAGATGATGACACTCACCCTCTCCGCTCCCGAGGGAGTGGGTCTGACGATGGCCAGGTACAGTTCCAGTTGGAGTAAGAACCCCTGGCATCCCGCCGCTCCATCATAATCCCTCGGGAGCGTCAGACGGAGAGCGCTGGAGTCGGGGGGAGTCCGGAACCGGGGGTGCCGATCGGTCCATTCTCTCCATCATTTGATCCATCGCCGATCCGATCCTATGGAGGACGGTGGTGTGGTGGAGAACCCGATGGGAGAGGGTTGTCTGCTGCTCCTGCTGACCCCATTTAGGGGGTGCAGGATTCTGTAACGTTCTGGGTGTCGGGAGTGTGAAGTCAGGCGCAGGAAAACAGAGAGTTCAATATAGTGCTCGTTTAATGCACACACGGTGAACCACGGCCACCCCACGAAACACTGGGTGCTCAAGACAAATGCCCCAGACACAGGGGACGAAAACTGTCCAGCGAACTCCACGAACATAAACCAACAGGTTCGTCTACACCAAACACAAAGGTTACAATAATTAATCCCGCACAAAGAAACGGGCGGGCCGGCTGACTAATAAAGCCTCACTAATTATACCCAACTCAAAACAGGTGTAACCAATAAACACATGAGGGGGAGGAAAGAATCAGTGGCAGCTAGTAGGCCGGTGACGACGACCGCCGAGCGCCACCCGAACGGGGAAGGGGAGCCACCTTCTGTGGCAGCTAGTAGGCCGGCGACGACGACCGCCGAGCGCCACCCGAACAGGGAAGGGGAGCCACCTTCTGTGGCAGCTAGTAGGCCGGCGACGACGACCGCCGAGCGCCACCCGAACAGGGAAGGGGAGCCACCTTCAGTGGCAGCTAGTAGGCCGGCGACGAAGACCGCCGAGCGCCACCCGAACAGGTAGGGGAGCCACCTTCTGTGGCAGCCAGTAGGCCGGTGACGACGACCGCCGAGCGCCACCCGAACGGGAAGAGGAGCCACCTTCAGTGGCAGCTAGTAGGCCGGCGACGACGACCGCCGAGCGCCACCCGAACAGGGAAGGGGAGCCACCTTCTGTGGCAGCTAGTAGGCCGGCGACGACGACCGCCGAGCGCCACCCGAACAGGGAAGGGGAGCCACCTTCAGTGGCAGCTAGTAGGCCGGCGACGAAGACCGCCGAGCGCCACCCGAACAGGTAGGGGAGCCACCTTCTGTGGCAGCTAGTAGGCCGGTGACGACGACCGCCGAGCGCCACCCGAACAGGGAAGGGGAGCCACCTTCAGTGGCAGCTAGTAGGCCGGCGACGACCGCCGAGACACCCGCCAGGTAGGGGAGCCACCCTGTGGCAACAGGTGAGGGAGCCACCTTCTGTGGCAGCTAGTAGGCCGGTGACGACGACCGCCGAGCGCCACCCGAACAGGGAAGGGGAGCCACCTTCAGTGGCAGCTAGTAGGCCGGCGACGAAGACCGCCGAGCGCCACCCGAACAGGTAGGGGAGCCACCTTCTGTGGCAGCTAGTAGGCCGGTGACGACGACCGCCGAGCGCCACCCGAACGGGAAGAGGAGCCACCTTCAGTGGCAGCTAGTAGGCCGGCGACGACGACCGCCGAGCGCCACCCGAACAGGGAAGGGGAGCCACCTTCTGTGGCAGCTAGTAGGCCGGCGACGACGACCGCCGAGCGCCACCCGAACAGGGAAGGGGAGCCACCTTCTGTGGCAGCTAGTAGGCCGGCGACGACGACCGCCGAGCGCCACCCGAACAGGGAAGGGGAGCCACCTTCAGTGGCAGCTAGTAGGCCGGCGACGAAGACCGCCGAGCGCCACCCGAACAGGTAGGGGAGCCACCTTCTGTGGCAGCTAGTAGGCCGGTGACGACGACCGCCGAGCGCCACCCGAACGGGAAGAGGAGCCACCTTCAGTGGCAGCTAGTAGGCCGGCGACGACGACCGCCGAGCGCCACCCGAACAGGGAAGGGGAGCCACCTTCGGTCGGACTCTCATTAAATCACTGGGCTTCTGGGCATGATCCCTAAACAACAAGACGCCTCATTCTCTGTAGATAGTATAATGACTATGATCCAGCTCCATGAATAACCATTCATTACCATTGCAGAATATTGACTTCCTTTTATTAGAAATATTAGTTGGGTCATTTAGAAAATGACTTTGGTCTTGCGTACAGTAAATACCTCCAAAGAGTGTGAAAGAGAGAGAGAGAGAGAGAGAGAGAGAGAGAGAGAGAGAGAGAGAGAGAGAGAGAGAGAGAGAGAGAGAGAGAGGGAAACATCCAGAGGGTAAATGATGAGAGCTATTGTCTGTCTGAATTGAACTATTCCCAGGGCTCCACTCTTAAATTGATAACTGCTGCATTACTAGGACTGTGTGTGTTTGTGTGTGTGTGTGTGTGTGTGTGTCTGTGTTTTAAAGCAAAGCATGGAAGCTGAAATTGTCTTGCTGCTCTTCATTTCACCCCAACCCCCAACCCACCTCTGGTGTGATGAGTTGCCCCCAACCCCCAACCCACCTCTGGTGTGATGAGTAGCCCCCAACCCCCAACCCACCTCTGGTGTGATGAGTTGCCCCCAACCCACCTCTGGTGTGATGAGTTGCCCCCAACCCCCAACCCACTTCGGGTGTGATGAGTAGCCCCCAACCCCCAACCCACCTCTGGTGTGATGAGTTGCCCCCAACCCCCAACCCACCTCTGGTGTGATGAGTAGCCCCAAGCCCCCAACCCACTTCGGGTGTGATGAGTAGCCCCCAACCCCCAACCCACCTCTGGTGTGATGAGTTGCCCCCAACCCACCTCTGGTGTGATGAGTAGCCCCCAACCCCCAACCCACCTCTGGTGTGATGAGTAGCCCCCAACCCCCAACCCACCTCTGGTGTGATGAGTAGCCCCCAACCCCCAACCCCCAACCCACCTCTGGTGTGATGAGTAGCCCCCAACCCCCAACCCCCACACACTATGGGTGTGATGTCAGTAGTGATGTCACTGGCTCCTAACAGTGCAGTATAATGTCAAACACGTACCCAAATAATAAAAAAACTAGAAACTTGAAATCGCGAATGTCAGAACGAATCCAATTAACAACCCAAATAATACTGTACTAAAAATCTAAATGCAATCTATGTGTATCTTCACTGAGTGTACAAAACATGAAAGGGAGAATTCGCCCTGGGGGAATCTGGGCTTGTTTTCATCATGTCTGAGGCATTTCTAGGACAGTTTGATGTGTTTCACACAAGGAAGGCAGGTCAGCCGCTTCACGAGCTGAATGATACTGAATGATACACCCTATGATGGCTTCCGGTGTATTGATAGGGGGGAAAGATCTAAAAATAAATGTAGTCCTGCTGTGTGGCATTTCGCGAAGGCTCTATATTCTACTGATCACACTATAAGGCTCTATATTCTACTGATCACACTGTAAGGCTCTATGTTCTACTGATCACACTATAAGGCTCTATATTCTACTGATCACACTATAAGGCTCTATATTATACTGATCACACTATAAGGCTCTATATTCTACTGATCACACTATAAGGCTCTATATTCTACTGATCACACTATAAGGCTCTATATTCTACTGATCACACTATAAGGCTCTACTGATCACACTATAAGGCTCTATATTCTACTGATCACACTGTAAGGCTCTATATTCTATTGATCACACTGTAAGGCTCTACTGATCACACTATAAGGCTCTATATTCTACTGATCACACTGTAAGGCTCTATATTCTACTGATCACACTGTAAGGCTCTATATTCTACTGATCACACTATAAGGCTCTACTGATCACACTGTAAGGCTCTATATTCTACTGATCACACTGTAAGGCTCTATATTCTACTGATCACACTGTAAGGCTCTATATTCTACTGATCACACTATAAGGCTCTATATTATACTGATCACACTATAAGGCTCTATATTATACTGATCACACTATAAGGCTCTATATTCTACTGATCACACTATAAGGCTCTATATTCTACTGATCACACTATAAGGCTCTATATTCTACTGATCACACTATAAGGCTCTATATTATACTGATCACACTATAAGGCTCTATATTATACTGATCACACTATAAGGCTCTATATTCTACTGATCACACTATAAGGCTCTATATTCTACTGATCACACTATAAGGCTCTATGCTCTGCTGATCACACTATAAGGCTCTATGCTCTACTGATCACACTATAAGGCTCTATGCTCTACTGATCACACTATAGGGCTCTATGTTCTACTGATCACACTGTAAGGCTCTATATTATACTGATCACACTATAAGGCTCTATGTTATACTGATCACACTATAGGGCTCTATATTATACTGATCACACTGTAAGGCTCTATATTATACTGATCACACTATAAGGCTCTATATTATACTGATCACACTATAAGGCTCTATGCTCTACTGATCACACTATAGGGCACTATGTTCTACTGATCACACTATAAGGCTCTACTGATCACACTATAAGGCTCTACGTTCTACTGATCACACTATAAGGCTCTATGTTCTACTGATCACACTATAAGGCTCTACTGATCACACTATAAGGCTCTATGTTCTACTGATCACACTATAAGGCTCTATGTTCTACTGATCACACTATAAGGCTCTACTGATCACACTATAAGGCTCTACGTTCTACTGATCACACTATAAGGCTCTACTGATCGCACTATAAGGCTCTATATTCTACTGATCGCACTATAAGGCTCTATATTATACTGATCACACAATAAGGCTCTATGTTCCACTGATCACACTATAAGGCTCTATGTTATACTGATCACACTATAAGGCTCTATGCTCTACTGATCACACTATAAGGCTCTATGTTCTACTGATCACACTATAAGGCTCTACTGATCACACTATAAGGCTCTACTGATCACACTATAAGGCTCTATATTATACTGATCACACTATAAGGCTCTATGTTCTACTGATCACACTATAAGGCTCTATGTTCTACTGATCACACTATAAGGCTCTACTGATCACACTATAAGGCTCTATATTATACTGATCACACTATAAGGCTCTATGTTCTACTGATTACACTATAAGGCTCTATATTATACTGATCACACTATAAGGCTCTACTGATCACACTATAAGGCTCTATATTATACTGATGAGACTATAAAGCTCTACTGATTACAATATAAGGCTCTATGTTCTACTGATCACACTATAAGGCTCTATGTTCTACTGATCACACTATAAGGCTCTATATTATACTGATCAGACTATAAGGCTCTATATTATACTGATCACACTATAAGGCTCTACTGATCACACTATAAGGCTCTACTGATCACACTATAAGGCTCTATGTTCTACTGATCAGACTATAAGGCTCTATATTATACTGATCACACTATAAGGCTCTATATTATACTGATCAGACTATAAAGCTCTACTGATCACACTATAAGGCTCTATGTTCTACTGATCACACTATAAGGCCCTGTGTTAAACTGATCACACGATATGGCTCTATGTCCTACTGATCACACTATAAGGCTCTATGTTCTACTGATCACACTATAAGGCTCTATGTTCTACTGATCACACTATAAGGCTCTATGTTCTACTGATCACACTATAAGGCTCTGTGTTCTACTGATCACACTATAAGGCTCTATGTTCTACTGATCACACTATGAGGCTCTATGCTCTACTGATCACACTATGAGGCTCTATGTTCTACTGATCACACTATAAGGCTCTACTGATCACACTATAAGGCTCTATGTTCTACTGATCAGACTATAAGGCTCTATATTATACTGATCACACTATAAGGCTCTATATTATACTGATCAGACTATAAAGCTCTACTGATCACACTATAAGGCCCTGTGTTAAACTGATCACACTATATGGCTCTATGTCCTACTGATCACACTATAAGGCTCTATGTTCTACTGATCACACTATAAGGCTCTATGTTCTACTGATCACACTACAAGGCCCTGTGTTAAACTGATCACACTATATGGCTCTATGTCCTACTGATCACACTATAAGGCTCTATGTTCTACTGATCACACTATAAGGCTCTATGCTCTACTGATCACACTATAAGGCTCTATGCTCTACTGATCACACTATAGGGCTCTATGTTCTACTGATCACACTGTAAGGCTCTATATTATACTGATCACACTATAAGGCTCTATGTTATACTGATCACACTATAGGGCACTATATTATACTGATCACACTGTAAGGCTCTATATTATACTGATCACACTATAAGGCTCTATATTATACTGATCACACTATAAGGCTCTATGCTCTACTGATCACACTATAGGGCTCTATGTTCTACTGATCACACTGTAAGGCTCTATATTATACTGATCACACTATAAGGCTCTATGTTATACTGATCACACTATAGGGCTCTATATTATACTGATCACACTGTAAGGCTCTATATTATACTGATCACACTATAAGGCTCTATATTATACTGATCACACTATAAGGCTCTATGCTCTACTGATCACACTATAGGGCTCTATGTTCTACTGATCACACTATAAGGCTCTACTGATCACACTATAAGGCTCTACGTTCTACTGATCACACTATAAGGCTCTATGTTCTACTGATCACACTATAAGGCTCTACTGATCACACTATAAGGCTCTATGTTCTACTGATCACACTATAAGGCTCTATGTTCTACTGATCACACTATAAGGCTCTACTGATCACACTATAAGGCTCTACGTTCTACTGATCACACTATAAGGCTCTACTGATCGCACTATAAGGCTCTATATTCTACTGATCGCACTATAAGGCTCTATATTATACTGATCACACAATAAGGCTCTATGTTCCACTGATCACACTATAAGACACTATGTTCTACTGATCACACTATAAGGCTCTATGTTATACTGATCACACTATAAGGCTCTATGCTCTACTGATCACACTATAAGGCTCTATGTTCTACTGATCACACTATAAGGCTCTACTGATCACACTATAAGGCTCTACTGATCACACTATAAGGCTCTATATTATACTGATCACACTATAAGGCTCTATGTTCTACTGATCACACTATAAGGCTCTATGTTCTACTGATCACACTATAAGGCTCTACTGATCACACTATAAGGCTCTATATTATACTGATCACACTATAAGGCTCTATGTTCTACTGATTACACTATAAGGCTATATTATACTGATCACACTATAAGGCTCTACTGATCACACTATAAGGCTCTATATTATACTGATGAGACTATAAAGCTCTACTGATTACAATATAAGGCTCTATGTTCTACTGATCACACTATAATGCTCTATGTTCTACTGATCACACTATAAGGCTCTATGTTCTACTGATCACACTATAAGGCTCTATATTATACTGATCAGACTATAAGGCTCTATATTATACTGATCACACTATAAGGCTCTACTGATCACACTATAAGGATCTACTGATCACACTATAAGGCTCTATGTTCTACTGATCACACTATAAGGCCCTATGTTCTACTGATCACACTATAAGGCTCTATGTTCTACTGATCACACTATGAGGCTCTATGCTCTACTGATCACACTATGAGGCTCTATGTTCTACTGATCACACTATAAGGCTCTACTGATCACACTATAAGGCTCTATGTTCTACTGATCAGACTATAAGGCTCTATATTATACTGATCACACTATAAGGCTCTATATTATACTGATCAGACTATAAAGCTCTACTGATCACACTATAAGGCTCTATGTTCTACTGATCACACTATAAGGCCCTGTGTTAAACTGATCACACTATATGGCTCTATGTTCTACTGATCACACTATAAGGCTCTATGTTCTACTGATCACACTATAAGGCTCTATGTTCTACTGATCACACTATAAGGCTCTATGTTCTACTGATCACACTATAAGGCTCTATGTTCTACTGATCACACTATGAGGCTCTATGCTCTACTGATCACACTATGAGGCTCTATGTTCTACTGATCACACTATAAGGCTCTACTGATCACACTATAAGGCTCTATGTTCTACTGATCAGACTATAAGGCTCTATGTTCTACTGATCACACTATAAGGCTCTATATTATACTGATCAGACTATAAGGCTCTATATTATACTGATCACACTAAGGCTCTACTGATCACACTATAAGGCTCTACTGATCACACTATAAGGCTCTACGTTCTACTGATCACACTATAAGGCTCTACTGATCGCACTATAAGGCTCTATATTCTACTGATCGCACTATAAGGCTCTATATTATACTGATCACACAATAAGGCTCTATGTTCCACTGATCACACTATAAGACACTATGTTCTACTGATCACACTATAAGGCTCTATGTTATACTGATCACACTATAAGGCTCTATGCTCTACTGATCACACTATAAGGCTCTATGTTCTACTGATCACACTATAAGGCTCTACTGATCACACTATAAGGCTCTACTGATCACACTATAAGGCTCTATATTATACTGATCACACTATAAGGCTCTATGTTCTACTGATCACACTATAAGGCTCTACTGATCACACTATAAGGCTCTATATTATACTGATCACACTATAAGGCTCTATGTTCTACTGATTACACTATAAGGCTATATTATACTGATCACACTATAAGGCTCTACTGATCACACTATAAGGCTCTATATTATACTGATGAGACTATAAAGCTCTACTGATTACAATATAAGGCTCTATGTTCTACTGATCACACTATAATGCTCTATGTTCTACTGATCACACTATAAGGCTCTATGTTCTACTGATCACACTATAAGGCTCTATATTATACTGATCAGACTATAAGGCTCTATATTATACTGATCACACTATAAGGCTCTACTGATCACACTATAAGGCTCTACTGATCACACTATAAGGCTCTATGTTCTACTGATCACACTATAAGGCCCTATGTTCTACTGATCACACTATAAGGCTCTATGTTCTACTGATCACACTATGAGGCTCTATGCTCTACTGATCACACTATGAGGCTCTATGTTCTACTGATCACACTATAAGGCTCTACTGATCACACTATAAGGCTCTATGTTCTACTGATCAGACTATAAGGCTCTATATTATACTGATCACACTATAAGGCTCTATATTATACTGATCAGACTATAAAGCTCTACTGATCACACTATAAGGCTCTATGTTCTACTGATCACACTATAAGGCCCTGTGTTAAACTGATCACACTATATGGCTCTATGTTCTACTGATCACACTATAAGGCTCTATGTTCTACTGATCACACTATAAGGCTCTATGTTCTACTGATCACACTATAAGGCTCTATGTTCTACTGATCACACTATAAGGCTCTATGTTCTACTGATCACACTATGAGGCTCTATGCTCTACTGATCACACTATGAGGCTCTATGTTCTACTGATCACACTATAAGGCTCTACTGATCACACTATAAGGCTCTATGTTCTACTGATCAGACTATAAGGCTCTATGTTCTACTGATCACACTATAAGGCTCTATATTATACTGATCAGACTATAAGGCTCTATATTATACTGATCACACTAAGGCTCTACTGATCACACTATAAGGCTCTACTGATCACACTATAAGGCTCTATGTTCTACTGATCAGACTATAAGGCCCTGTGTTAAACTGATCACACGATATGGCTCTATGTCCTACTGATCACACTATAAGGCTCTATGTTCTACTGATCACACTATAAGGCTCTATGTTCTACTGATCACACTATAAGGCTCTATGTTCTACTGATCACACTATAAGGTTCTGTGTTCTACTGATCACACTATAAGGCTCTATGTTCTACTGATCACACTATGAGGCTCTATGCTCTACTGATCACACTATGAGGCTCTATGTTCTACTGATCACACTATAAGGCTCTACTGATCACACTATAAGGCTCTATGTTCTACTGATCAGACTATAAGGCTCTATATTATACTGATCAGACTATAAAGCTCTACTGATCACACTATAAGGCTCTATGTTCTACTGATCACACTATAAGGCCCTGTGTTAAACTGATCACACTATATGGCTCTATGTCCTACTGATCACACTATAAGGCTCTATGTTCTACTGATCACACTATAAGGCTCTATGTTCTACTGATCACACTATAAGGCTCTATGTTCTACTGATCACACTATAAGGCTCTATGTTCTACTGATCACACTATAAGGCTCTATGTTCTACTGATCACACTATGAGGCTCTATGCTCTACTGATCACACTATGAGGCTCTATGTTCTACTGATCACACTATAAGGCTCTACTGATCACACTATAAGGCTCTATGTTCTACTGATCAGACTATAAGGCTCTATATTATACTGATCATACTATAAGGCTCTATATTATACTGATCAGACTATAAAGCTCTACTGATCACACTATAAGGCTCTATGTTCTACTGATCACACTATAAGGCCCTGTGTTAAACTTTCACACTATATGGCTCTATGTCCTACTGATCACACTATAAGGCTCTATGTTCTACTGATCACACTATAAGGCTCTATGTTCTACTGATCACACTATAAGGCTCTATGTTCTACTGATCACACTATAAGGCTCTATGTTCTACTGATCACACTATAAGGCTCTATGTTCTACTGATCACACTATGAGGCTCTATGCTCTACTGATCACACTATGAGGCTCTATGTTCTACTGATCACACTATAAGGCTCTACTGATCACACTATAAGGCTCTATGTTCTACTGATCAGACTATAAGGCTCTATATTATACTGATCATACTATAAGGCTCTATATTATACTGATCAGACTATAAAGCTCTACTGATCACACTATAAGGCTCTATGTTCTACTGATCACACTATAAGGCCCTGTGTTAAACTGATCACACTATATGGCTCTATGTTCTACTGATCACACTATAAGGCTCTATGTTCTACTGATCACACTATAAGGCTCTATGTTCTACTGATCACACTATAAGGCTCTATGTTCTACTGATCACACTATAAGGCTCTATGTTCTACTGATCACACTATGAGGCTCTATGCTCTACTGATCACACTATGAGGCTCTATGTTCTACTGATCACACTATAAAGCTCTACTGATCACACTATAAGGCTCTACTGATCAAATCAAATCAAATCAAATCAAATCAAATTTATTTATATAGCCCTTCGTACATCAGCTGATATCTCAAAGTGCTGTACAGAAACCCAGCCTAAAACCCCAAACAGCAAACAATGCAGGTGTAAAAGCACGGTGGCTACTATAAGGCTCTATGTTCTACTGATCACACTATAAGGCTCTATGTTCTACTGATCTCACTATAAGGCTCTATGTTCTACTGATCACACTATGAGGCTCTATGTTCTACTGATCACACTATGAGGCTCTATGTTCTACTGATCACACTATAATGCTCTACTGATCACACTGATCACACACAAAGAGTTGGATTTAGCTAAACGTTAAAAGCCCGGCGACAAGCCGATGCCGGCACCAAGAAGGCAGATGACAAATACTGTGTCTAGATAAGTAAGTTACTGCAAGCCACCTAGCTAGCTAACTGTAGTTTATCTAATGAAAACCATTATTGTGTATTGCTGGCTAATATACTATTGTGTTACAGTGGGGAGAAATCCCCCCCAAAATTCTAGTTGCTGAGTTAGCTAGCGAAATAACTACCAGTAGCCATATCTATGACAAAAAAATAGAAAATGTTTTATATCTCGATTGTAAAACACTCTTCTCTTTTTAGTTGTAGCTGTGGCTAGCTACTTAACAACAAGCTATAATGTTACCAACCTACCTAAAGCTAGGTTTACCAGCAAATGTTAGCACATGACTGAAATTGGCTCGCTAGTTAGCCTGGCGCCTGCTAACTCCACGCCTTGCATTTGTAACTTGTCGCAAACATGTGTAACATCAGCAACTGTAGCTAGCTATGTAACATAATTGACGAGGGTTGACATCGGTTATGATTCTCACAAAATTACACGCACGATGCAAGATAGTATTCCAAACAGATGTAAATAACACATTTTGTATATCCACCAAGCTCGCTAGCTAGCGAAGTTTACAAGCTAACCGTGAGGACAAACAATAATAAAACAATTTACTGTTGCTGGTTTTACTATAAAAAAATATGCCTACCCACCTAGTTACATTTGTACAGTCTGGTCACTGTGTGAAGGCTGAGGGTTATACCATATTTCTTTCTATTAGGCTAGATATTGTTGTAAATGTAATCTCTGTGCCTGTGCACATGTATACATGTTCAACTAGTCTACCCTAATGTTGATGTTATGCAGGTCAACTGCCGTTCAAACTGTACAATAGAGTATAATTCAGTTTAGTTTTTTTGTCTTACAGACAATACCTTGTGGTGCCTGGGCTTCTTCATGGAGTGGATT
Source organism: Oncorhynchus gorbuscha (assembly GCF_021184085.1). Lineage (NCBI taxonomy): Eukaryota > Metazoa > Chordata > Actinopteri > Salmoniformes > Salmonidae > Oncorhynchus > Oncorhynchus gorbuscha. The sequence goes on along the minus strand of NC_060188.1, from coordinate 93,690,579 downwards.
CTAGATACAGAAACAGGATTCCTTTGCCTGCGTGTGTCATTGTAGCAGAACAGTATTCCGTGAACTGTATCCCTCTCGAGGGATTAGACATTATGCTCGATTTCAAGCAGATGACTCACGAGTACCTGAAAGTCAGTTTGAGCTGTATGTTTCTTTGAAATGGCACTTTCATTCTGATCACCTCTCCCATCACCTGCTGATCACCAGTTCTCTTTAGCTATAGATTGTTACACCAGATAATGTGATTTAACCAAAGATATTTGGTATCCATTACTGTGAGTTATAGGATAGACACTGTTTGGTGTAGCACAGAGAATTTTAGACCAAATTTAGCAATGCCGTCTTCGTCCTCGAATTGGGGAAACAGGAGTCTCATAAAATGTCTGTGTCCAGTTGCAGGGGGTCAGTTTGAATGCTGTTATTAAAATAATTTTGATTGACTGACCTGTAAAAAAGCCCCAGTGACGTACTGGGCTATACTCACTAACCTCTGTAGTGCCTTACAGTCGGATCCCGAGCAGTTGCCATAACAGGCGGTGATGCAACCGGTCATGCAGCTGTAGAACTTTTTGAGCATATGTGGACCCATGCCAAATCTTTTCAGTCTCCTGAGGGAGAAAAGGCGTTGTCGGGCCCTCGTCACGACTATCTTGGAGTGTTTAGATCATGATAGTTTATTGGTGGTGTGGACACCAAGGAACTTGAAACTCTGGATCCGCTCCACTACAACCCACAGGGACGTGTTCGGCCTCCTTTTTCCTGTAGTCCATGATCATCTCCTTTGTCTTGCTCATGTTGAGGGAGAGGTTGTTGTCCTGGCACCACACTGCCGGGTCTATGACCTCCTCCCTATAGATTGTCTCATCGTTGTCGGTGATCAGGCCTACCACCGTTGTGTTGTCGGCAAACGTAATGATGGTGTTGAAGTCGTGCTTGGCTACGCAGTTGTGGGTGAACAGGGAGTACAGGAGGGGACTAACCACGCACCCCTGAGGGACCCCTGTGTTGAGGCTCTGCATGGCAGATGTGTTGTTGATAGGGTTTCACATTTTGCGAATATTCAGAGGTGGAAACTTTCCGTGGGAAATAACGGGAATATATGGGAATTGAAGGGATATTGGAATTAACATGAATACCATTTAAATATAGATGTTTTTTGCATGGGATATATTTACCATATCATATGCAGACAGAAACATAAACCTTTTACCTTATCATAGTAGACATAATTACAAATGATTAAATAATTCCAATAGAAAAGTTTTAAAAACTATTTAGTTACGAATTGAACTTTAGTTGACTCTTCACATTGGATGATTTCACTGAACAACAAAAGGGAATATTGAATGATCCCCAATGATCCATCACATCTACCAGAAACGTTTTCAACATACATTTGTAAAATTATAGTCTAGAAACTAAAGCTTTGGTTGTCTTCCTCTCAGGCTTCCATGTCTTCTCCCTGGACCTCCTCAATGTCCACCTCCTGAACATCAGACTCTGAGGCCTCATCTTCACTGTCACTTTCCAACCTTGTTGAGGATGGCTCGTTGTCAGGCCAAAAAGGCTACAATTACCCTGGATAGACACCCATTTTTCAACCCTTGTATTGGTCAGCATGTTGCGTGATTTGGTGTGTGTGTGTGTTCCCAAACAAGGACCAGTTGCGCTCTGAGGTGGATGATGTTGGTGGGATTTGGAGGATGATGAGGGCAACAGGGGAAAGAGCCTCAGATCCACAAAGTCCCTTCCACCAGGTGGCTGATGAGATATGTTGGCACGACTGCCATATTGCATCTCCATCCCAAAGCCCTTGCTTGTAAGTGTACTTTGCCAGACTGCCAAGAACCTTGCCCTCATCCAGGCCAAGGTGGCGAGACACGATAGTGATGACACCATAGGCCTTGTTCACCTCTGCACCAGACAGGATGCTCTTGCCAGCATGCTTGGGGTCCAACATGTATGAACTCTGCTGTGTATATGGGCTTCAGGCAGAAGTCTTCACGCTTTTTGATCTATTTCAGAACTGCAGTTTCCTCTGCTTGGAGCAACAGTGAAGTGTGCAGGGCAGTACGGATGTATTCTCTTACATCTGCAAGCAGAGTCTTAACATCAGACAGGATGGTATTGTCTCCCTCAATCCGTGTAATGGCTACTGCTATAGGTGTCAGGTGTTTCTGGCTACTTATCACTCTCTCCCAAAATACATCATCCAGAAGGATCCTCTTGATGGGACTGTCTATATCGGCAGACTGCGATATGGCTTTGAGACTTCTTCCCCTCCAGGAGACTGTCAAACATGATGACAACACCACCCCGACAGGTGTTGCTGGGCAGCTTTAATGAGGTTCTCTTATTCTTCTCACTTTGCTTGGTGAGGTAGATTGCTGCTATAACTTGATGACCCTTCACACACCTAACCATTTCCTTGGCTCTCTCGTAGAGTGTATCCATTGTTTTCAGTTCCATGATGTCCCTGAGGAGCAGATTCAATGCATGAGCAGCACAGCCAATGGGTGTGATGTGAGGGTAGGACTCCTCCCACTTTAGACCAAGCAGCCGTCATGTTCGCAGCGTTGTCTGTCACCAGTGAAAATACCATCTGTGGTCCAAGGTCATTGATGAATGCCGTCAGCTCATCTGCAATGTAGAGACGGGTGTGTCTGTTGTCCCTTGTGTCTGTGCTCTGGTAGAATACTGGTTGAGGGCTCGGAGATGATGTAGTTCATTATTCCTTGTCCACGAACATTCAACCACCCATCAGAGATAATAATACAGTCTGCTTTCTCTATGATTTGCTTGACCTTCACTTTAACTCTGTTGAACTCTGCACCCAGCAAATGAGTAGATAAAGCATGTCTGGTTGGAGGGGTGTATGCTGGACGAAGAACATTCAGAAATCTCTTCCAATTCACATTGCCTGTGAGAATTAGCTGTACATGTGATGGAAGAGTGCACAGTGCATGCAAAGGGTTGCAATTCCATTGAATTGGGGATAATTTAACCAAAATATGCCACTAGACATAGAATTGCCTTATGTGTATCCCGCAAAAAAGGTTAATTGTTATAAGTGAACATTTTGGGAAGAATTTAAGCAAAATTCCCAAAATTCCCGGGCTTAACTTCCTGGAAATTTACTGGAAGGTTTCCAACGCTTTACAACCCTATTTGTTCCCTACACTCTAACCACTAGTCTAACTGCCACCTCTACACTCTAACCACTAGTCTACCTGCCTCGTCTACACTCTAACCACTAGTCTACCTGCCTCCTCTACACTCTAACCACTAGGCTACCTGCCTCCTCTACACTCTAACCACTAGTCTACCTGCCTCCTCTACACTCTAACCACTAGGCTACCTGCCTCCTCTACACTCTAACCACTAGTCTACCTGCCTCCTCTACACTCTAACCACTAGTCTACCTGCCTCCTCTACACTCTAACCACTAGTCTACCTGCCTCCTCTACACTCTAACCACTAGTCTACCTGCCTCCTCTACACTCTAACCACTAGTCTACCTGCCTCCTCTACACTCTAACCACTAGTCTACCTGCCTCCTCTACACTCTAACCACTAGGCTACCTGCCCCCTCTACACTCTAACCACTAGACTGCCTGCCACCTCTACACTCTAACCACTAGGCTACCTGCCACCTCTACACTCTAACCACTAGACTACCTGCCACCTCTACACTCTAACCACTAGTCTACCTGCCGCCTCTACACTCTAACCACTAGACTACCTGCCACCTCTACACTCTAACCACTAGTCTACCTGCCGCCTCTACACTCTAACCACTAGACTACCTGCCTCCTCTACACTCTAACCACTAGTCTACCTGCCTCCTCTACACTCTAACCACTAGGCTACCTGCCCCCTCTACACTCTAACCACTAGACTACCTGCCACCTCTACACTCTAACCACTAGGCTACCTGCCTCCTCAACACTCTAACCACTAGACTACCTGCCACCTCCACACTCTAACCACTAGACTACCTGCCTCCTCAACACTCTAACCACTAGACTACCTGCCACCTCCACACTCTAACCACTAGACTACCTGCCACCTCCACACTCTAACCACTAGACTACCTGCCACCTCCACACTCTAACCACTAGACTACCTGCCACCTCTACACTCTAACCACTAGACTACCTGCCACCTCTACACTCTAACCACTAGGCTACCTGCCCCCTCTACACTCTAACCACTAGGCTACCTGCCCCCTCTACACTCTAACCACTAGACTACCTGCCACCTCTACACTCTAACCACTAGACTACCTGCCACCTCTACACTCTAACCACTAGACTACCTGCCACCTCTACACTCTAACCACTAGACTACCTGCCACCTCTACACTCTAACCACTAGACTACCTGCCACCTCTACACTCTAACCACTAGACTACCTGCCACCTCTACACTCTAACCACTAGACTACCTGCCACCTCTACACTCTAACCACTAGTCTACCTGCCGCCTCTACACTCTAACCACTAGACTACCTGCCACCTCTACACTCTAACCACTAGACTACCTGCCACCTCTACACTCTAACCACTAGTCTACCTGCCGCCTCTACACTCTAACCTCTAGACTACCTGCCACCTCTACACTCTAACCACTAGTCTACCTGCCACCTCTACACTCTAACCACTAGGCTACCTGCCACCTCTACACTCTAACCACTAGACTACCTGCCACCTCTACACTCTAACCACTAGACTACCTGCCACCTCTACACTCTAACCACTAGGCTACCTGCCACCTCTACACTCTAACCACTAGGCTACCTGCCACCTCTACACTCTAACCACTAGGCTACCTACCACCTCTACACTCTAACCACTAGGCTACCTGCCACCTCTACACTCTAACCACTAGGCTACCTACCACCTCTACACTCTAACCACTAGGCTACCTGCCACCTCTACACTCTAACCACTAGGCTACCTGCCACCTCTACACTCTAACCACTAGGCTACCTGCCACCTCTACACTCTAACCACTAGGCTACCTACCACCTCTACACTCTAACCACTAGGCTACCTGCCTCCTCTACACTCTAACCACTAGTCTACCTGCCGCCTCTACACTCTAACCACTAGTCTACCTGCCTCCTCTACACTCTAACCACTAGGCTACCTGCCACCTCTACACTCTAACCACTAGGCTACCCTGCCACCTCTACACTCTGACCACTAGACTACCTGCCGCCTCTACACTCTAACCACTAGTCTACCTGCCACCTCTACACTCTGACCACTAGACTACCTGCCGCCTCTACACTCTAACCACTAGTCTACCTGCCGCCTCTACACTCTAACCACATGGGAGCGGCCCGTCAGGAAGTACAGGATCCAGTTGCAGAGGGAGGTGTTTAGTCCCAGGGTCTTTATCTTACTGAAGAGCTTTTTTTCCACCATAATTTGCGCAAAGAAATTCATTACAAATCCTACAATGTGATTTTCAGGATTTTCTTTCTCATTTTGACTGTCATAGTTGAAGTGTACCTATGATGAAGATTACAGGCCTCTCATCTTCTTAAGTGGGAGAACTTGCACAATTGGTGGCTGTCTAAATACTTTTTTGCCCCACTGTATGTACTGTATGTGTACTGTATGTGTACTATGTGTATGTGTACTATGTATATATGTACTGTATGTGTACTATGCGTATGTGTACTATGTATATATGTACTGTATGTGTACTATGTATATATGTACTGTATGTGTACTATGCGTATATGTACTGTATGTGTACTATGCGTATGTGTACTATGTATATATGTACTATGTATATATGTACTGTATGTGTACTATGTATATATGTACTGTATGTGTACTCTGTGTACTATGTATATATGTACTGTATGTGTACTATGTATATATGTACTGTATGTGTACTATGTATATATGTACTGTATGTGTACTATGCGTATTTGTACTATGTATATATGTACTGTATGTGTACTATGTATGTATGTACTGTATGTGTACTTTGTATATATGTACTGTATGTGTACTATGCGTATGTGTACTATGTATATATGTACTGTATGTGTACTCTGTGTACTATGTATATATGTACTGTATGTGTACTATGTATATATGTACTGTATGTGTACTATGTATATATGTACTGTATGTGTACTATGAGTATGTGTACTATGTATATATGTACTGTATGTGTACTATGTATGTATGTACTGTATGTGTACTTTGTATATATGTACTGTATGTGTACTATGTATATATGTACTGTATGTGTACTATGTATATATGTACTGTGTTTGTACTATGTATATATGTACTGTATGTGTACTATGTATATATGTACTGTATGTGTACAATGTATATATGTACTGTATGTGTACTATGTATATATGTACTGTATGTGTACTATGCGTATATGTACTGCATGTGTACTATGCGTATGTGTACTATGTATATATGTACTGTATGTGTACTATGTATATATGTACTGTATGTGTACTATGTATATATGTACTGTATGTGTACTATGTATATATGTACTGTGTATGTGTACTATGTATATATGTACTGTATGTGTACTATGCATATATGTACTGTATGTGTACTATGCGTATATGTATTGTATGTGTACTATGCTTATGTGTACTATGTATATATGTACTGTATGTGTACTATGTATATATGTACTGTATGTGTACTATGTATATATGTACTGTATGTGTACTATGCGTATATGTATTGTATGTGTACTTTGCTTATGTGAACTATGTATATATGTACTGTATGTGTACTATGTATATATGTACTGTTTGTGTACTATGTATATATGTACTGTATGTGTACTATGTATATATGTACTGTATGTGTACAATGTATATATGTACTGTATATGTACTATGTATATATGTACTGTATGTGTACTATGCGTATGTGTACTATGTATATATGTACTGTATGTGTACTATGTATATATGTACTGTATGTGTACTATGTGTATGTGTACTATGTATATATGTACTGTATGTGTACTATGTATATATGTACTGTATGTGTACTATGCGTATGTGTACTATGTATATATGTACTGTATGTGTACTATGTATATATGTACTGTATGTGTACTATGTATATATGTACTGTTTGTGTACTATGTATATATGTACTGTATGTGTACAATGTATATATGTACTGTATATGTACTGTATGTGTACTATGTATATATGTACTGTATGTGTACTATGCGTATGTGTACTATGTATATATGTACTGTATGTGTACTATGTATATATGTACTGTATGTGTACTATGTATATATGTACTGTTTGTGTACTATGTATATATGTACTGTATGTGTACTATGTATATATGTACTGTATGTGTACAATGTATATATGTACTGTATATGTACTATGTATATATGTACTGTATGTGTACTATGCGTATATGTATTGTATGTGTACTTTGCTTATGTGAACTATGTATATATGTACTGTATGTGTACTATGTATATATGTACTGTTTGTGTACTATGTATATATGTACTGTATGTGTACTATGTATATATGTACTGTATGTGTACAATGTATATATGTACTGTATATGTACTATGTATATATGTACTGTATGTGTACTATGCGTATGTGTACTATGTATATATGTACTGTATGTGTACTATGTATATATGTACTGTATGTGTACTATGTGTATGTGTACTATGTATATATGTACTGTATGTGTACTATGTATATATGTACTGTATGTGTACTATGCGTATGTGTACTATGTATATATGTACTGTATGTGTACTATGTATATATGTACTGTATGTGTACTATGTATATATGTACTGTTTGTGTACTATGTATATATGTACTGTATGTGTACAATGTATATATGTACTGTATATGTACTGTATGTGTACTATGTATATATGTACTGTATGTGTACTATGCGTATGTGTACTATGTATATATGTACTGTATGTGTACTATGTATATATGTACTGTATGTGTACTATGTATATATGTACTGTTTGTGTACTATGTATATATGTACTGTATGTGTACTATGTATATATGTACTGTATGTGTACAATGTATATATGTACTGTATGTGTACTATGTATATATGTACTGTATGTGTACTCTGTGTACTATGTATATATGTACTGTATGTGTACTATGTATATATGTACTGTATGTGTACTATGTATATATGTACTGTATGTGTACTATGCGTATTTGTACTATGTATATATGTACTGTATGTGTACTATGTATGTATGTACTGTATGTGTACTTTGTATATATGTACTGTATGTGTACTATGCGTATGTGTACTATGTATATATGTACTGTATGTGTACTCTGTGTACTATGTATATATGTACTGTATGTGTACTATGTATATATGTACTGTATGTGTACTATGTATATATGTACTGTATGTGTACTATGAGTATGTGTACTATGTATATATGTACTGTATGTGTACTATGTATGTATGTACTGTATGTGTACTTTGTATATATGTACTGTATGTGTACTATGTATATATGTACTGTATGTGTACTATGTATATATGTACTGTGTTTGTACTATGTATATATGTACTGTATGTGTACTATGTATATATGTACTGTATGTGTACAATGTATATATGTACTGTATGTGTACTATGTATATATGTACTGTATGTGTACTATGCGTATATGTACTGCATGTGTACTATGCGTATGTGTACTATGTATATATGTACTGTATGTGTACTATGTATATATGTACTGTATGTGTACTATGTATATATGTACTGTATGTGTACTATGTATATATGTACTGTATGTGTACTATGTATATATGTACTGTATGTGTACTATGCATATATGTACTGTATGTGTACTATGCGTATATGTATTGTATGTGTACTATGCTTATGTGTACTATGTATATATGTACTGTATGTGTACTATGTATATATGTACTGTATGTGTACTATGTATATATGTACTGTATGTGTACTATGCGTATATGTATTGTATGTGTACTTTGCTTATGTGAACTATGTATATATGTACTGTATGTGTACTATGTATATATGTACTGTTTGTGTACTATGTATATATGTACTGTATGTGTACTATGTATATATGTACTGTATGTGTACAATGTATATATGTACTGTATATGTACTATGTATATATGTACTGTATGTGTACTATGCGTATGTGTACTATGTATATATGTACTGTATGTGTACTATGTATATATGTACTGTATGTGTACTATGTGTATGTGTACTATGTATATATGTACTGTATGTGTACTATGTATATATGTACTGTATGTGTACTATGCGTATATGTACTGTATGTGTACTATGTATATATGTACTGTATGTGTACTATGTATATATGTACTGTTTGTGTACTATGTATATATGTACTGTATGTGTACAATGTATATATGTACTGTATATGTACTGTATGTGTACTATGTATATATGTACTGTATGTGTACTATGCGTATGTGTACTATGTATATATGTACTGTACTGTATGTGTACTATGTATATATGTACTGTATGTGTACTATGTATATATGTACTGTTTGTGTACTATGTATATATGTACTGTATGTGTACTATGTATATATGTACTGTATGTGTACAATGTATATATGTACTGTATATGTACTATGTATATATGTACTGTATGTGTACTATGCGTATATGTATTGTATGTGTACTTTGCTTATGTGAACTATGTATATATGTACTGTATGTGTACTATGTATATATGTACTGTTTGTGTACTATGTATATATGTACTGTATGTGTACTATGTATATATGTACTGTATGTGTACAATGTATATATGTACTGTATATGTACTATGTATATATGTACTGTATGTGTACTATGCGTATGTGTACTATGTATATATGTACTGTATGTGTACTATGTATATATGTACTGTATGTGTACTATGTGTATGTGTACTATGTATATATGTACTGTATGTGTACTATGTATATATGTACTGTATGTACTGTATGTGTACTATGCGTATGTGTACTATGTATATATGTACTGTATGTGTACTATGTATATATGTACTGTATGTGTACTATGTATATATGTACTGTTTGTGTACTATGTATATATGTACTGTATGTGTACAATGTATATATGTACTGTATATGTACTGTATGTGTACTATGTATATATGTACTGTATGTGTACTATGCGTATGTGTACTATGTATATATGTACTGTATGTGTACTATGTATATATGTACTGTATGTGTACTATGTATATATGTACTGTTTGTGTACTATGTATATATGTACTGTATGTGTACTATGTATATATGTACTGTATGTGTACAATGTATATATGTACTGTATATGTACTATGTATATATGTACTGTATGTGTACTATGCGTATGTGTACTATGTATATATGTACTGTTTGTGTACTATGTATATATGTACTGTATGTGTACTATGTATATATGTACTGTATGTGTACAATGTATATATGTACTGTATATGTACTATGTATATATGTACTGTATGTGTACTATGCGTATGTGTACTATGTATATATGTACTGTATGTGTACTATGTATATATGTACTGTATGTGTACTATGTATATATGTACTGTATGTGTACTATGTATATATGTACTGTATGTGTACTATGCGTATGTGTACTATGTATATATGTACTGTATGTGTACTATGTATATATGTACTGTATGTGTACTATGCGTATGTGTACTATGTATATATGTACTGTATGTGTACTGTATGTGTACTATGTATATATGTACTGTTTGTGTACTATGTATATATGTACTGTATGTGTACAATGTATATATGTACTGTATATGTACTGTATGTGTACTATGTATATATGTACTGTATGTGTACTATGCGTATGTGTACTATGTATATATGTACTGTATGTGTACTATGTATATATGTACTGTATGTGTACTATGTATATATGTAC
>NC_060188.1:93492062-93672062 GCF_021184085.1 Oncorhynchus gorbuscha | reverse complement strand
AGGTTCAGAATGTGAGATTTGGGCTGTGGTTTGGGAGGAGAGGTTCAGAATGTGAGATTTGGGCTGTGGTTTGGGAGGAGAGGTTCAGAATGTGAGATTTGGGCTGTGGTTTGGGAGGAGAGGTTCAGAATGTGAGATTTGGGCTGTGGTTTGGGAGGAGAGGTTCAGAATGTGAGATTTGGGCTGTGGTTTGGGAGGAGAGGTTCAGAATGTGAGATTTGGGCTGTGGTTTGGGAGGAGAGGTTCAGAATGTGAGATTTGGGCTGTGGTTTGGGAGGAGAGGTTCAGAATGTGAGATTTGGGCTGTGGTTTGGGAGGAGAGGTTCAGAATGTGAGATTTGGGCTGTGGTTTGGGAGGAGAGGTTCAGAATGTGAGATTTGGGCTGTGGTTTGGGAGGAGAGGTTCAGAATGTGAGATTTGGGCTGTGGTTTGGGAGGAGAGGTACAGAATGTGAGATTTGGGCTGTGGTTTGGGAGGAGAGGTTCAGAATGTGAGATTTGGGCTGTGGTTTGGGAGGAGAGGTTCAGAATGTGAGATTTGGGCTGTGGTTTGGGAGGAGAGGTTCAGAATGTGAGATTTGGGCTGTGGTTTGGGAGGAGAGGTTCAGAATGTGAGATTTGGGCTGTGGTTTGGGAGGAGAGGTTCAGAATGTGAGATTTGGGCTGTGGTTTGGGAGGAGAGGTTCAGAATGTGAGATTTGGGCTGTGGTTTGGGAGGAGAGGTACAGAATGTGAGATTTGGGCTGTGGTTTGGGAGGAGAGGTTCAGAATGTGAGATTTGGGCTGTGGTTTGGGAGGATTTCTTCATTGTAACACTTGTTGGTCTGGGTGACTGCTCAGTTGCTCTGGAGGAGAGGTTCCATGAATGGAACTTTCAGTCTGTGGTTTGGGAAACAAATATTTTTCAGAATAGTGGCTGATTTGGGCCTGTGGTTTGGGAGGTGTTAGGATAATATTCAGAATGATGAGATTTGGGTCTGTGGTTTGGGAGGAAGGTTCAGAATGTGAGATTTGGGCTGTGGTTTGGGAGGAGAGGTTCATAATGTGAGATTTGGGCTGTGGTTTGGGAGGAGAGGTTCAGAATGTGAGATTTGGGCTGTGGTTTGGGAGGAGAGGTTCAGAATGTGAGATTTGGGCTGTGGTTTGGGAGGAGAGGTTCAGAATGTGAGATTTGGGCTGTGGTTTGGGAGGAGAGGTACAGAATGTGAGATTTGGGCTGTGGTTTGCTGTAGTCATTTCTTCATTGTAACACTTGTTGGGCTGGGTGACTGCTCAGTTGCTCTGTTGACTTTCCATGTATTTAATGGAACTATTCAGTCCTGTACTTGGTTAAACAAATATTTTTCTTTAAGTAGTGGCTGTTTGGGTTCCTCCCTGCTTTCGGGAACTTTGTGTTAGGATAATATTCATTTAACCAGATCACGGAGCCAACACATACACTCTGTGTCAAATGGTACCATGGAATACTGAAGCCTACCATGGAATACTGTAGTCTACCGTGGAATACTGTAGTCTACCATGGAATACTGAAGCCTACCATTGAATACTGTTGCCTACCATGAAATACTGTAGTCTACCATGGAATACTGTAGTCTACCATGAAATACTGTAGCCTACCATGAAATACTGTGGACTACCATGAAATACTGTAGCCTACTATGGAATACTGTAGTCTACCATGGAATACTGTAGACTACCATGAAATACTGTAGCCTACCATGGAATACTGTAGTCTACCATGGAATACTGTAGCCTACCATGAAATACTGTAACCTACCATGAAATACTGTAACCTACCATGAAATACTGTAGTCTACCATGGAATACTGTAGCCTACCATGAAATACTGTAGTTTACCATGAAATACTGTAGTCTACCATGACATACTGTAGCCTACCATGACATACTGTAGCCTACCATGAAATACTGTAGACTACCATGAAATACTGTAGTCTACCATGGAATACTGTAGTCTACCATGAAATACTGTAGCCTACCATGGAATACTGTAGCCTACCATGAAATACTGCAGCCTACCATGGAATACTGTAGCCTACCATGAAATACTGTAGCCTACCATGAAATACTGTAGTCTACCATGACATACTGTAACCTACCATGAAATACTGTAGTCTACCATGGAATACTGTAGCCTACCATGAAATACTGTAGTTTACCATGAAATACTGTAGTCTACCATGACATACTGTAGCCTACCATGACATACTGTAGCCTACCATGAAATACTGTAGTCTACCATGGAATACTGTAGCCTACCATGAAATACTGCAGCCTACCATGAAATACTGTAGCCTTCCATGAAATACTATAGACTACCATGAAATACTGTAGACTACCATGAAATACTGTAGACTACCATGAAATACTGTAGACTACCATGAAATACTGTAGACTACCATGGAATACTGTAGCCTCTGAACATGTCCTAAAACAGAACCGTGTGAATTTAAACTTGTGACAAACATGTCATCACTTCATGCTCTCTCTCTGTCTCTCTCTGTCTCTCTCTGTCTCTCTCTCTCTCTCTCTCTCTCTCTCTCTCTCTCTCTCTCTCTCTCTCTCTCTCTCTCTCTCTCCCTCTCTCTCTCTCTCTCTCTCTCTCTCTCTCTCTCTCTCTCTCTCTCTCTCTCTCTCTCTCTCTCTCTCTCTCTCTCTCTCTCTCTCTCTCTCTCTCTCTCTCTCTCTCTCTCCCTCTCTCTCTCTCTCTCTCTCTCTCTCTCTCTCTCTCTCTCTCTCTCTCTCTCTCTCTCTCTCTCTCTCTCTCTCTCTGTCTATATAGTGCACTACTTTTAGATCAGAACCCTATGGAACCCTATTCCCTATTATAGTGCACTACTTTAGACCAGAGCCCTATATATAGAACCCTATTCCCTATATATAGTGCACTACTTTAGACCAGAGCCCTATAGAACCCTATTCCCTATATAGTGCACTACTTTAGACCAGAGGCCTATAGAACCCTATTCCCTATATAGTGCACTACTTTACACCATGGTTCCATAGGGTTCTGGTCTAAAGTAGTGCACTATATAGGGAATAGGGTGCAATTTGGGACTCGGTTTCACCTTATTTTTCTGAAAGGGCAGTTTGTTGTAATTCATTAATGCAAATGATGTAATTATTTCTTAACCTAATAATAGACAAGTGTTTTTTCCCCAGTTGCTAAAGTAGTTTCACTGCTTGTGTTGACAAACACACCCCAGACACCCTGCAGGGTTGCTGCATGTTGTATAAACAATATCATGTTGTTTTGAAACAAGTTAAATATATGTGTGGATCGATTTATTATTATTAATTGTTTTATATTAACCCTTTTTAGCACCATGTATTGCAGTCATATTACTATATCTAAAATAATTAACCAAAATATATTTTTTTATATATTTTTAAAATATATTTCTTTCTTTACTCGGTGGGGGCGGGAGTCTCAACTTAATGTAGACTAGTAGAAGACACAAGGTGCAATTTAAACATTTGGTTCATCAGCAGTTTCTCTTATGTCAGACACTGACAGTCACTCAATTAAAACCTCTTAAAGCTAGGGGGCAGAATTTTCACTTTTGGATAAATAGTGTGCACAATTTCAACTTCCTGCTACTCATGCCAAGAATATAAGATATGCATATTATGCATACAGTTGGATAGAAAACACTCTGAAGATTCTGAAACTGTTTGAATCATGTCTGTGAGTATAACAGAACTTATGTAGCAGGCAAAACCCTGAGGACTAACTGTTCAGATGTATATTTGATATTTTATTTCAGCGTTTTGTGTAGCGCCTGCTATGCTAGCTCCTTTGTTTACTGCTGGTGCAGATGGGTGCAGGCTATCAGATAATAGCTTCTTATGCTTTCGCCGAAAAGCATTTTCAAAATCTGACATGTTGGCTGGATTCACAACGAGTGTAGCTTTAATTGACTATCTTACATGTGTGATTTAATTGAAAGTTTGAATTTTGTAGCATTTTATTTTCATCTCGCGCTCTGCATTTCACCTGGCAATTGACCAGTTGAGACGCCTCCATAAGAGGTTTTAACCATGTCAGCTAACAAAATGTCAGATTGGTAAATGAGTTTAGCCAGCAATCTAAACGTCTAATCATGGGGGGGGGGTGGCAACAACATTCCACCTAGGGCCCCTGAAAGGCTAGTACCGGTTCTGACTGTATACCCGGGGGTATGGATGTGGGTACTCAGACCCGCGAGACGCTGCAGTCCCTCGTGATGAGTTCAGATTTTTGTGGCCTCTCCCCCAAACTCCCGTCAAAGTTACCCATCCCTGATTTAGATCAATGAAACACGTTTTTTTTAGGACATTATGAACAAATATTTATTTGGCATGGAGCGTGTGGGCGAGACATTTCTGTTTTTGTATTCCGTATTAACGGCCAGATAGACTGATAGCAGTATTGACCGACACACACAAACACACACACGCACGCACGCACACACACACACACACACACACACACACACACACACACACACACACACACACACACACACACACACACACACTCTGACACACTCAAACATGCACGCATATACACACGCATAATACACACACACACCGACCCCAGGCCTGTTCTCACAGAGGCTAGAGCCAGCCACCTATGATAGCGATCAATAGCTATTCGAGCAAAAGCCAGCATGGGTCACCGCAGTAACCATGCCACCTAGAATACAAAGTCAGGATGCTCTCGATGGTGCAGCTGTAAAAGTTCAGAGGAAGAAGAGGCCTTCTTTACGACCGTGTCTTTGTTCTGGCGTGAGAGGACCATGCTTAGTTCTCAGTGATGTCACACACACTTTTCAGAAAAACAGAGCATTTTTGCAGTTACCAGAGAGTCCAGTTCACAGCAAATCCGCGATCTGAGGTCATCCGTTTTACATTGGCCAGTAGAATGGATGGAAGTAGTGGCCGGGTTTTCTTTCGCCTGAGTCTCACCAGAACACCCCGCTCTCCTGACTATTTTGCCGCCTGCGCTTCCTCTTGGGTAGCCCGAAGATTGGGTTGGAGAAATACAAAAGAGCCCAGGGCAGATGAGTAGGCCGCAATTGAGGTCGTAGGTCAGTAACTGTCAATCTCATGTTCAAAAGTCCTTGTTGATCATGAAAAATGATAGCGGATACATTTCATGCAAAAATTATATATATATATAGATATATAAACAAATCACAAAATAGTAAAGTTGGGCCAGAGCTCGCTAGACAGGAAGTAACAATACGACATGGAGGAAACAATACGACAGGAAGTAACAATACGGCAGGAAGTAACAATACGACAGGAAGTAACAATACGACAGGAAGTAACAATACGGCAGGAAGTAACAATATGGCAGGAAGTAACAATACGACAGGAAGTAACAATACGGCAGGAAGTAACAATACGGCAGGAAGTAACAATATGGCAGGAAGTAACAATACGGCAGGAAGTAACTATACGACAGGAAATAACAATCACTCTATTCATTCTGATTCTATTTGTGTTACAGCTGCATTGTGTGAGGGGGGGGGGCGTGGCCTAGGCAACAAAGTTTCATCCTGTTGTTAAGAGTCCATGTTTACGTTCCCGAAATGGACTCAACCACACAAATGACCGTCCGTCCGGTCTTCAGTCAGTTGTTCGTTACACACTCATTTTTATTTTATTTTATTTTTTCACGGTTATGACTGTTATTTACTTTTCATGACTGTCTTCGTCCATAACGGACTGGATGCCAGCCTTATGTTCTGATTCATATTGCTCTTCTTAACAAAGTTCTTTTCAACTAGCTATTCACAAGAAACGGCCCCTGGAATGGAAAGGGAAATGGACATAGTGAACTTCATCCTTCTCAAAACAAACACTTATTTCATCTCTTGTTGGAGCAGAATGTTTTGGTCACATCTATAAACAATATAATCTAAACAGAAACTCCTACTCAATATAATCTAAACAGAAACTCCTACTCAATATAATCTAAACAGAAACTCCTACTCAATATAATCTATATAGAAACTCCTACTCAATATAATCTATATAGAAACTCCTACTCAATATAATCTATATAGAAACTCCTACTCAATATAATCTATATAGAAACTCCTACTCAATACAATCTAAACAGAAACTCCTACTCAATATAATCTATATAGAAACTCCTACTCAATATAATCTATATAGAAACTCCTACTCAATATAATCTATATAGAAACTCCTACTCAATATAATCTATATAGAAACTCCTACTCAATATAATCTATATAGAAACTCCTACTCAATATAATCTATATAGAAACTCCTACTCAATATAATCTATATAGAAACTCCTACTCAATACAATCTATACAGAAACTCCTACTCAATATAATCTATATAGAAACTCCTACTCAATATAATCTATATAGAAACTCCTACTCAATATAATCTATATAGAAACTCCTACTCAATATAATCTATATAGAAACTCCTACTCAATATAATCTATATAGAAACTCCTACTCAATATAATCTATATAGAAACTCCTACTCAATATAATCTATATAGAAACTCCTACTCAATATAATCTATATAGAAACTCCTACTCAATATAATCTATATAGAAACTCCTACTCAATATAATCTATTTAGAAACTCCTCCAGAATAGAAAACTGTATCACTTCATTTGGATAGTCGCAAATAGAGATCTTGTGGATGTTCAATTAACCTTAAATCCTAAACTCTAATCAAAGCCCAAGTTAGCGGTTGGTGGAAAATACTGGGGTGGCACCTAGCGGTTAGAGCATTGTGCCAGTAGCCTAAAGGTTGCTAGTTCGAATCGTGTAGCTCCAAGGTAGCCTTCAATAATGTCTGATCCCTGTCTGTGACCCTACTCTCTGAGGGTGTCTCATTGGGATAATGTCTGATCCCTGTCTGTGACTCTACTCTCTGAGGGTATCTCATTGGGATAATGACTGATCCCCTGTCTGTGACCCTACTCTCTGAGGGTGTCTCATTGGGATAATGACTGAGATCTGTCTGTGACCCTACTCTCTGAGGGTGTCTCATTGGGATAATGACTGAGATCTGTCTGTGACTCTACTCTCTGAGGGTGTCTCATTGGGATAATGACTGAGATCTGTCTGTGACTCTACTCTCTGAGGGTGTCTCATTGGGATAATGACTGATCTCTGTCTGTGACCCTACTCTCTGATGGTGTCTCAGTGGGATAATGTCTGATCCCTGTCTGTGACCCTACTCTCTGAGGGTGTCTCATTGGGATAATGACTGATCCCTGTCTGTGACCCTACTCTCAGGGGGAGTTGGATATTAAAAACCACATTTTCATTTCCCACCTCACACTTGTACAGGTTTCATGCAGTGAAACATTGTAATCCCACAGGCTCATTGGGTTATTTTGGGGAACAGAAAGGGAGAACGTAGATGTGTTTGTGAAGGAGGAAGCCTTAGTGACTGCACTCACCTGATCTCTACTACTGCTGACTACAGATGGGTCCCCCGGGGTACAGTGGGCTCCATTCATCAGCCACTAATCACATCTTCAGGACAGCTCATCCTTTGACAATGGATCCTCCTCCTTCCCGTCTCCAGGGCTGGTTAACAACATCAATTTGAGAGCTGCTAGGAAAACTGGGCCTCTGTTCCAATATCCACACTAGCATACCTCTTGGAATTAAAGCAATGTGTTGGGGAATGCATTTTAAATGGAATGCTAGGATGGACAATCTGGATGTTATGTAGATGTTGTGTAGGGCAGGCTGGTTCTAGAACAGGGGCAGGCTGGTTCTAGAACAGGGGCAGGCTGGTTCTAGAACAGGGGCAGTCTGGTTCTAGAACAGGGGCAGTCTGGTTCTAGAACAGGGGCAGTCTGGTTCTAGAACAGGGACAGTCTGGTTCTAGAACAGGGACAGTCTGGTTCTAGAACAGGGACAGTCTGGTTCTAGAACAGGGACAGTCTGGTTCTAGAACAGGGGCAGTCTGGTTCTAGAACAGGGGCAAGCTGGTTCTAGAACAGGGGCAGTCTGGTTCTAGAACAGGGGCAGTCTGGTTCTAGAACAGGGGCAGTCTGGTTCTAGAACAGGGGCAGTCTGGTTCTAGAACAGGGGCAGTCTGGTTCTAGAACAGGGACAGTCTGGTTCTAGAACAGGGGCAGTCTGGTTCTAGAACAGGGGCAGTCTGGTTCTAGAACAGGGGCAGTCTGGTTCTAGAACAGGGACAGTCTGGTTCTAGAACAGGGACAGTCTGGTTCTAGAACAGGGACAGTCTGGTTCTAGAACAGGGACAGTCTGGTTCTAGAACAGGGACAGTCTGGTTCTAGAACAGGGGCAGGTCAGGCAGAGTGTACAGTCAAGACCAGTGTCTCTGCTTTCCCATCTAGCCAGAGGAGCTTCTGATGCATCATGGGGAGGAGAGGATGTAAGAAACAGATCATGTGCCACATCGGTTAGCCTCCCCATAATACGCCCGCTCTATGCTCCCAGTGAGTGGTGCTCCCAGGCCCTTTCCCAGAAGGCCACAGTCGAACCTCTGACCCCTGCCATAAAAATAGTGTTTTGTCATTTTTTTCTTCCTTCAGCATCAGAATTCTGCTCTCCTTTCATATTTAATGATTTACTTTGAAAGAACAGCGTGGAATGGAGAGAGAGATAATTAGTAGAGTGATAGACAAGAATGCCAGATGCAGGGATTGAACTTCACAAGTGTGTGACTACCCAGAGGCAGGGCTTGAAGCTAACAAGTATGTGACTACCCAGAGACAGGGCTCTTGAACCTCACAAGTGTGTGACTACCCAGAGATCGGGCTTGAACCTGTTGATATGTGACTACCCAGAGATCGGGCTTGAACCTGTTGATATGTGACTACCCTGAGATCGGGCTTGAACCTGTTGATATGTGACTACCCTGAGATCGGGCTTGAACCTGTTGATATGTGACTACCCAGAGACAGGTCTTGAACCTCACAAGTATGTGACTACCCTGAGATCGGGCTTGAACCTGTTGATATGTGACTACCCTGAGATCGGGCTTGAACCTGTTGATATGTGACTACCCTGAGATCGGGCTTGAACCTCACAAGTATGTGACTACCCAGAGATCGGCCACTAGACCAGAGATCCGGCACATCATTTAAAGACCCAGTGCAATCAAAAACATGCTTTCTTGTGTTTTATACATATTTCCACGCTATAAGGTTGGAGTAACAGCAATATCTGACAACTTCACAACAACTACCTAATGCACACAAATAGAAATAAAGGAATGGAATTAATAATATATGAATATATGGATGGGCAATGTCAGAGCGGCATAGACTGAGATATAGTATAGAATACAGTATATACTGAGATGAGAGATGCAAGATATGTAAACATTATTAAAGTGACTAGTGTTCCATTTATTAAAGTGGGCAATGATTTCAAGTCTGTATGTAGGCAGCAGCCTCTCCGTGTTAGTGGTGGCTGTTTAACAGTCTGATGGCATAGAGATAGAAGCTGTTTTTCAGTCTCTCGGTCCCAGCTTTGATGCACCTTTACTGACCTCGCCTTCTAGTAGTTTGCCCCCGGTGATGCGTTGTGCAGACCGCACCACCCTCTGGAGAGCCCTGCGGTTGTGGGTGATGCAATTGCCGTACCGGGTGGTGATACAGCCCGACAGGATGCTCTCAATTGTGCATCTATGAAAGTTTGTGACAAGCCAAATTTGTTCCGCCTCCTGAGGTTGAAGAGGCGCTGTTGTACCTTCTTCACCACACTGTCTGTGGACCATTTCAGTTTGTCAGTGATGTGTACGCCGAGGAACTTAAAACTGTCCACCTTCTCCACTGGTGTCCTGTCGATGTGGATCGGTGGTGCTCCCTCTGCTGTTTCCTGAAGTCCACCATCATCTCTTTTGTTTTGTTGACGTCGAGTGAGAGGTTGTTTTCCTGTCATCACACTCCCAGAGCCCTCACCTCCTCCCTGTAGGCTGTCTTGCCGTTGTTGGTAATCAAGCCCACCACTGTTGTGTCGTCCGCAAACTTGATGATTCAGTTGGAGGCGTGCATGGCCACACAGTCGTGGGTGAACAGGGATTACAGGAGGGGGCTGAGCACGCACCCTTGTGGGGTCCCAGTGTTGAGGATCAGCGGAGTGGAGGGTTGTTTCCTACCTTCACCACCTGGGGGCGGCCCGTCAGGAATTCCAGGACCCAGTTGCACAGGGCGGGGTTGAGACTCAAGGTCTCAAGCTTAGTGATGAGCTTGGAGGGTACTATGGTGTTGAATGTTGAGCTGTAGTCAATGAACAGCATTCTCACATAGGTATTCCTCTTGTCCAGATGGGTTAGGGCAGTGTGACTGCGATTGCATCAACCGAGGACATATTGAAGCGGTAAGCGAATTGAAGTGGGGCTAGGTTGTCAGGTAAGGTAGAATAGAGGTTATATGATCCTTAACTAGCCTCTCAAAGCACTTCAGGATGACAGAAGTGAGTGCTACGGGGCGATAGTCATTTAGCTCAGTTACCTTTGCTTTCTTGGGAACAGGGATAATGCCCTGTTGGTGTAAGAGCTGTTTGAAAAGACAGCCAGAAGTTTCAGCCTGTTTTGGTTTGGATGGAGTTTTGACCTGTCTGGTGACATCACCAGGCAGGTCAAATGAGTTAATGGACCAATGAGAAAGAGAGTTCCAAACCTCTCTGCCAATAACAGCTAGATTTCAGTTTTCCCACTCAGACCACTCCCACGGTCCTAGAAAAATGATTCCTTGAGAAATTCTTTGCTTAACAAGCTATTTTTTTAAATATAAATTGTGATTTAAAATAATCACAGTACGGTACTTAATTGTTACCCAGAAATGATTTGTTATTGAGATAAAAACAATAGCTGCATTAAACCTTTTAAGTGTTGGAAGTCTGAAGGAATGTCTCGTCCGGCCTGACATCAGACAGCTCTTTTCTTTCATATCGCTGCTTCGGTTTCCTCACATAGCCTACAGCAATAATGACTGTTCACACATACTGTATAACAGGAATGCTAATTGTCTCCTATAAATAACCAATCACGTGGTGGCGGGCGTGTTCCGTAAGGAGCCACATGTGATTTAGTTTTAGGCTGAACTCTGCCTCTCGTGACATGGTAGTTGTGGATGTTTTTATGTTCCAACGTGAGAAATGAACTAGACCCGAGGTCAAACTGTTAACAGGAAATGAGATGACTACATTGCATTAGTTCGGTTACTGTTTTTCTCTGACTGGAGCAGGTTTGTCTAGTTTGGTCCTCTCGTCTCTTAGATTTCATTGGCTTTTTGGTTATTATGAGGCATGGCTTTTATTTCGCTTTGGGCCTTTTCGAGACTATTTATGTTTCGCTTCTGTCTGTTTGACAAACCTTTACTGATACCAGGCCAGTTTACTTTTTTTTTTTTTTTCAACCTGTAAGTGAATGTTTGTCTTTGAGGCGTTGGAATGAATTGGCAGTCACTCAGTGGCCTTGTGGTTAAAGTGTCTGTCCAGATATTGGAAGGTTGTGGGTTCAATTCCCAGTCAAGTCATACAAAAGGCTCTTCAAATGACTAATTGATGTTTTTTTTTTTTGTTTACTCCAGGTTCAGCGCAGTCAACACTATGACTGATGGGGACTATGATTACCTGATCAAGCTCCTGGCTCTGGGGGACTCTGGAGTAGGGAAGACTACCTTTCTATACAGGTACACACACAACTAGTTACACTATAATAGTTATATATTTATTATACTATAATAGTTATATTATATATTTATTATACTATAATAGTTATATATTTATTATACTATAATAGTTATATATTTATTATACTATAATAGTTATATTATATATTTATTCTACTATAATAGTTATATATTTATTATACTATAATAGTTATATTATATATTTATTATACTATAATAGTTATATTATATATTTATTACACTATAATAGTTATATATTTATTATACTATAATAGTTATATTTATATATTACTATAATAGTTATATATTTATTATACTATAATAGTTATATTATATTTATTATTACACTATAATAGTTATATTATATATTTATTACACTATAATAGTTATATATTTATTATACTATAATAGTTATATTTTATTACACTATAATAGTATATATTTATTATACTATAATAGTTATATATTTATTATTTATTATACTATAATAGTTATATTTTATTATACTATTAGTTATATATTTATTACTATAATAGTTATATTTTATATAATAGTTTATTTTATTATACTATAATAGTTTTATTTATTATTTAGTTATTATTTATTATACTATAATAGTTATATTTTATATATTTAGTTTTATATTTATTATACTATAATAGTTATATTATATATTTATTATACTATAATAGTTATATTATATATTTAATACACTATAATAGTTATATATTTATTATACTATAATAGTTATATATTTATTACACTATAATAGTTATATATTTATTACACTATAATAGTTATATTTTTATTACACTATAATAGTTATATATTTATTATACTATAATAGTTATATTATATATTTATTATACTATAATAGTTATATATTTTTATTACACTATAATAGTTATATATTTATTATTTATTATACTATAATAGTTATATTGTATATTTATTTATTACACTGCATTCAGAAAGTATTTAAAGAGCTTGACTTTTTCCCCATGTTGTTGTGTTACAGCCTGAATTTAAAATGTATTATATTAAGATGTTGTGTCACTGGCCTACACACAATACCCCATAATGTCAAAATGGAATTATGTTTTTAGAAAATGACAAATTAATTGAAAAAATGAAAAGATGGGTCCTTCCCGAGTGGTGCAGTGGTCTACGGCTCTGCATCGCAGTCTTAGCTGTTCCACTAGAGATCCTGATTTGAGTCCAGGCTCTCTTTCAAATACAGATTTAACCACAAAGACCAGGGAGGTTTTCCATTACCTCGTGAAGAAGAGCACCTGTTGGTAGATGAGTAAAAACAGACATTGAATATAGTCCAGGCTCTGTCGCAGCCTGCCGTGACCCGGAGACCCCCTGGAGACTTACCCAGAAGACCTCCTAGAGACTTACCCAGAAGACCCCCTAGAGACTTACCCAGAAGACCCCCTAGAGACTTACCCAGAAGAACCCCTAGAGACTTACCCAGAAGACCCCCTAGAGACTTACCCAGAAAGACTCACAGCTGTAATCACTCTTAGAGACTTACCCAGAAAGACTCACAGCTGTAATCGCTCTTAGAGACTTACCCAGAAAGACCCACAGCTGTAATCGCTCTTAGAGACTTACCCAGAAAGACTCACAGCTGTAATCACTCTTAGAGACTTACCCAGAAAGACTCACAGCTGTAATCGCTCTTAGAGACTTACCCAGAAAGACTCACAGCTGTAATCGCTCTTAGAGACTTACCCAGAAAGACTCACAGCTGTAATCGCTCTTAGATACTACCCAGAAAGACTCACAGGGGATTAATAAAGTACTATCTTATCGTATCTTACAGGTCCACAGACAACCAGTTATTATATGTTTCATTAGATTAGTATTATATTAATACCACTTTCATCTATAGATACACGGACAACAAGTTCAACCCCAAGTTCATCACCACAGTGGGAATAGACTTCAGGGAAAAGAGAGTGGTGAGTAACGTTACGCACACACACACACACACACACACACACACACACACGCACGCACGCACGCACGCACGCACGCACGCACACACAAAAGGGTGGTGTGTATCCTCCTTTCCTTCCTTCCTTCCTTCCTTCCTTCCTCTGTCAACAAAAGTTCCTTCCTTCCTTCCTTCCTTCCTTCCTTCCTTCCTCTGTCAACAAAAGTAAAGAGCTGGTCTGAATAGTTCAATCAGTGGCTGGTTTAGTTCAGTCAGTAAGGCTGGTCTGAATAGTTCAATCAGTAAGGCTGGTTTGAATAGTTCAGTCAGTAAGGCTGGTCTGAATAGTTCAGTCAGTAAGGCTGGTCTGAATAGCTCAGTCACTAAGGCTGGTCTGAATAGCTCAGTTAGTAAGGCTGGTCTAAATAGTTCAGTCACTAAGGCTGGTCTGAATAGCTCAGTCAGTAAGGCTGGTCTGAATAGCTCAGTCACTAAGGCTGGTCTGAATAGCTCAGTCAGTAAGGCTGGTCTGAATAGTTCAGTCAGTAAGGCTGGTCTGAATAGCTCAGTCAGTAAGGCTGGTCTGAATAGCTCAATCACTAAGGCTGGTCTAAATAGTTCAGTCAGTAAGGCTGGTCTGAATAGCTCAGTCAGTAAGGCTGGTCTGAATAGTTCAGTCAGTAAGGCTGGTCTGAATAGTTCAGTCAGTAAGGCTGGTCTGAATAGCTCAATCACTAAGGCTGGTCTAAATAGTTCAGTCAGTAAGGCTGGTCTGAATAGCTCAGTCAGTAAGGCTGGTCTGAATAGCTCAATCATTAAGGCTGGTCTGAATAGCTCAATCAGTAAGGCTGGTCTGAATAGCTCAATCAGTAAGGCTGGTCTGAATAGCTCAATCAGTAAGGCTGGTCTGAATAGTTCAGTCAGTAAGGCTGGTCTGAATAGCTCAGTCAGTAAGGCTGGTCTGAATATCTCAGCTATTGTCGTTCTTTTAACGCAACGTAACGTAATCAACACTGCTAGCTAGCCAGCTAGCCCCCGAATAGCAGCACTGTCGAAACTATTACACTCAACGGAACGACTTGATTAGTGTAGTGTCAACAACGCACCCACTGCCAGCTAGCCTACTTCAGCAGTACTGTATCATTTTAATAATTTTAGTCAATAAGATTCTTGCTACGTAAGCTTAACTTTCTGAATATTCGAGACGTGTAGTCCACTTGTCATTCCAATCTCCTTTGCATTAGCGTAGCCTCATCTGTAGCCTGTCAACTATGTGTCTGTCTATCCCTGTTCTCTCCTCTCTGCACAGACCATACAAACGCTCCACAACGCGTGGCCGCGGCCACCCTAATCTGGTGGTCCCAGCGCGCACGACCCACGTGGAGTTCCAGGTCTCCGGTAGCCTCTGGAACTGCCGATCTGCGGCCAACAAGGCAGAGTTCATCTCAGCCTATGCCTCCCTCCAGTCCCTCGACTTCTTGGCACTGACGGAAACATGGATCACCACAGACAACACTGCTACTCCTACTGCTCCCTCTTCGTCCGCCCACGTGTTCTCGCACACCCCGAGAGCTTCTGGTCAGCGGGGTGGTGGCACCGGGATCCTCATCTCTCCCAAGTGGTCATTCTCTCTTTCTCCCCTTACCCATCTGTCTATCGCCTCATTTGAATTCCATGCTGTCACAGTTACCAGCCCTTTCAAGCTTAACATCCTTATCATTTATCGCCCTCCAGGTTCCCTCGGAGAGTTCATCAATGAGCTTGATGCCTTGATAAGCTCCTTTCCTGAGGACGGCTCACCTCTCCCAGTTCTGGGCGACTTTAACCTCCCCACGTCTACCTTTGACTCATTCCTCTCTGCCTCTTTCTTTCCACTCCTCTCCTCTTTTGACCTCACCCTCTCACCTTCCCCCCCTACTCACAAGGCAGGCAATACGCTCGACCTCATCTTTACTAGATGCTGTTCTTCCACTAACCTCATTGCAACTCCCCTCCAAGTCTCCGACCACTACCTTGTATCCTTTTCCCTCTCGCTCTCATCCAACACCTCCCACACTGCCCCTACTCGGATGGTATCGCGCCGTCCCAACCTTCGCTCTCTCTCCCCCGCTACTCTCTCCTCTTCCATCCTATCATCTCTTCCCTCTGCTCAAACCTTCTCCAACCTATCTCCTGATTCTGCCTCCTCAAGCCTCCTCTCCTCCCTCTCTGCATCCTTTGACTCTCTATGTCCCCTATCCTCCAGGCCGGCTCGGTCCTCCCCTCCCGCTCCGTGGCTCGATGACTCATTGCGAGCTCACAGAACAGGGCTCCGGGCAGCCGAGCGGAAATGGAGGAAAACTCGCCTCCCTGCGGACCTGGCATCCTTTCACTCCCTCCTCTCTACATTTTCCTCCTCTGTCTATGCTGCTAAAGCCACTTTCTACCACTCTAAATTCCAAGCATCTGCCTCTAACCCTAGGAAGCTCTTTGCCACCTTCTCCTCCCTCCTGAATCCTCCTCCCCCTCCCCCTCTCCTCCCTCTCTGCAGATGACTTCGTCAACCATTTTGAAAAGAAGGTCGACGACATCCGATCCTCGTTTGCTAAGTCAAACGACACCGCTGGTTCTGCTCACACTGCCCTACCCTGTGCTCTGACCTCTTTCTCCCCTCTCTCTCCAGATGAAATCTCGCGTCTTGTGACGGCCGGCCGCCCAACAACCTGCCCGCTTGACCCTATCCCCTCCTCTCTTCTCCAGACCATTTCCGGAGACCTTCTCCCTTACCTCACCTCGCTCATCAACTCATCCCTGACCGCTGGCTACGTCCCTTCCGTCTTCAAGAGAGCGAGAGTTGCACCCCTTCTGAAAAAACCTACACTCGATCCCTCCGATGTCAACAACTACAGACCAGTATCCCTTCTTTCTTTTCTCTCCAAAACTCTTGAACGTGCCGTCCTTGGCCAGCTCTCCCGCTATCTCTCTCTGAATGACCTTCTTGATCCAAATCAGTCAGGTTTCAAGACTAGTCATTCAACTGAGACTGCTCTCCTCTGTATCACGGAGGCGCTCCGCACTGCTAAAGCTAACTCTCTCTCCTCTGCTCTCATCCTTCTAGATCTATCGGCTGCCTTCGATACTGTGAACCATCAGATCCTCCTCTCCACCCTCTCCGAGTTGGGCATCTCCGGCGCAGCCCACGCTTGGATTGCGTCCTACCTGACAGGTCGCTCCTACCAGGTGGCGTGGCGAGAATCTGTCTCCTCACCACGCGCTCTCACCACTGGTGTCCCCCAGGGCTCTGTTCTAGGCCCTCTCCTATTCTCGCTATACACCAAGTCACTTGGCTCTGTCATAACCTCACATGGTCTCTCCTATCATTGCTATGCAGACGACACAAAATTAATCTTCTCCTTTCCCCCTTCTGATGACCAGGTGGCGAATCGCATCTCTGCATGTCTGGCAGACATATCAGTGTGGATGACGGATCACCACCTCAAGCTGAACCTCGGCAAGACGGAGCTGCTCTTCCTCCCGGGAAGGACTGCCCGTTCCATGATCTCGCCATCACGGTTGACAACTCCATTGTGTCCTCCTCCCAGAGCGCTAAGAACCTTGGCGTGATCCTGGACAACACCCTGTCGTTCTCAACTAACATCAAGGCGGTGGCCCGTTCCTGTAGGTTCATGCTCTACAACATCCGCAGAGTACGACCCTGCCTCACACAGGAAGCGGCGCAGGTCCTAATCCAGGCACTTGTCATCTCCCGTCTGGATTACTGCAACTCGCTGTTGGCAGGGCTCCCTGCCTGTGCCATTAAACCCCTACAACTCATCCAGAACGCCGCAGCCCGTCTGGTGTTCAACCTTCCCAAGTTCTCTCACGTCACCCCGCTCCTCCGCTCTCTCCACTGGCTTCCAGTTGAAGCTCGCATCCGCTACAAGACCATGGTGCTTGCCTACGGAGCTGTGAGGGGAACGGCACCTCAGTACCTCCAGGCTCTGATCAGGCCCTACACCCAAACAAGGGCACTGCGTTCATCCACCTCTGGCCTGCTCGCCTCCCTACCACTGAGGAAGTACAGCTCCCGCTCAGCCCAGTCAAAACTGTTCGCTGCTCTGGCCCCCCAATGGTGGAACAAACTCCCTCACGACGCCAGGACAGCGGAGTCAATCACCACCTTCCGGAGACACCTGAAACCCCACCTCTTTAAGGAATACCTAGGATAGGATAAGTAATCCCTCTCACCCCCCCCCTTTAAGATTTAGATGCACTATTGTAAAGTGACTGTTCCACTGGATGTCATAAGGTGAATGCACCAATTTGTAAGTCGCTCTGGATAAGAGCGTCTGCTAAATGACTTAAATGTAATGTAAAATGAATAGTTCAGTCTGTAAGGCTGGTCTGAATAGCTCAGTTAGTAAGGCTGGTCTGAATAGCTCAATCAGTAAGGCCGGTCTGAATGCTCACTTTAATTTCATACAGTAAGCATAATAGAATTCACATACTTTCCTACAGTTGCTCATTTTGATCAGCCTCATTCCACTATCCACGGTGTATTTTAGAATTCATGGTTGCTGAGCTGACAACATCAGCTACTAGGAACAGGCTTCAGGGTACCGGCTTCAGGGTACCGGCTTCAGGCTAGTGGCACCAGGCTTCGGGCTAGAGGCACCAGGCTTCAGGCTAGAGGCACCAGGCTTCAGGCTAGAGGCACCAGGCTTCAGGCTAGAGGCACCAGGCTTCAGGCTAGAGGCACCAGGCTTCAGGCTAGTGGCACCAGGCTTCAGGCTAGAGGCACCAGGCTTCAGGCTAGAGGCACCAGGCTTCAGGCTAGAGGCACCAGGCTTCAGGCACCAGGCTTCAGGCTAGAGGCACCAGGCTTCAGGCTAGAGGCACCAGGCTTCAGGCTAGAGGCACCAGGCTTCAGGCTAGAGGCACCAGGCTTCAGGCTAGTGGCACCAGGCTTCAGGCTAGAGGCACCAGGCTTCAGGCTAGAGGCACCAGGCTTCAGGCTAGAGGCACCAGGCTTCAGGCTAGAGGCACCAGGCTTCAGGCACCAGGCTTCAGGCTAGAGGCACCAGGCTTCAGGCACCAGGCTTCAGGCTAGAGGCACCAGGCTTCAGGCTAGAGGCACCAGGCTTCAGGCTAGAGGCACCAGGCTTCAGGCTAGAGGCACCAGGCTTCAGGCTAGAGGCACCAGGCTTCAGGCACCAGGCTTCAGGCTAGAGGCACTAGGCTTCAGGCACCAGGCTTCAGGCTATAGGCACCAGGCTTCAGGCTAGAGGCACCAGGCTTCAGGCTAGAGGCACCAGGCTTCAGGCACCAGGCTTCAGGCCACAGGCTGCAGGCTACAGGCTACAGACTACAGGCTACAGACTACAGGCTAAAGGCAACAGACTACAGACTACAGGCTACAGGATACAGACTACAGGATACAGACTACAGGCTACAGACTACAGGCTAGAGGCTACAGGTTAGAGGCTACAGATTAGAGGCTACAGACTACAGAGGGTACTCTTCATTACATTATGGTACTCTTCATTACGGTACTCTTCATTACGGTACTCTTCATTACATTACGGTACTCTTCATTACGGTACTCTTCATTACATTACGGTACTCTTCATTACAGTACTATTCATTACGGTACTCTTCATTACATTATGGTACTCTTCATTACAGTAGTCTTCATTACGGTACTCTTCATTACATTACGGTACTCTTCATTACGGTACTCTTCATTATGTTACGGTACTCTTCATTATGTTACGGTACTCTTCATTACGTTACGTTACTCTTCATTACGGTACTCTGCATTATGGTACTCTTCATTATGTTACGGTACTCTTCATTACAGTACTCTTCATTAAGTTACGGTACTCTTCATTACGGTACTCTTCATTACGGTACTCTTCATTACGGTACTCTTCATTACAGTACTCTTCATTACGGTACTCTTCATTACGGTACTCTTCATTACATTACGGTACTCTTCATTACGGTACTCTTCATTATGTTACGGTACTCTTCATTAAGTTACGGTACTCTTCATTACGTTACGGTACTCTTCATTACGGTACTCTTCATTAAGTTACGGTACTCTTCATTAAGTTACGGTACTCTTCATTACGGTACTCTTCATTAAGTTATGGTACTCTTCATTACGGTACTCTTCATTATGTTACGGTACTCTTCATTACGGTACTCTTCATTATGTTACGGTACTCTTCATTACGGTACTCTTCATTAAGTTACGGTACCCTTCATTACGGTACTCTTCATTAAGTTATGGTACTCTTTATTACGGTACTCTTCATTATGTTACGGTACACTTCATTACGGTACTCTTCATTATGTTACGGTACTCTTCATTAAGTTACGGTACTCTTCATTACGGTACTCTTCATTATGTTACGGTACTCTTCATTAAGTTATGGTACTCTTCATTACGGTACTCTTCATTATGTTACGGTACTCTTCATTACGGTACTCTTCATTATGTTACGGTACTCTTCATTAAGTTACGGTACTCTTCATTACGGTATTCTTCATTATGTTACGGTACTCTTCATTAAGGCATGTTACTCTTCAATATGTTACGGTACTCTTCATTGAGTTACGGTACTCTTCATTACAGTACCCTTCATTACAGTACTCTTCATTACAGTACAGTACTCTTCATTACAGTACTCTTCATTACATTACAGTACACTTCATTACAGTAGTCTTCATTACAGTACTCTTCATTACGGTACTCTTCATTACAGTACTCTTCATTAGATTATGGTACTCTTCATTACAGTACTCTTCATTACGGTACTCTTCATTACATTACAGTACTCTTCATTACAGTACTCTTCATTACATTACAGTACTCTTCATTACAGTAGTCTTCATTACAGTACTCTTCATTACGGTACTCTTCATTACGGTACTCTTCATTACAGTACTCTTCATTACGGTACTCTTCATTACATTACGGTACTCTTCATTACATTACGGTACTCTTCATTACGGTATGGTACTCTTCATTACATTACGGTACTCTTCATTACGGTACTCTTCATTACATTACGGTACTCTTCATTACAGTAGTCTTCATTACAGTACTCTTCATTACGGTACTCTTCATTACGGTACTCTTCATTACAGTACTCTTCATTACGGTACTCTTCATTACATTACGGTACTCTTCATTACATTACGGTACTCTTCATTACGGTATGGTACTCTTCATTACATTACGGTACTCTTCATTACGGTACTCTTCATTACATTACGGTACTCTTCATTACGATACTCTTCATTACGGTACTCTTCATTACATTACGGTACTCTTCATTACGGTACTCTTCATTACATTACGGTACTCTTCATTACGTTATGGTACTCTTCATTACATTACGGTACTCTTCATTACGGTAGTCTTCATTACGGTACTCTTCATTACATTACGGTACTCTTCATTACATTACGGTACTCTTCATTACGGTACTCTTCATTACATTACGGTACTCTTCATTACATTACGGTACTCTTCATTACGGTACTCTTCATTACATTACGGTACTCTTCATTACATTACGGTACTCTTCATTACGGTACTCTTCATTACATTACGGTACTCTTCATTACATTACGGTACTCTTCATTACGGTACTCTTCATTACATTACGGTACTCTTCATTACATTATGGTACTCTTCATTACGGTACTCTTCATTGCGGTACTCTTCATTACGTGTTGGTACTCTTCATTACGTGATGGTACTCTTCATTACATTACGGTACTCTTCGTTACGGTACTCTTCATTACATTATGGTACTCTTCATTACGGTACTCTTCATTACATTACAGTACTCTTCATTACGGTACTCTTCATTACATTACGGTACTCTTCATTACATTACGGTACTCTTCATTACGGTATGGTACTCTTCATTACATTACGGTACTCTTCATTACGGTACTCTTCATTACATTACGGTACTCTTCATTACGATACTCTTCATTACGGTACTCTTCATTACATTACGGTACTCTTCATTACGGTACTCTTCATTACATTACGGTACTCTTCATTACGTTATGGTACTCTTCATTACATTACGGTACTCTTCATTACGGTAGTCTTCATTACGGTACTCTTCATTACATTACGGTACTCTTCATTACATTACGGTACTCTTCATTACGGTACTCTTCATTACATTACGGTACTCTTCATTACATTACGGTACTCTTCATTACGGTACTCTTCATTACGGTACTCTTCATTACATTACGGTACTCTTCATTACATTACGGTACTCTTCATTACGGTACTCTTCATTACATTACGGTACTCTTCATTACATTACGGTACTCTTCATTACGGTACTCTTCATTACATTACGGTACTCTTCATTACATTATGGTACTCTTCATTACGGTACTCTTCATTGCGGTACTCTTCATTACGTGTTGGTACTCTTCATTACGTGATGGTACTCTTCATTACATTACGGTACTCTTCGTTACGGTACTCTTCATTACATTATGGTACTCTTCATTACGGTACTCTTCATTACATTACAGTACTCTTCATTACGGTACTCTTCATTACATTACGGTACTCTTCATTTCATTACGGTACTCTTCATTACATTACAGTACTCTTCATTACGGTACTCTTCATTACATTACGGTACTCTTCATTACATTATGGTACTCTTCATTACGGTACTCTTCATTACATTACGGTACTCTTCATTACGTTACGGTACTCTTCATTACGTTGCATAACATTTTTTCCTATCTCACAAATCTAATTTTTGGACGAGACTGACTTCATGACCAGAATTATCCTATTTCCATTTTATAGTCAATTTCGACAGTATAATAAATGTTTCTGACATATCTATGCCTTTTTCAAAACGAGAGGTTGCTGTTTTAGGGCAGGGAGGGTGGAGAATCGGTTTGCAGCCAGTCGCTTTCTCTTAGATTCATCCGTGTTAAACTGAGGTACTGGGCTGTTTAGAGATGGAGAGGAGAGGAAGGGGAGCTCTATAGTTGAATTAATGGGAGAGGATTAACCTCTGAGAGGAGGGGAAGGGTAGATCAACCAGTAGGACAGCCAATGAGACGTAATCTGGTATACATCAACCAGTAGGACAGCCAATGAGACGTAATCTGGTATACATCAACCAGTAGGACAGCCAATGAGACGTAATCTGGTATACATCAACCAGTAGGACAGCCAATGAGATGTAATCTGGTATACATCAACCAGTAGGACAGCCAATGAGATGTAATCTGGTATACATCAACCAGTAGGACAGCCAATGAGACGTAATCTGTAAAGTAAAGTGGATAATGACGCTGCTTTTACAGTACCTCAGTGATGGCTTGATGATAGCTCATTGATGCATCTCCTGCAGACAGACACGGACCACAGCACATGGGTTATAATTAGAGGTCGACCGATTATGATTTTTCAACGCCGATACCGATTATTGGAGAATTAAAAAAGCCGATTCGGATTAATCGGCTGACATTTATTGCTATTTTTGCAATAATGACAATTACAACAATATTGAATGAACAATGAACACTTTTGTTTTAACTTTATATAATACATAAATAAAATCAATTTAGTCTCAAATAAATAATGAAACATGTTCAATTTGGTTTAAATAGTGCAAAAACAAAGTGTTGTAGAAGAAAGTAAAATTGCAATATGTGCCATTAAACCCCTACAACTCATCCAGAACGCCGCAGCCCGTCTAGTGTTCAACCTTCCCAAGTTCTCTCACGTCACCCCGCTCCTCCGCTCTCTCCACTGGCTTCCAGTTGAAGCTCGCATCCGCTACAAGACCATGGTGCTTGCCTACGGAGCTGTGAGGGGAACGGCACCTCAGTACCTCCAGGCTCTGATCAGGCCCTACACCCAAATAAGGGCACTGCGTTCATCCACCTCTGGCTTGCTCGCCTCCCTACCACTGAGGAAGTACAGTTCCCGCTCAGCCCAGTCAAAACTGTTCGCTGCTCTGGCTCCCCAATGGTGGAACAAACTCCCTCACGACGCCAGGACAGCGGAGTCAATCACCACCTTCCGGAGACACCTGAAACCCCACCTCTTTAAGGAATACCTAGGATAGGATAAAGTAATCCTTCTCACCCCCCTTAAAATATTTAGATGCACTATTGTAAAGTGGCTGTTCCACTGGATGTCATAAGGTGAATGCACCAATTTGTAAGTCGCTCTGGATAAGAGCGTCTGCTAAATGACTTAAATGTAATGTAATGTAAATATGTCATGTAAAAAAGCATTACATTATGGCCGATTACATTGCATTACATTATGGCCGATTACATTGCATTACATTATGGCCGATTACATTACATTACATTATGGCCCATTACATTACATTACATTATGGCCGATTACTTGCTCAGAACATGAGAACATATGAAAGCTGTTGGTTCCTTTTAACACGAGTCTTCAATATTCACAGGTAAGAAGTTTTAGGTTGTAGTTATTATAGGACTATTTCTCTCTATACCATTTGTATTTCATATACCTTTGACTATTGGATGTTCTTATAGGCACTAGTATTGCCAGCCTAATCTCGGGAGTTGATAGGCTTGAAGTCATAAACAGCGCAAAGCTTGAAGCACAGTGGAGAGCTGCTGGCAAATGCAGTAAAGTTCTGTTTGAATGAATGCTTACGAGCCTGCTGCTGCCTACCACCGCTCAGTCAGACTGCCCTATCAAATATCAAATCATAGACTTAATTATAATGTAATAAACAAACAGAAATACGAGCCTTAGGTGATTAATATGGTCAAATCAGGAAACTATCATTTCAAAAACAAAACATTTATTCTTTCAGTGAAATACGGAACTGTTCCGTATTTTATCTAACGGGTGGCATCCATAAGTCTAAATATTCCTGTTACTTTGTACAACCTTCAATGTTATGTCATAATTATGTAAATTTCGGGCAAATTAATTACGGTTTTTGTTAGGAAGAAATGGTCTTCACACAGTTCGCAACGAGCCAGGCGGCCCAAACTGCTGCATATACCCTGACTCTGCTTGCACAGAACGCAAGAGAAGTGACACAATTTGCCCTGTTAATATTGCCTGCTAACACGCATTTCATTTAACTAAATATGCAGGTTTCAAAAAATATACTTCTGTGTATTGATTTTAAGAAAGGCGTTGATTTTT
Source organism: Oncorhynchus gorbuscha (assembly GCF_021184085.1). Lineage (NCBI taxonomy): Eukaryota > Metazoa > Chordata > Actinopteri > Salmoniformes > Salmonidae > Oncorhynchus > Oncorhynchus gorbuscha. The sequence goes on along the minus strand of NC_060188.1, from coordinate 93,647,232 downwards.
ATGGTTTGGTACATTTCTGCATTGATTGTGGGTTTTTTTTCGCAAATGTGTTTTTGTTAAATCACCCCCCGTTTGGCGAAGTTGAAGTAGGCTGAGATTTGATGATAAATTAACATGCACCACATTGATTATATGCAACGCAGGACAAGCTAGTTAACATAGTAATATCATCAATCATGTGTAGTTAACTAGTGATTATGTGAAGATTGTTTTTTCATAAGATAAGTTTAATGCTAGCTAGCAACTTATCCTTGGCTCATTGCAGCCACGAGGTCCCTTTGTAGCGCTGCATTCGCGTAACAGGTGGTCAAGCCTGCCCAGAGGTCTCCTCGTGGATTGCAATGTAATCGGACATAATATAATGTAATGTAATCGGACATAATGTAATGTAATGTAATGCAATGTAATGTAATGTAATGTAATGTAATGCAATGTAATCGGGCCGTAATGTAATGTAATGCAATGTAATGTAATGTAATGGGCCATAATGTAATGTAATGTAATGTAATGTAATCGGACATAATGTAATGTAATGTAATGCAATGTAATCGGACATAATGTAATGTAATGTAATGTAATGTAATGTAATGTAATGTAATGGCCATAATGTAATGTAATGTAATGGGCCATAATGTAATGTAATGTAATGGGCCATAATGTAATGTAATGTAATGGGCCATAATGTAATGTAATGTAATCGGGCCATAATGTAATGTAATGTAATGTAATCGGGCCATAATGTCATGTAATGTAATCGGCCATAATCGGCCATAATGTAATGTAATGTAATGTAATGTAATGTAATGGGCCATAATGTAATGTAATGTAATGGGCCATAATGTAATGCAATGTAATCGGCCATAATGTAATGCAATGTAATGTAATGTAATGTAATGTAATCGGCCATAATGTAATGTAATGTAATCGGCCATAATGTAATGCAATGTAATCGGCCATAATGCAATGCAATGTAATCGGCCATAATGTAATGCAATGTAATCGGCCATAATGTAATCGGCCATAATGTAATGCAATGTAATGTAATATAATGTAATCGGCCATAATGTAATGTAATGTAATGTAATGGGCCATAATGTAATGCAAAGTAATTGGCCATAATGTAATGCAATGTAATCGGCCATAATGTAATGTAATATAATGTAATCGGCCATAATGTAATATAATGTAATCGGCCATAATGTAATGCAATGTAATCGGCCATAATGTAATGTAATATAATGTAATCGGCCATAATGTAATGTAATGTAATCGGCCATAATGTAATATAATGTAATCGGCCATAATGTAATGTAATATAATGTAATCGGCCATAATGTAATATAATGTAATCGGCCATAATGTAATGCAATGTAATCGGCCATAATGTAATGTAATATAATGTAATCGGCCATAATGTAATGTAATGTAATCGGCCATAATGTAATGTAATGTAATCGGCCACAATGTAATGTAATGTAATCGGCCATAATGTAATGTAATATAATGTAATCGGCCATAATGTAATGTAATGTAATCGGCCATAATGTAATGTAATATAATGTAATCGGCCATAATGTAATGTAATATAATGTAATCGGCCATAATGTAATGCAATGTAATCGGCCATAATGTAATATAATGTAATCGGCCATAATGTAATGTAATATAATGTAATCGGCCATAATGTAATGTAATGTAATCGGCCATAATGTAATGTAATGTAATCGGCCATAATGTAATGTAATATAATGTAATCGGCCATAATGTAATGTAATATAATGTAATCGGCCATAATGTAATGTAATGTAATCGGCCATAATGTAATGTAATATAATGTAATCGGCCATAATGTAATGCAATGTAATCGGCCATAATGTAATGCAATGTAATCGGCCATAATGTAATGCAATGTAATTGGCCATAATGTAATGCAATGTAATTGGCCATAATGTAATGCAATGTAATGTAATATAATGTAATCGGCCATAATGTAATGTAATGTAATGGGCCATAATGTAATGTAATGTAATGGGCCATAATGTAATACAATGTAATTGGCCATAATGTATCCCAATCAGAGGCAGCTGTTTATCGTTGTCTCTGATTGGGGATCCTACTCAGGTTGCCATTTTCCAGTTTGGTTTGTGGGTTATTGTCTATGTGATAGTTACATGTTTGCACTCAGTGTTGATAGCGGTCACGTTCGTCTTGTTATTTTGTTCGTTTGTTTAGTGTACTCTGTGTTCATTCGTCTTACATTAAAAGTATGTATTCTGCGCTTTGGTCTTCTCACTACGACGATCGTGACATTACCGATGGTTATGAAAACTTGAGCTCGTCTCTAATTAATCGGCCATGCCGATGACAGTAGTACAGCTAGACAAAGAGGAAGAAAATGACAATATCCCTTTGTAATGTCCATGAATGCGAAATACATGTAAAAACATCCACTGTTCAGGCAAGGTTTCCCAAACTTGGTCCTCGGGAACACCAAGGTGTGTTTAGTACCATAAAGTACCAAGGTGTGTTTAGTACCATAAAGTACCAAGGTGTGTTTAGTACCATAAAGTACCAAGGTGTGTTTAGTACCATAAAGTACCAAGGTGTGTTTAGTACCATAAAATACCAAGGTGTGTTTAGTACCATAAAGTACCAAGGTGTGTTTAGTACCATAAAGTACCAAGGTGTGTTTAGTACCATAAAGGTCCAAGGTGTGTTTAGTACCATAAAATACCAAGGTGTGTTTAGTACCATAATGTACCAAGGTGTGTTTAGTACCATAAAGTTCCAAGGTGTGTTTAGTACCATAATGTACCAAGGTGTGTTTAGTACCATGATGTACCAAGGTGTGTTTAGTACCATAATGTACCAAGGTATGTTTAGTACCATAAAGTACCAAGGTGTGTTTAGTACCATAATGTACCAAGGTGTGTTTAGTACCATAATGTACCAAGGTGTGTTTAGTACCATAACGTACCAAGGTGTGTTTAGTACCATAAAGTACCAAGGTGTGTTTAGTACCATAAAGTACCAAGGTGTGTTTAGTACCATAAAGTACCAAGGTGTGTTTAGTACCATAAAGTACCAAGGTGTGTTTAGTACCATAAAGTTCCAAGGTGTGTTTAGTACCATAAAATACCAAGGTGTGTTTAGTACCATAAAGTACCAAGGTGTGTTTAGTACCATAAAATACCAAGGTGTGTTTAGTACCATAATGTACCAAGGTGTGTTTAGTACCATAATGTACCAAGGTGTGTTTAGTACCATAACGTACCAAGGTGTGTTTAGTACCATAAAGTACCAAGGTGTGTTTAGTACCATAAAGTACCAAGGTGTGTTTAGTACCATAAAGTACCAAGGTGTGTTTAGTACCATAAAGTACCAAGGTGTGTTTAGTACCATAAAGTTCCAAGGTGTGTTTAGTACCATAAAATACCAAGGTGTGTTTAGTACCATAAAGTACCAAGGTGTGTTTAGTACCATAAAGTTCCAAGGTGTGTTTAGTACCATAAAATATCAAGGTGTGTTTAGTACCATAATGTACCAAGGTGTGTTTAGTACCATAAAGTTCCAAGGTGTGTTTAGTACCATAATGTACCAAGGTGTGTTTAGTACCATGATGTACCAAGGTGTGTTTAGTACCATAATGTCCCAAGGTGTGTTTAGTACCATAAAGTACCAAGGTGTGTTTAGTACCATAAAGTACCAAGGTGTGTTTAGTACCATAAAGTACCAAGGTGTGTTTAGTACCATAAAGTACCAAGGTGTGTTTAGTACCATAAAGTACCAAGGTGTGTTTAGTACCATAATGTACCAAGGTGTGTTTAGTACCATAATGTACCAAGGTGTGTTTAGTACCATAAAGTACCAAGGTGTGTTTAGTACCATAAAGTACCAAGGTGTGTTTAGTACCATAAAGTACCAAGGTGTGTTTAGTACCATAAAGTACCAAGGTGTGTTTAGTACCATAATGTACCAAGGTGTGTTTAGTACCATAATGTACCAAGGTATGTTTAGTACCATAAAGTACCAAGGTGTGTTTAGTACCATAATGTACCAAGGTGTGTTTAGTACCATAATGTACCAAGGTGTGTTTAGTACCATAACGTACCAAGGTGTGTTTAGTACCATAAAGTACCAAGGTGTGTTTAGTACCATAAAGTACCAAGGTGTGTTTAGTACCATAAAGTACCAAGGTGTGTTTAGTACCATAAAGTTCCAAGGTGTGTTTAGTACCATAAAATACCAAGGTGTGTTTAGTACCATAAAGTACCAAGGTGTGTTTAGTACCATAAAATACCAAGGTGTGTTTAGTACCATAATGTACCAAGGTGTGTTTAGTACCATAAAGTACCAAGGTGTGTTTAGTACCATAAAGTTCCAAGGTGTGTTTAGTACCATAAAATATCAAGGTGTGTTTAGTACCATAATGTACCAAGGTGTGTTTAGTACCATAAAGTTCCAAGGTGTGTTTAGTACCATAATGTACCAAGGTGTGTTTAGTACCATGATGTACCAAGGTGTGTTTAGTACCATAATGTCCCAAGGTGTGTTTAGTACCATAAAGTACCAAGGTGTGTTTAGTACCATAAAGTACCAAGGTGTGTTTAGTACCATAAAGTACCAAGGTGTGTTTAGTACCATAAAGTACCAAGGTGTGTTTAGTACCATAAAGTACCAAGGTGTGTTTAGTACCATAATGTACCAAGGTGTGTTTAGTACCATAATGTACCAAGGTGTGTTTAGTACCATAAAGTACCAAGGTGTGTTTAGTACCATAAAGTACCAAGGTGTGTTTAGTACCATAAAGTACCAAGGTGTGTTTAGTACCATAAAGTACCAAGGTGTGTTTAGTACCATAATGTACCACGGTGTGTTTAGTACCATAATGTACCAAGGTGTGTTTAGTACCATAATGTACCAAGGTGTGTTTAGTACCATAATGTACCAAGGTGTGTTTAGTACCATAAAGTACCAAGGTGTGTTTAGTACCATAAAGTACCAAGGTGTGTTTAGTACCATAATGTACCAAGGTGTGTTTAGTACCATAAAGTACCGAGGTGTGTTTAGTACCATAATGTACCGAGGTGTGTTTAGTACCATAAAGTACCAAGGTGTGTTTAGTACCATAATGTACCAAGGTGTGTTTAGTACCATAATGTACCAAGGTGTGTTTAGTACCATAATGTACCAAGGTGTGTTTAGTACCATAAAGTACCAATGTGTGTTTAGTACCATAAAGTACCAAGGTGTGTTTAGTACCATAATGTACCAAGGTGTGTTTAGTACCATAAAGTACCAAGGTGTGTTTAGTACCATAATGTACCAAGGTGTGTTTAGTACCATAAAGTACCAAGGTGTGTTTAGTACCATAAAGTACCAAGGTGTGTACTTAATTTTTTTCTGCCTTAACACTGCACAGCCGATTCTAACGAATTGCAAAAATCGCTGAAGTTGGAGACTTTTATCTCCCTCACCAACTTTAAACATCTGCTTATCCGAGCAGCTAACGATCGCTGCAGCTGTACATAGTCTATCGGTAAATAGCCCACCCAATTTACCTACCTCATCCCCATAATGTTTTTATTTATTTACTTTTCTGCTCTTTTGCACACCAATATCTCTACCTGTACATGACCATCTGATCATTTATCACTCCAGTGTTAATCTGCTAAATTGTAATTATTCGCCTACCTCCTCATGCCTTTTACACACAATGTATATAGACTCTTTTTTTTCTTTCATTCTACTGTGTTATTGACTTGTTTATTGTTTACTCCATGTGTAACTCTGTGTTGCTGTCTGTTCACACTGCTTTTCTTTATCTTGGCCAGGTCGCAGTTGTAGATGAGAACTTGTTCTCAACTAGCCTACCTGGTTAAATAAAGGTGAAATAAATAAATAAATAAAACATAATCAACTAATCATCAAGCTATGATTATTTCAATCAGCTGTGTAATGTTAGGGGGTGTAAAAAAAAAGTGCACTATTTTGGGGTCCCGAGGACCTAGTTTGGGAAATGCTGGGCTAGTGGTCACTAAAGCATGTTATTACTAGTGCAAATGTTATCTCTAGTGCTCATAGGGCCAAAAGTAGGCTAATGGAAAGAAAATGAATTTTAGTCAATATTTAGTCTTACGATTTTCCTTCCCTCACCACTGCACACTATTCTCCCATGTTCCTATTCTCCCATGTTCCTATTCTCCCAAGTTCCTATTCTCCCATGCTTCTATTCTCCCATGTTCCTATTCTCCCAAGTTCCTATTCTCCCAAGTTCCTATTCTCCCATGCTCCTATTCTCCCATGTTCCTATTCTCCCATGCTCCTATTCTCCCATGTTCCTATTCTCCCATGCTCCTATTCTCCCATGCTCCTATTCTCCCATGCTCCTATTCTCCCATGTTCCTATTCTCCCATGTTCCTATTCTCCCAAGTTCCTATTCTCCCATGCTCCTATTCTCCCATGTTCCTATTCTCCCATGCTCCTATTCTCCCATGCTCATATTCTCCCATGTTCCTATTCTCCCATGTTCCTATTCTCCCAAGTTCCTATTCTCCCATGCTTCTATTCTCCCATGTTCCTATTCTCCCAAGTTCCTATTCTCCCAAGTTCCTATTCTCCCATGCTCCTATTCTCCCATGTTCCTATTCTCCCATGCTCCTATTCTCCCATGCTCCTATTCTCCCATGTTCCTATTCTCCCATGCTCCTATTCTCCCATGCTCCTATTCTCCCATGCTCCTATTCTCCCATGTTCCTATTCTCCCATGTTCCTATTCTCCCAAGTTCCTATTCTCCCATGCTCCTATTCTCCCATGTTCCTATTCTCCCATGCTCCTATTCTCCCATGCTCATATTCTCCCATGTCCCTATTCTCCCATGCTCCTATTCTCCCATGCTCCTATTCTCCCATGTTCCTATTCTCCCAAGTTCCTATTCTCCCAAGTTCCTATTCTCCCATGCTCCTATTCTCCCATGTTCCTATTCTCCCATGCTCCTATTCTCCCATGCTCCTATTCTCCCATGTTCCTATTCTCCCATGCTCCTATTCTCCCATGCTCCTATTCTCCCATGTTCCTATTCTCCCATGTTCCTATTCTCCCAAGTTCCTATTCTCCCATGCTCCTATTCTCCCATGTTCCTATTCTCCCATGCTCCTATTCTCCCATGCTCCTATTCTCCCATGCTCCTATTCTCCCATGTTCCTATTCTCCCATGCTCCTATTCTCCCATGTTCCTATTCTCCCATGTCCCTATTCTCCCATGTACCTATTCTCCCATGTTCCTATTCTCCCATGTCCCTATTCTCCCATGTTCCTATTCTCCCATGCTCCTATTCTCCCATGTTCCTATTCTCCCATGCTCCTATTCTCCCATGTTCCTATTCTCCCATGTCCCTATTCTCCCATGTACCTATTCTCCCATGTTCCTATTCTCCCATGCTCCTATTCTCCCATGCTCCTATTCTCCCATGCTCCTATTCTCCCATGTTCCTATTCTCCCATGTTCCTATTCTCCCATGTTCCTATTCTCCCATGTCCCTATTCTCCCATGTTCCTATTCTCCCATGCTCCCATGTTCCTATTCTCCCATGCTCCTATTCTCCCATGCTCCTATTCTCCCATGCTCCTATTCTCCCATGCTCCTATTCTCCCATGTTCCTATTCTCCCATGCTCCTATTCTCCCATGTCCCTATTCTCCCATGTTCCTATTCTCCCGTGTCCCTATTGTAGGTGTGTGCTTCTCACACTGTGTGTGTAGGTGTGTGCTTCTCACACTGTGTGTGTGTCGGTGTGTGCTTCTCACACTGTGTGTGTGTAGGTGTGTGCTTCTCACACTGTGTGTGTCGGTGTGTGCTTCTCACACTGTGTGTGTCGGTGTGTGCTTCTCACACTGTGTGTGTCGGTGTGTGCTTCTCACACTGTGTGTGTGTGTAGGTGTGTGCTTCTCACACTGTGTGTGTGTCGGTGTGTGCTTCTCACACTGTGTGTGTCGGTGTGTGCTTCTCACACTGTGTGTGTCGGTGTGTGCTTCTCACACTGTGTGTGTGTCGTTGTGTGCTTCTCACACTGTGTGTGTGTCGGTGTGTGCTTCTCACACTGTGTGTGTCGGTGTGTGCTTCTCACACTGTGTGTGCCCGTGTGTGTTTCAGGTGTACACAGCGTCGGGCCCCAATGGAACCACAGGGAAGACCTTTAAAGTTCACCTCCAGCTCTGGGATACGGCTGGACAGGAGAGGTACTGGAACTGCATCCTAATGCATTTAAATGTAGCTTATAAAATGTTACAAATGTGCCTATAATGCATTATAAAGGTAGGGTATTCCTACGACTACCCTATCTTACCTAAGCTTCGCTTAACATGAAATCATTGGTGAAACCACTGCTGCCATTCAGTTTTGTAGCTTGATGTTTTGTTCAGCTACTGTATATCTCAAGCTCTAGTTTTAGAAGAACCCGCAATACGCTTGATGAATGTAAAATGTGGTTTGCCAATGCAGATAGAAAGTGAAAAAAAATGTAGCGTTTGTGGGTCTTCTGGGTCATATCTTTTGATCGGTAATATTTCAAGCCGTTTTCTCGGAGGAAAAGTTGGCTACGTTGGGTTTTCAGTCCAACCCTCTTCCTGGAGATCTACTGTCCTGTAGGTTTTCAGTCTAACCCTCTTCCTGGAGATCTACTGTCCTGTAGGTTTTCAGTCCAACCCTAATTTAGCATATCTGATTCAGCTAGTTAAGATCTTTTTGAACAGCTAATTAGTAGAATATGGTGTGTTAAATTAGGGTTGGACTGAAAACACACAGGACAGTAGATCTCCAGGAAGAGGGTTGGGCAGCCCTGATATAGGGAATAGGGTTCCATATGGCTCTGGTCTAAAGTAGTGCACTATATAGGGAATAGGGTTCCATATGGCTCTGGTCTAAAGTAGTGCACTATATAGGGAATAGGGTTCCATAGGGCTCTGGTCTAAAGTAGTGCACTATATAGGGAATAGGGTTCCATATGGCTCTGGTCTAAAGTAGTGCACTATATAGGGAATAGGGTTCCATATGGCTCTGGTCTAAAGGAGTGCACTATATAGGGAATAGGTTTCCATAGGGCTCTGGTCTAAAGTAGTGCACTATATAGGGAATAGGGTTCCATATGGCTCTGGTCTAAAGTAGTGCACTATATAGGGAATAGGTTTCCATAGGGCTCTGGTCTAAAGTAGTGCACTGTATAGGGAATAGGGTTCCATATGGCTCTGGTCTAAAGTAGTACACTATATAGGGAATAGTGTGTCATTTGGAATGCATTCAAGAAGTGTTCTGCTATCAGAGACAATAAACACACTGGGAGGCAGCGGTTGATTCAAGGCTGCCAGTCCATTTATCAAGCTTTGACTCATAGTTTGATGACTCATCAGTATGTATTATGTAATGTTTATGTTACACACACACACACACACACACACACACACACACACACACACACACACACACACACACACACACACACACACACACACACACACACACACACACACACACACACACACACACACACACACACACACACACACACACACATCAACTCATTTCATTTCTGACCGGGCCTTCTCTCTGCCAGAATGAGATTTGCAATTCTCTAAATTCTCTAGATCATGACGAATTTGTGCCTTGAATCACTTTGCAGAGCTGGCAATCTTGGTAATGTATTAGACACTAAATTAATGAACTGTCACCATTGACAGAGATATAGTCAGTATACGTGACACGTGTGGGAATCGAAACCACAACTCTGATGTCGCCATCACTCAATCAAATAAATCAAATAGATTTATAAAGCCCTTCTTACATCAGCTGTACAGAAACCCATTGAACAGTCGCCATCACCATTCTCAAACCTTCTCTAAGCCAGTGCTGATTGGTGTCCCACGTTTCCCCAGCCCTGACTAACAAACCTGGTTAAAATAGTGGTATTTTAAACTGGAGACCAGGGTCACCATCCCGGTTCTAAATTGGAACGCCGTTGGTAAATATCTGTTGTTGTCTCTCACCCCCTCCCAGGTTCAGGAGTCTGACCACAGCATTCTTCAGAGATGCCATGGGCTTCCTGCTCATGTTTGACCTCACCAGCCAGCAGAGCTTTCTCAACGTCCGCAACTGGATGAGTATGTTGTGGTCTAGGTGCACGCACACACACACACGCACGCACGCACGCACGCACGCACGCACGCACGCACACACACACACACACACACACACACACACACACACACACACACACACACACACACACACACACACACACACACATACACATACACACACACACACAGAGGCTTGAGATAATATGTGCCATTTAGCAGACACATTTATCCAAGGCAATTTAGGGGTGGATACATTTTTCTTATGGGTGGCCCCAACGGAAATCGAACCCATGACCATTGGCCCCAGCTGAAATCAAACCCATGACCATTGGCCCCAGCTGAAATCAAACCCATGACCATTGGCCCCAGCGGAAATCAAACCCATGACCATTGGCCCCAGCGGAAATCAAACCCATGACCATTGGCCCCAGCTGAAATCAAACCCATGACCATTGGCCCCAGCTGAAATCAAACCCATGACCATTGGCCCCAGCGGAAATCAAACCCATGACCATTGGCCCCAGCTGAAATCAAACCCATGACCATTGGCTCTAGCAACTGAGCTGCACAAGATCACTTTACAAGACACATCTCTTCTAAACACCAGCATGCTTCAACCTGCATGGTACAGAACATGGCCAAGCCAGGGTTGGGGATTCAGTCAATTCGCTTATTCAATTGATTTTTTTTTTTAATACGTTTTCCCCCTGACCTTTATTTAACCAGTTAATAACAAATTCTTATTGACAATGATGTCCTGGTATTTGAAAGGAAGACAGTTTAATTAAGGAGGTATTGGAAGAGCAGACAGGTCCTTCAGTGGATCAATATCAATCAATACTGTAATCATCCTTAGAGCTCGGCCTGGAGGGAGGGCACCGGAAGTAGGCAAAGGTTAGTAGTAAACTGTTTTCGGGAGAAAGGAAAATGCAGACCTGAGTTAACGAGGCCCAGTCCAGATTTAGCGAGGCCCAGACCTAATTTAGCGAGACCCAGATCTAATTTAGCAGGGCCCAGTCCTGAGTTAGCGAGGCCCAGTCCTGAGTTAGCGAGGCCCAGTCCAGAGTTAGCAAGGCCCAGACCTGAGTTAGCGAGGTTAGCGAGGCCCAGTCCAGAGTTAGCGAGGCCCAGACCTGAGTTAGCGAGGTTAGCGAGGCCCAGTCCAGAGTTAACGAGTCCCATACTTGAGTAAGCGAGGCGCATACTTGAGTTAGCGAGGTTAGCGAGGCCTAGTCCAGCATTAGCGAGGCCCAGTCCAGCCTTAGCGAGGCCCAGTCCAGCATTAGCGAGGCCCAGTCCAGCCTTAGCGAGGCCCAGTCCAGTCTTAGCGAGGTTAGCGAGGCCTAGTCCTGCCTTAGCGAGGCCCAGTCCAGCATTAGCGAGGCCCGGTCCAGTGGTCCAAAACACTTGAAAAGAAGTGATCCTCACCCTGTATTACTCTGATACAATACTTTTATTAATTAGCCAACGTTTTGACAGCAAGCTGCCTTCATCAGGATGTCAGGGTAGTAGTATGCAGCTGTGGCATTCTGTATTCTAATCACACTGATGGAATGTAAACCAATCAGGGTTTAGGCCTGACCATCCAATCAGGGTTTAGGCCTGACCATCCAATCAGGGTTTAGGCCTGACCATCCAATCAGGGTTTAGGCCTGACCATCCAATCAGGATTTAGGCCTGACCATCCAATCAGGGTTTAGGCCTGACCATCCAATCAGGGTTTAGGCCTGACCATCCAATCAGGATTTAGGTCTGACCATCCAATCAGGGTTTAGGCCTGACCATCCAATCAGGGTTTAGGCCTGACCATCCAATCAGGGTTTAGGCCTGACCATCCAATCAGGGTTTAGGCCTGACCATCCAATCAGGATTTAGGTCTGACCATCCAATCAGGGTTTAGGCCTGACCATCCAATCAGGGTTTAGGCCTGACCATCCAATCAGGGTTTAGGCCTGACCATCCAATCAGGGTTTAGGCCTGACCATCCAATCAGGGTTTAGGCCTGGGCATAGCACTATTACAGCATCCACTTTAGTTGTTAATGATCTTATCAATGCTTTAGAGTCTAAAGTTTAGACACTAAAATGAAATGTTCTGCTTTGTTTGTTAGACCTGTCAAAAGGATTTTGATACCGTTGATCGTGTCATTTTATTGAACAAGTTGTCCTCGATAGGTCTGAGTTCTGACGCCTGTTCTTGGTTTCACGATTATCTTAGTGACAGAACTCAGGCCGTCGTGATTGATAGGGTTAAGTATGAATTTCTTGAAGTACATCAAGGTGTACCACAGGGATCCATTTTGGGACCTGCTCTCTTCACTATTTATATAAACCCCATTGGTCAATCTGTTAAAAAATCAGAAACTTAATCTATGATCTGACTGTTGCCCCGACTGTTGCCCCGACTGTTGCCCCGACTGTTGCCCCGACTGTTGATCTGACTGTTGATCTGACTGTTGATCTGACTGTTGATCTGACTGTTGCCCCGGCTGTTGCCCCGGCTGTTGATCTGACTGTTGATCTGACTGTTGATCTGACTGTTGATCTGACTGTTGCCCCGACTGTTGCCCTGGCTGTTGATCTGACTGTTGATCTGACTGTTGATCTGGCTGTTGATCTGACTGTTGATCTGGCTGTTGATCTGACTGTTGATCTGATTGTTGATCTGACTGTTGATCTGACTGTTGGTCTGACTGTTGATCTGATTGTTGATCTGACTGTGTCAAAACTACAGTCAGATTTTATAGCTATGCAGGAATCCCTTGCTGATATAAAATGTGTGCTTAATATGGGCTAAAACCAAATACATGTTGGTTTTAAACTCTCTAAATAATGATTCAGATGGACCACATGTTCACTCATTAGATGATTCAGATGGACCACATGTTCACTCATTAGATGATTCAGATGGACCACATGTTCACTCATTAGATGATGCAGATGGACCACATGTTCACTCATTAGATGATTCAGATGGACCACATGTTCACTCATTAGATGATTCAGATGGACCACATGTTCACTCATTAGATGATTCAGATGGACCACATGTTCACTCATTAGATGATTCTCCAATCGAACGTGTTCCACCTATAAGTACTTAGCCATTTGGATTGATATGGATTTGCTTCACATGTAATGAGTATGAGGGCCCACAGTGCTTCACATGTAATGAGTATGAGGGCCCACAGTGCTTCACATGTAATGAGTATGAGGGCCCACAGTGCTTCACATGTAATGAGTCTGAGGGCCCACAGCGCTTCACATGTAATGAGTATGAGGGCCCACAGTGCTTCACATGTAATGAGTATGAGGGCCCACAGTGCTTCACATGTAATGAGTATGAGGGCCCACAGTGCTTCACATGTAATGAGTATGAGGGCCCACAGTGCTTCACATGTAATGAGTATGAGGGCCCACAGTGCTTCACATGTAATGAGTATGAGGGCCCACAGTGCTTCACATGTAATGAGTGAGGGCCCACAGTGCTTCACATGTAATGAGTATGAGGGCCCACAGCGCTTCACATGTAATGAGTATGAGGGCCCACAGTGCTTCACATGTAATGAGTATGAGGGCCCACAGTGCTTCACATGTAATGAGTCTGAGGGCCCACAGTGCTTCACATGTAATGAGTATGAGGGCCCACAGCGCTTCACATGTAATGAGTATGAGGGCCCACAGTGCTTCACATGTAATGAGTATGAGGGCCCACAGTGCTTCACATGTAATGAGTATGAGGGCCCACAGTGCTTCACATGTAATGAGTATGAGGGCCCACAGTGCTTCACATGTAATGAGTATGAGGGCCCACAGCGCTTCACATGTAATGAGTATGAGGGCCCACAGTGCTTCACATGTAATGAGTGAGGGCCCACAGTGCTTCACATGTAATGAGTATGAGGGCCCACAGTGCTTCACATGTAATGAGTATGAGGGCCCACAGTGCTTCACATGTAACATGTAATGAGCCTGAGGGCCCACAGTGCTTCACATGTAATGAGTATGAGGGCCCACAGTGCTTCACATGTCTGAATGAGCTTCACATGTAAGGGGGCCCACAGTGCTACATGTAATGAGTATGAGGGCCCACAGCGCTTCACATGTAATGAGTATGAGGGCCCACAGTGCTTCACATGTAATGAGTATGAGGGCCCACAGTGCTTCACATGTATGTAATGAGTATGAGGGCCCACAGTGCTTCACATGTAATGAGTATGAGGGCCCACAGTGCTTCACATGTAATGAGTATGAGGGCCCACAGTGCTTCACATGTAATGAGTATGAGGGCCCACAGTGCTTCACATGTAATGAGTATGAGGGCCCACAGTGCTTCACATGTAATGAGTATGAGGGCCCACAGTGCTTCACATGTAATGAGTCTGAGGGCCCACAGTGCTTCACATGTAATGAGTATGAGGGCCCACAGTGCTTCACATGTAATGAGTCTGAGGGCCCACAGTGCTTCACATGTAATGAGTATGAGGGCCCACAGAGCTTCACATGTAATGAGCCTGAGGGCCCACAGAGCTTCACATGTAATGAGTCTGAGGGCCCACAGTGCTTCACATGTAATGAGCCTGAGGGCCCACAGTGCTTCACATGTAATGAGTATGAGGGCCCACAGAGCTTCACATGTAATGAGTATGAGGGCCCACAGAGCTTCACATGTAATGAGCCTGAGGGCCCACAGAGCTTCACATGTAATGAGTCTGAGGGCCCACAGAGCTTCACATGTAATGAGCCTGAGGGCCCACAGTGCTTCACATGTAATGAGTATGAGGGCCCACAGAGCTTCACATGTAATGAGTATGAGGGCCCACAGAGCTTCACATGTAATGAGTCTGAGGGCCCACAGTGCTTCACATGTAATGAGTATGAGGGCCCACAGAGCTTCACATGTAATGAGTATGAGGGCCCACAGTGCTTCACATCTCACAAAGAGATGGACACCAAAGGAAAAGGAGCGACTGGGAGGCAGAAAAAGGGTGCTTAGTGTTTTTTTGTCCACAATGCTAACTGTTCCATGTTGTCCTCAGGCCAGCTGCAGGCCAATGCTAACTGTTCCATGTTGTCCTCAGGCCAGCTGCAGGCCAATGCTAACTATTGTCCCCAGGCTAGCTGCAGGCCAATGCTAACTGTTCTATGTTGTCCTCAGGTCAGCTGCAGGCCAATGCTAACTGTTCTATGTTGTCCTCAGGCCAGCTGCAGGCCAATGCTAACTGTTGTCCCCAGGCTAGCTGCAGGCCAATGCTAACTGTTCTATGTTGTCCTCAGGCCAGCTGCAGGCCAATGCTAACTGTTCTATGTTGTCCTCAGGCTAGCTGCAGGCCAATGCTAACTGTTGTCCTCAGGCTAGCTGCAGGCCAATCCTAACTGTTTCATGTTGTCCCCAGGCTAGCTGCAGGCCAATGCTAACTGTTCTATGTTGTCCCCAGGCTAGCTGCAGGCCAATGCTAACTGTTCTATGTTGTCCCCAGGCTAGCTGCAGGCCAATGCTAACTGTTCTATGTTGTCCCCAGGCTAGCTGCAGGCCAATGCTAACTGTTCTATGTTGTCCTCAGGCCAGCTGCAGGCCAATGCGTACTGTGAGAACCCAGACATGGTGTTGGTGGGCAACAAGGCAGACCTGGCGGACCAGAGAGAGGTGCAGGAGGAGCAGGCTAAGGAACTAGCCGACAAGTACGGGTGAGTAGGAGAGAGCTACCCCCCGTCATCTACATTTACATTTACATTTAAGTCATTTAGCAGACGCTCTTATTCAGAGCGACTTACAAATTGGTGCATTCACCTTATGACATCCAGTGGAACAGTCACTTTACAATAGTGCATCTAAATCTTAAAGGGGGGGGGTGAGAGGGATTACTTATCCTATCCTAGGTATTCCTTAAAGAGGTGGGGTTTCAGGTGTCTCCGGAAGGTGGTGATTGACTCCGCTGTCCTGGCGTCGTGAGGGAGTTTGTTCCACCATTGGGGGGCCAGAGCAGCGAACAGTTTAGACTGGGCTGAGCGGGAGCTGTACTTCCTCAGTGGTACAGTGTCTACAAAGACAGTGAGCTCCAAAAGTAGAGGGACGGCGACACGTGGTTAGTTATTTTGCCTCTGTATTCCAGCACTTTGGATTTGAAATGATACAATAACTATGAGGTTAAAGTGCAGACTGTCAGCTTTAATTTGAGGATATTTTCATCCATATCTGATGAACCGTTTAGTCCTTCCATTTTAGGGGGACAAATTCACTGTATTAAAGTAGTGAAAAGTGTAGTATTTAGTCCCATATTCATAACACTCAATGACTACATCACGCTTGTGAATCTACAAACTTGTTGGATTCATTTGCTCTTTGTTTTGGTTCTGTTACAGATTATTTTGTGCCAAATAGAAATGAATAGTAAATAATGTATTGTATAATTTTTAAGCCACTTTTAATGTAAATTAGAATAGAATATGTCTCTTAACACTTCTACATTACTCTCACCATTACAATTACAGGAGAGGTTAGCATTTTATATCATACCTCCAAGACATGCTAACCTCTCACCATTACAATAACAGTGGAGGTTAGCATTTTATATCATACCTCCAAGACATGCTAACCTCTCACCATTACAATAACAGGGGAGGTTAGCATTTTATATCATACCCCCAAGACATGCTAACCTCTCACCATTACAATAACTGGGGAGATTAGCATTTTATATCATACCCCCAAGACATGCTAACCTCTCACCATTACAATAACAGGGGAGGTTAGCATTTTATATCATACCCCCAAGACATGCTAACCTCTCACCATTACAATAACAGGGGAGGTTAGCATTTTATATCATACCCCCAAGACATGCTAACCTCTCACCATTTCAATAACAGGGGAGGTTAGCATTTTATATCATACCCCCAAGACATGCTAAAGTAGTGCACTATATAGAGAATAGGGTTCCATAGGCCTCTGGTCTAAAGTAGTGCACTATATAGGGATTAGGGTTCCATAGGGCTCTGGTCTAAAGTAGTGCACTATATATAGGGAATAGGGTTCCATAGGGCTCTGGTCTAAAGTAGTGCACTATATAGGGAATAGGGTTCTATAGGGCTCTGGTCTAAAGTAGTGCACTATATAGGGAATAGGGTTCTATAGGGCTCTGGTCTAAAGTAGTGTACTATATATGTAATAGGGCTCTGGTCTAAAGTAGTGTAGTATATAGGGAATAGGGTTCTATAGGGCTCTGGTCTAAAGTAGTGCACTATATAGGGAATAGGGAGGTTGTGGTTCATTAACATAAAATAATACCTGGTGGATCAGTTTGGTTGTTATTACAACAGCCTCTATCGCGTTCAGTCCCTTATACCCTAACGTGCTTGACATGGTCCCTCGATTTAATTTTCAGATATAAGATACGACTAGTAAGACCAGGTAGAATGCTCTGATGTGGGTTCTGTATGTGTCCTGTCTGATGTGGGTGTTGGTGTGGGTCTGTCTGATGTGGTCCTGTCTGATGGGGTCATGTCTGATGTGGGTGTTGGTGTGGTCCTGTCTGATGTGGGTGTTGGTGTGGTCCTGTCTGATGTGGGTTCTGTATGTGTCCTGTCTGATGTGGGTTCTGTATGTGTCCTGTCTGATCTGGGTTCTGTATGTGTCCTGTCTAATGTGGGTGTTGGTGTGGTCCTGTCTGATGTGGGTTCCTGTCTGATGTGGGTGTTGGTGTGGTCCTGTCTGATGTGGGTGTTGGTGTGGTCCTGTCTGATGTGGGTGTTGGTGTGGTCCTGTCTGATGTGGGTGTTGGTGTGGTCCTGTCTGATCTGGGTTCTGTATGTGTCCTGTCTGATGTGGGTTCTGTATGTGTCCTGTCTGATCTGGGTTCTGTATGTGTCCTGTCTAATGTGGGTGTTGGTGTGGTCCTGTCTGATGTGGGTTCTGTATGTGTCCTGTCTGATCTGGGTTCTGTATGTGTCCTGTCTGATCTAGGTTCTGTATGTGTCCTGTCTGATCTGGGTTCTGTATGTGTCCTGTCTAATGTGGGTGTTGGTGTGGTCCTGTCTGATGTGGTCCTGTCTGATGGGGTCATGTCTGATGTGGGTTTTGGTGTGATCTTTTCTGATGTGGGTGTTGATGTGGTCCTGTCTGATGTGGGTGTTGGTATGGTCCTGTCTGATGTGGTCCTGTCTGATGGGGTCATGTCTGATGTGGGTGTTGGTGTGGTCCTGTCTGATGTGGCTGTTGGTGTGGTCCTGTCTGATCTGGGTTCTGTATGTGTCCTGTCTGATGTGGGTTCTGTATGTGTCCTGTCTGATGTGGGTTCTGTATGTGTCCTGTCTGATCTGGGTTCTGTATGTGTCCTCTCTGATGTGGGTTCTGTATGTGTCCTGTCTGATCTGGGTTATGTATGTGTCCTGTCTGATCTGGGTTCTGTATGTGTCCTGTCTGATCTGGGTTCTGTATGTGTCCTGTCTGATGTGGGTTCTGTATGTGTCCTGTCTGATGTGGGTTCTATGTGGGTTCTGTATGTGTCCTGTCTGATGTGGGTTCTGTATGTGTCCTGTCTGATGTGGGTTCTGTATGTGTCCTGTCTGATCTGGGTTCTGTATTTGTCCTGTCTGATATGGTCCTGTCTGATCTGGGTTCTGTATGTGTCCTGTCTGATGTGGGTGTTGGTGTGGTCCTGTCTGATGTGGGTGTTGATGTGGTCCTGTCTGATGTGGGTGTTGATGTGGTCCTGTCTGGTGGGTTCCTGTCTGATGTGGGTGTTGGAGTGGACCTGTCTGATCTGGGTTCTGTATGTGTCCTGTCTGATGTGGGTGTTGGTGTGGTCCTGTCTGACGTGGGTTCTATGTGGATTCTGTATGTGTCCTGTCTGATGTGGGTTCTGTATGTGTCATGTCTGATGTGGGTTCTGTATGTGTCCTGTCTGATCTGGGTTCTGTATGTGTCCTGTCTGATCTGGGTTCTGTATGTGTCCTCTCTGATGTGGGTTCTGTATGTGTCCTGTCTGATCTGGGTTATGTATGTGTCCTGTCTGATCTGGGTTCTGTATGTGTCCTGTCTGATGTGGGTTCTGTATGTGTCCTGTCTGATGTGGGTTCTGTATGTGTCCTGTCTGATCTGGGTTATGTATGTGTCCTGTCTGATGTGGGTTCTGTATGTGTCCTGTCTGATGTGGGTGTTGGTGTGGTCCTGTCTGATGTGGGTTCTATGTGGGTTCTGCATGTGTCCTGTCTGATGTGGGTTCTGTATGTGTCCTCTCTGATGTGGGTGTTGGTGTGGTCCTGTCTGATGTGGGTGTTGGTGTGGTCCTGTCTGATGTGGGTGTTGATGTGGTCCTGTCTGGTGGGTTCCTGTCTGATGTGGGTGTAAACTGTTACAGACCTATATCCATCCTGCCCTGCCCTGCCTCTAGACCCAAACTGTTACAGACCTATATCCATCCTGCCCTGCCCTGCCTCTAGACCCAAACTGTTACAGACCTATATCCATCCTGCCCTGCCTCTAGACCCAAACTGTTACAGACCTATATCCATCCTGCCCTGCCCTGCCTCTAGACCCAAACTGTTACAGACCTATATCCATCCTGCCCTGCCCTGCCTCTAGACCCAAACTGTTACAGATCTATATCCATCCTGCCTTGCCCTGCCTCTAGACCCAAACTGTTACAGATCTATATCCATCCGCCAGGTTCTTGGCGTCTGGGGAGGAGGACACAATGGGGAAAGGGGAAGATGCCCTGCCTCAAGACCCAAACTGTTACAGACCTATATCCATCCTGCCCTGCCCTGCCTCTAGACCCAAACTGTTACAGACCTATATCCATCCTGCCCTGCCTCTAGACCCAAACTGTTACAGACCTATATCCATCCTGCCCTGCCTCTAGACCCCAAATTGTTACAGACCTATATCCATCCTGCCCTGCCTCTAGACCCAAACTGTTACAGACCTATATCCATCCTGCCCTGCCTCTAGACCCCAAATTGTTACAGACCTAAATCTATCCTACCCTGCCTTTCTAAAGTCTTTGAATGCCAAGTTAATAAACAGATCACTGACCATTTAGAATCCCACCATACCTTCTCTGCTGTGCAATCTGGCTTCAGAGCTGGTCATGGGTGCACCTCATCCACGCTCAAGGTCCTAAACGATATCATAACCGCCATCGATAAGAAACAATACTGTGCAGCTGTCTTCATCGACCTGGCCAAGGCTTTCGACTCTGTCAATCACCATATTCTTATCGGCAGACTCGATAGCCTTGGTTCGCAAATGACTGCCTCTCCTGGTTCACCATCTCCTTCTCAGACAGAGTTCAGTGTGTCAAATCGGAGGGCCTGTTGTCCGGACCTCTGGAAGTCTTTATGGGGGTGCCACAGGGTTCAATTCTCGGGCTGACTCTTTTCTCTGTATATATCAACGATTTCGCTCTTGCTGCGGGTGATTCCCTGATCCACCTCTACGCAGACACCATTCTGTATACCTTTAGCCCTTCTTTGGACACTGTGTTAACAAACCTCCAAACGAGCTTCAATGCCATACAACTCTCCTTCCGTGGCCTCCAACTGCTCTTAAACGCTAGTAAAAACCAAATGCATGCTCGCCTCCCTACCACTGAGGAAGTACAGTTCCCGCTCAGCCCAGTCAAAACTGTTCGCTGCTCTGGCCCCCCAATGGTGGAACAAACTCCCTCACGACGCCAGGACAGCGGAGTCAATCACCACCTTCCGGAGACACCTGAAACCCCACCTCTTTAAGGAATACCTAGGATAGGATAAGTAATCCCTCTCACCCCCCCCTTTAAGATTTAGATGCACTATTGTAAAGTGACTGTTCCACTGGATGTCATAAGGTGAATGCACCAATTTGTAAGTCGCTCTGGATAAGAGCGTCTGCTAAATGACTTAAATGTAAATGTAATGTAAATGTCCTGTCTGGTGGATTCCTGTCTGATGTGGGTGTTGATGTGGTCCTGTCTGATGTGGGTGTTGATGTGGTCCTGTCTGATGTGGGTTCCTGTCTGATGTGGGTGTTGGTGTGGTCCTGTCTGATGTGGGTGTTGGTGTGGTCCTGTCTGATGTGGGTGTTGGTGTGGTCCTGTCTGATGTGGGTGTTGGTGTGGTCCTGTCTGATGTGGGTGTTGGTGTGGACCTGTCTGATCTGGTTCTGTATGTGTCCTGTCTGATGTGGGTTCTGTATGTGTCCTGTAGGATGTGGGTTCTGTATGTGTCCTGTCTGATCTGGGTTCTGTATGTGTCCTGTAGGATGTGGGTTCTGTATGTCCTGTCTGATCTGTGTTCTGTATGTGTCCTGTCTGATGTGGGTGTTGGAGTGGACCTGTCTGATCTGGTTCTGTATGTGTCCTGTCTGATGTGGGTTCTGTATGTGTCCTGTCTGATCTGGGTTCTGTATGTGTCCTGTAGGATGTGGGTTCTGTATGTCCTGTCTGATCTGTGTTCTGTATGTGTCCTGTCTGATCTGGGTGTTGGTGTGGTCCTGTCTGATGTGGGTGTTGGAGTGGTCCTGTCTGATCTGGTTCTGTTTGTCCCCTGTAGGATCCCGTACTTTGAGACGTCGGCAGCGACGGGGTCTGAGGTGGACAAGGCAGTCATCACTCTGCTAGACCTGGTCATGAAGAGGATGGAGCAGTGTGTCGACAAGCCCACCGCCGAGCCCGCCAACGGGGAAGGAGCCACCAAGCTGGAGGACGCTGCGCCTGACCAGAAAAAGTGTGCATGTTAGACTTGGCCCCTCCCACGTCCCCTTCTCCCTACTCTGATTGGTGCTCTAGCACCCCCTCTGGTGGCCAGACACAGAAGTGCAGCAGCATTATGACAGCGTGACGTGTGAGGGGGCAGCTCAGTCAGCCACACTGCAATGGCGCTGTAGTGCTGGCCTTGCACGGCCTGTGTGTACTGTGCTGGGCCTGACTACATGTCTCTCCTGTCCTGTCCTGTCCTGTGTTGCGTCTCAAATGTCACTCTGTTCCCTATTACAGAACTCCCTGAGTGGCGCAGCGTTCTGAGGCACTGCATCTCAGCACTAGAGGCGTCATTACAGACGCCCTGGTTCGATTCCCGGACTGTATCACAACCCGCCGTGATCGGGAGGTCCCATAGGGCGGCACACAATTGGCCCAGCGTCGTCCGGGTTAACCCAGCGTCGTCCGGGTTAAGATAAATAAAGGTTAGATAAATATAGTGCATTACTAGTCATACAGTATGAATCGGGTGCCATTTGAGACAAGAGTCTGGCCTACCAAGAGAGTCTGGCCTACCAAGAGAGTCTGGCCTACCAGAGGCCTATGCTTTATAGGACTTTATATCCCAATGTTGTTTACATGTGTTTGTCCAATCTAATCTACTGCCTTGGCTGTTAAGGCCCTATCCATATTACAGTACCAATATTACAGAATATTAATAAAAACATGTGACCAGTTATTTATAAATGATTTATATTTCGTTTTTTTGTGTATTTTAAATATAAGTTCTCATTTTAGTTTTTTAGTTTTTTAAAAATGTATTTTTAGTTTTAGAATAAATTATGGTTCCACACATGAATTTGAATGCCCAAATAACAGTAGACAATAACAGTGTCTAGCTAGACAATAACAGTGTCTAGCTAGACAATAACAGTGTCTAGCTAGACAATAACAGTGTCTAGCTAGACAATAACAGTGTCTAGCTAGACAATAAGAGTGTCTAGCTAAACAATAACAGTGTCTAGCTAAACAATAAGAGTGTCTAGCTAAACAATAACAGTGTCTAGCTAGACAATAACAGTGTCTAGCTAGACAATAACAGTGTCAAGATAAATGTGCATAAAATACAGTAACAACTTTATCATATTGTAATATCAGTCAGGAAAATATTTTGCCAAAGCAGAAAATCTAATCTCTTGATAACTGCTGTTGGCCTGTTTGTCTGTGTGCCAAAATCACCTTCACATTTTCCTGTAGTCCCGGGGCAGGATTGTCTGTCTGTGGTTGTTACCAAGGGCCTTTGACATTCCTAGCTACTAATCTCATGTGACAGACTTTAACAATAAATCTAGCTAGTTAGCTAGTGCACTCGAGATGTAGTTCTGTGTTCCTGTGTTCTCCGTGCCCCATCTACCAGCTTTACAGGAACTAACCACACTCCTCACACCTCATGCTTAGTGTTTACACACACCTCATGCCTAGTGTTTACACACTCCTCATGCCTAGTGTTTACACACTCCTCATGCCTAGTGTTTACACAGTCCTCATGCCTAGTGTTTACACACACCTCATGCCTAGTGTTTACACACTCCTCATGCCTAGTGTTTACACACTCCTCACGCCTAGTGAGTACACAGTCCTCACACCTCATTCCTAGTGTTTACACACTCCTCACTCCTAATGCCTAGTGAGTACACACTCCTCACACCTCATGCCTAGTGAGTACACACACCTCATGCCTAGTGATTACACACACCTCATGCCTAGTGTTTACACACTCCTCATGCCTAGTGAGTACACACTCCTCATGCCTAGTGAGTACACACTCCTAATGCCTAGTGAGTACACACTCCTAATGCCTAGTGATTACACACACCTCATGCCTAGTGATTACACACACCTCATGCCTAGTGTTTACACACACCTCATGCCTAGTGTTTACACACTCCTCATGCCTAGTGAGTACACACTCCTCATGCCTAGTGATTACACACTCCTCACACCTCATGCCTAGTGATTACACACTCCTCATGCCTAGTGATTACACACTCCTCATGCCTAGTGATTACACACTCCTAATGCCTAGTGATTCATCCACCTCTGGCATGCTCGCCTCCCTATCACTGAGGAAGTACAGTTCCCGCTTAGCCCAGTCAAAACTGTTCGCTGCTCTGGCCCCCCAATGGTGGAACAAACTCCCTCACGACGCCAGGACAGCGGAGTCAATCACCACCTTCCGGAGACACCTGAAACCCCACCTCTTTAAGGAATACCTAGGATAGGATAAGTAATCCTTCTCACCCCCCTTTAAGATTTAGATGCACTATTGTAAAGTGACTGTTCCACTGGATGTCATAAGGTGAATGCACCAATTTGTAAGTCGCTCTGGATAAGAGCGTCTGCTAAATGACTTAAATGTAAAATGTAAATGATTACACACTCCTAATGCCTAGTGAGTACACACTCCTAATGCCTAGTGAGTACACACTCCTAATGCCTAGTGAGTACACACTCCTAATGCCTAGTGATTACACACTCCTCATGCCTAGTGATTACACACTCCTCACACCTCATGCCTAGTGTTTACACACACCTCATGCCCAGTGTTTACACACACCTCATGCCCAGTGTTTACACACACCTCATGCCTAGTGTTTACACACTCCTTTTCTAATCCAACTTTTCTATTACAAAATAATAACATGATATATATATATATATATATATAGTGACCAGGACAGATGGGCAGTCAGTGTTAACTATTATTGTGTTTAAGACAAGACGAAGTCCACAGTGTAGTGACTGTTCTGTATAGAGCTGATTTAATAAACCCAATAGAACAGGTTTGGTTTGAAAACATGAAGTCATGTGGTGTCGTCTACATGTGGTTCTATAACTAGGTGAGAAAATGTTTTTCCTTACTTTGTCTGAGATTTGAGATTGATCAGGTTAACAGTGGATATTTCGTATCAGACATAGCTACGGCCCCCAAAATATTGACACCCTTGCACTTTTTCCTTAAATAATTATCTATTTCTTGTAAAATTGTTTAAATCGAGAGAAGAAAAAAAAATAAAACGTTTTTTTTGGGGGGGGGTCTCAACACATTGTTATTCTAATGTCAACTTTGTAGAACCAATTTTATTTTGACTTTTCACAATTATTTTACTATTGATTATTTCTAATTCTTCAGCAGCGACTGTTCTAATTCTTCAGCAGCGACTGTTCTAATTCTTCATCAGCAGCTACTGTTCTAATTCTTCATCAGCGACTGTTCTAATTCTTCAGCAGCGACTGTTCTAATTCTTCAGCAGCGACTGTTCTAATTCTTCAGCAGCGACTGTTCTAATTCTTCAGCAGCGACTGTTCTAATTCTTCAGCAGCGACTGTTCTAATTCTTCATCAGCGACTGTTCTAATTCTTCAGCAGCGACTGTTCTAATTCTTCATCAGCGACTGTTCTAATTCTTCAGCAGCGACTGTTCTAATTCTTCAGCAGCGACTGTTCTAATTCTTCAGCAGCGACTGTTCTAATTGTTCTAATCTTCAGCAGCGACTGTTCTAATTCTTCATCAGTGACTGTTCTAATTCTTCATCAGCGACTGTTCTAATTCTTCAGCAGCGACTGTTCTAATTCTTCAGCAGCGACTGTTCTAATTCTTCAGCAGCGACTGTTCTAATTCTTCAGCAGCGACTGTTCTAATTCTTCAGCAGCGACTGTTCTAAATCTTCAGCAGCGTTCTAAATGTTCTAATTCTTCAGCAGCGACTGTTCTAATTCTTCAGCAGCGACTGTTCTAATTCTTCAGCAGCGACTGTTCTAATTCTTCAGCAGCGACTGTTCTAATTCTTCAGCAGCGACTGTTCTAATTCTTCAGCAGCGACTGTTCTAAATCTTCAGCAGCGACTGTTCTAATTCTTCAGCAGCGACTGTTCTAATTCTTCAGCAGCGACTGTTCTAATTCTTCAGCAGCGACTGTTCTAATTCTTCAGCAGCAACTGTTCTAATTCTTCAGCAGCGACTGTTCTAATTCTTCAGCAGCGACTGTTCTAATTCTTCAGCAGCAACTGTTCTAATTCTTCAGCAGCAACTGTTCTAATTCTTCAGCAGCAACTGTTCTAATTCTTCAGCAGCAACTGTTCTAATTCTTCAGCAGCAACTGTTCTAATTCTTCAGCAGCAACTGTTCTAATTCTTTAATGTTTTGAGGGCTGCCCTCCATCAGCTGCTGTTTTTTAATTATTATATATAATGTATTATTAATTATTTATTATATAATTTATATATTATATATAATACATTATCATTTATTATATATTTATTAATTATAATATATTATTGTATTTGTTATCTCGCCATACGCTATGAATGCGATTCAGATCTGGACTCTTTGCTGGCCACTCCAGAACAGTCCAGCGTTTCTTCTTGAAACATGTTATGATTTTGGTCTGAACAGAGTGGACGAAAACATTTTTACCCGTGTTTGTGTCCAATTTGTAAGTGGCTCTGGATAAGAGCGTCTGCTAAATGACTTAAATGATGTAAACGTGAAACATTCCAGGGTCCTTTTTACAAACAACCTTTTTACAAACAACCTTTTTACAAACAACCTTTTTACAAACAACCTTTTCTTTGAATGCTTCATTTGATCGTTGGTAAACATAGACAGACCAAACTGCTGAAGGAGACACAATGACGTCTGATTTAACTTCTCAAAAACCCACCTAAACAACCCTGTTCTGGGGTGTTCTGGAGAAATGAAACAAAATTAGAGCTCTTTGACAATACAGATCATGTCTGTGTTTAACTGATCACCAAATGAAACAGTCAATGAAAAGAACATCCTCCCTACAAGCAAAGCTGGTGGAGGTTTCATAATGCTGTGGGGTTGTTTTGATGCTTCCGGTACCGGGGGCCTTGAACGTGTGCAAGGGATAAAATCAGCAGGTTATCAGGTGTTTTGAAGTCCGATGTTTAAACCAGCGTCTCCGTTGAAGGTTACGGGTCTTTCCCGTAGAAATGTGCATTAATCAATCAATTAACTGTATTTATAAAGCCCTTCGTACATCAGCTGATATCTCAAAGTGCTGTACAGAAACCCAGCCTAAAACCCCAAACAGCAAGCAATGCAGGTGTAGAAGCACGGTGGCTAGGAAAAACTCCTAGAAAGGCAGGAACCTAGGAAGAAACCTAGAGAGGAACCAGGCTCTGGAGGGTGGCCAGTCCACTTCTGGCTGTGCTGGGTAGAGAGGAACCAGGCTCTGAGGGGTGGCCAGTCCTCTTCTGGCTGTGCCGGGTAGAGAGGAACCAGGCTCTGAGGGGTGGCCAGTCCTCTTCTGGCTGTGCCGGGTAGAGAGGAACCAGGCTCTGAGGGGTGGCCAGTCCTCTTCTGGCTGTGCTGGGTAGAGAGGAACCAGGCTCTGAGGGGTGGCCAGTCCACTTCTGGCTGTGCTGGGTAGAGAGGAACCAGGCTCTGAGGGGTGGCCAGTCCACTTCTGGCTGTGCTGGGTAGAGAGGAACCAGGCTCTGAGGGGTGGCCAGTCCACTTCTGGCTGTGCTGGGTAGAGAGGAACCAGGCTCTGAGGGGGGGCCAGTCCACTTCTGGCTGTGCTGGGTAGAGAGGAACCAGGCTCTGAGGGGTGGCCAATCCTCTTCTGGCTGTGCTGGGTAGAGAGGAACCAGGCTCTGGGGGGTGGCCAGTCCACTTCTGGCTGTGCTGGGTAGAGAGGAACCAGGCTCTGAGGGGTGGCCAGTCCACTTCTGGCTGTGCTGGGTAGAGAGGAACCAGGCTCTGAGGGGTGGCCAGTCCACTTCTGGCTGTGCTGGGTAGAGAGGAACCAGGCTCTGAGGGGGGGCCAGTCCACTTCTGGCTGTGCTGGGTAGAGAGGAACCAGGCTCTGAGGGGTGGCCAGTCCTCTTCTGGCTGTGCTGGGTAGAGAGGAACCAGGCTCTGAGGGGTGGCCAGTCCACTTCTGGCTGTACTGGGTAGAGATTATAAGAGTACATGGCCATTTAAGGCCAGATTGTTCTTCAAGATGTTAAAATGTTCATAGACGACCAGCAGGTTCAAATACTAATCACAGTGGTTGTAGAGGTCAGGTCAGTAACTCAGGAGCAAATGTTAGTTGGTTTTTCACGAGCCGAGCATTCAGAGGTCGAGACAGCAGGTGCGGTAGAGAGAGAGAGTCGAAAACAGCAGGTCCGGGACAAGGTAGCACGTCCGGTGAACAGGTCAGGGTTCCATAGCCGCAGGCAGAACAGTTGAAACTGGAGCAGCAGCACGACCAGGTGGACTGGGGACAGCCAGGAGTTGTCAAGCCAGGTAGTCCTGAGGCATGGTCCTTTGGCTCTGTTCCCCCGGGAGGGGAAGGAGAGAGAGAGAGAGAACGAATTAGAGGGAGCATACTTAAATTCACACAGGACACCGGATAAGACAGGAGAATTACACCAGATATAACAGACTGACCCTAGCCCCCTGGCACATAGACTATAGCAGCATAGATACTGGAGACTGAGACGGGTGGATCGGGGGACACTGGGGCTGATGTTAATAGCGAGTGTAGCGAAATGCTTCTAGTTCCGACAGTGCAGTAATATGTAATATAATAAGTAATATCCCCAATAACTACATAAAACACACAAATCTAAAGGGGTGAATGAGCATATGTACATATAAGTATATGGATGAGTGATGGCCGAGCAGCAGGCAAGGTGCAGTAGATGGTATAAAATACAGTATATAAATGTGATATGAGTAATGTAAGATATTGTAAACATTATTAAAGTGACATTATTTAGAGTGGCATAAAAATTATAAAGTGACTAGTGATTCATTTATTAAAGTGGCCAGTGATTGGGTCTCAATGTAGGCAGCAGCCTCTCTGAGTTAGTGATGGCTGTTTAGCAGTCTGATGGCTGCTAAACAGGAGGCCTGCGTCTTGTGACCGTAGCGTACGTGTAGATATGTAGGACAGGACCAAATCAGAGAGATAGGTAGGAGCAAGCTCATGTAATGCTTTGAAGGTTAGCAGTAAAACCTTGAAATCAGCCCTAGCCTTAACAGGAAGCCAGTGTAGGGAGGCTAGCACTGGAGTAATATGATCACATTTTTTGGTTCTAGTCAAGATTCTAAACTGAAGTTTATTTAGTGCTTTATCCGGGTAGCCGGAGAGTAGAGCATTGCAGTAGTCTAACCTAGAAGTAACAAAAGCATGGATTCATTATTATTATTATTATTATATTATTATTATTTATTATTATTATTATATATTATTTTTCTGCATCCTTTTTTGACAAAAAGTTTCAGATTTTTGCAATGTTACGAAGATGGGAAAAAAGCTGTTCTTGAAATATTCTTGATATGTTCTTCAAAGGAGAGATCAGGGTCCAGAATAACGCAGTTTTATTTGAGACGACTGTACAACCATCAAGATTAATTGTCAGATTCAGCAGAAGATCTCTTTGTTTCTTGGTACCTAGAACTAGCATCTCTGTTTTGTCCGAACTTGAAAGTAAACCAATTTGCCACCATCCATTTTCTTATGTCTGAAACACAGGCTTCCAGGGTAGGCACGTTTGTTTCATCGAAATGCACAGCTGTGTGTCATCCGCATAGCAGTGAAAGTGGAGTTTGTGTTTCCGAATGACATCACTAAGAGGTCAACTATATAGTGAAAACAATAGTGGCCCTACAACGGAACCTTGAGGAACGCCGAAACATACAATTGATTTGTCAGAGGACAAACCATCCACAGAGACTAACTGATATATTTCTGACAGATAAGGTCTAAACCAGGCCAGAACTTTTCCTTGTTACCAATTAGGGTTTCTAATCTTTACAAAAGAATGTGGTGATCGATAGTGCCAAAAGCAGCACTAAGGTCTAGGAGCACGAGGACAGGTGCAGAGCCTTGGTCTAACCCCATTAAAAGGTCATTTACCACCTGCAGTCTCAGTGCTATGATGGGGTCTAAAACCAAACTGAAGCATTTCATATACATTATTTTGTCTTCAGGAAGGCAGTGAGTTTCTGCGCAACAGCTTTTTCTAAATCATTTTAATAATTTTAGCGAAATGGGAGATTCGATATAGGCCGATAGGTTTGGCTTTTTCAAGAGAGGCTTTATTACTGCCACTTTTAGTGAGTTTGGTACACATCCTACTTCCTGTGCTTGGCCCCATTTATTATGTTCAACATAGGAGGGCCAAGCACAGGAAGTAGCTCTTTCAGTAGTTGAATTGGAAGCTCATGGATAGCTACAACAAGCATTTGTTGGCAGTTATCTTTGCCAAAGACTGCAACCAACTACTAGCTCCGGGGTGCCAATAATATAAATTTACCAAAATAAAATTGGTTCTGTAGAAAAATCCAAAAGCAAGGTGAGGTGACCAAAAGTTATATTTAAATGTAAACTTATTTTAGAAGAAATAGGGACATTTTGTTATGCAGGTGAGTGAGGACCCAAAAGCGATATAACGGAAATAGAGTCTTTTAATGTCCAAACAGGGAAAACATAAATCCTCAATCATTACAGGGGAAGTCCAAACAGGGAAAACACAAATCCTCTAGTTTAACAGGAGAGTCCCCCTTCTAGTTGTTGAGTTACAGGGCTAGCGGCAACAGACTGCAGGTCCCTTCGGGTAGGCGCGGGCCGTAGAGGATAGAGACACCTGCTCACACGTAGTATCTGATGACGAGGCAGAATACAACTGGATGGAACAAAAGCAAAGCAAACAGCAAACAAGAATCCGACAAGGACAGAAGCAGAAACAGAGAGAGAAATAGAGACTTAATCAGAGGGCAAAATAGGGGACAGGTGTGAAAGAGTAAACGAGGTCGTTAGGAGAATGAGGAACAGCTGGGAGCAGGAACGGAACGATAGAGAGAGAGAGGATTAGAGAGAGAGAAAGAAACCTAATAAGACCAGCAGGGGGAAACGAAGAGAAGAGAAAGCACAGGGACAAGACATGACAATACAATACATGACAGTACCCCCCCACTCACCGAGCGCCTCCTGGCGCACTCGAGGAGGAAACCTGGCGGCAACGGAGGAAATCATCGATCAGCGAACAGTCCAGCACGTCCCGAGATGGAACCCAACTCCTCTCCTCAGGACCGTAACGGGAAACGACGAAGAGGGAATCTAGTGCAATTACTATTATAAAAATGAGACACGGGTAGAGAACTGTAAGAGTTTGAGCAATCAGGACCAAACAGGCCAGGAGAGTAACAACTAGGGACAGACTGAGACACAGCAAGGCTAAGACCAGGAACAGGAGAGAGGCGGTGGCTGTGGACAGACTGAGACACAGCAAGTGCAGGAGCAGGACCAGGAGAGATGCGGTGGCTGGGGACAGACTGAGACACAGCAAGGGCAGGAAAGATGCGGTGGCAGGGGACAGACTGAGACACAGCAAGGGCAGGAGCAGGACCAGGAGAGATGCGGTGTCTGGGGACAGACTTAGACACAGCAAGGCCAGGAGCAGAAGCAGGAAGAGAGTTACCGAACTTAGTCTGCGCGCAGTCCGAACAAGCAGCCACGAAACGACGCGTATCACGCTCCTGAGTGGGCCACCAAAAACGCTGGCGAAAAGAAGCAAGCGTACCCCGAACGCCGAGGTGGCCGGCTGACTTGGCAGAGTGAGCCCACTGAAGAACGGCCAGAAGAGTAGGAACGGGAACGAAAAGAAGGTTCCTAGGACAAGCGCGCGGAGAAGGAGTGTGAGTGAGTGCTTGCTTAACCTGCCTCTCAATTCCCCAGACAGTTAACCCGACAACACGCCCCTCAGGGAATCTCCCCTCGGGGTCGGTGGAGGCTACTGAAGAACTGAAGAGACGGGATAAAGCATCAGGCTTGGTGTTCCTTGAGCCCGGACGATAAGAAATAACGAACTCGAAATGAGCGAAATACAGCGCCCAACGAGCCTGACGCGCATTAAGTCGTTTGGCAGAACGGAT
Source organism: Oncorhynchus gorbuscha (assembly GCF_021184085.1). NCBI lineage: Eukaryota > Metazoa > Chordata > Actinopteri > Salmoniformes > Salmonidae > Oncorhynchus > Oncorhynchus gorbuscha. The sequence continues at coordinate 93,615,467 of NC_060188.1, read as the reverse complement.
GTACTCAAGGTTCTTATGGTCAGTCCAAACGACAAAAGGAACGGTCTCCCCCTCCAACCACTGTCCCCATTCGCCTAGGGCTAAGCGGATGGCGAGCAGTTCGCGGTTAGCCACATCATAGTTACGTTCCGATGGCGACAGGCGATGAGAAAAATACGCGCAAGGGTGGACCTTAATCGTCAGAATGGGAGCGCTGGGACAGAATGGCTCCCACGCCCACCTCTGACGCGTCTACCTCGACAATGAACTGTTTAGTGACGTCAGGTGTAACAAGGATAGGAGCGGATGTAAAACGCTTCTTGAGGAGATCAAAAGCTCCCTGGGCGGAAAAGGACCACTTAAAGCACGTCTTGACAGAAGTAAGGGCTGTGAGAGGAGCTGCCACTCGACCAAAATTACGAATGAAACGCCGATAGAAATTCGCGAAACCGAGAAAGCGCTGCAGTTCGACACTTAGGGACGGGCCAATCGCTGACAGCATGGACCCTAGCGGGATCCATCTGAATGCCTTCAGCGGAAATAACAGAACCGAGAAAAGTGACGGAGGAGACATGAAAAGCGCACTTCTCAGCCTTCACATAAAGACAATTCTCTAAAAGGCGCTGGAGGACACGTCGAACGTGCTGAACATGAATCTGGAGTGACGGTGAAAAAATCAGGATCTCGTCAAGATAAACAAAAACAAAGATGTTCAGCATGTCACTCAGTACATCATTCACTAATGCCTGAAAGACAGCTGGAGCATTAGCGAGACCGAACGGCAGAACCCGGTATTCAAAATGCCCTAACGGAGTGTTAAACGCCATTTTCCACTCGTCCCCCTCCCTGATGCGCACGAGATGGTAAGCGTTACGAAGGTCCAACTTAGTAAAGAACCTGGCTCCCTGCAGAATCTCGAAATCTGAAGACATAAGGGGAAGCGGATAACGATTCTTAACCGTTATGTCATTCAGCCCTCGATAATCCACGCAGGGGCGCAGGATCCCGTCCTCTTCCTTAACAAAAAAGAACCCCGCTTCGGCGGGAGAGGAGGAAGGGACCACGGTACCGGTGTCGAGAGCTACAGACAAATAATCTTCGAGAGCCTTACGTTCGGTAGCCGACAGAGAGTCTAGTCTACCCCGTGGGGGAGTAGTACCCGGAAGGAGATCAATACAACAATCATACGACCGGTGAGGAGGAAGGGAGGTGGCCCTGGACCGACTGAAGACCGTGCGCAGATCATGATATTCCTCCGGCACCCCTGTCAAATCACCAGGCTCCTCCTGTGAAGAGGGGGCAGAAGAAACAGGAGGAATAGCAGACACTAAACACTTAACATGACAAGAGACGTTCCAGGAGAGGATAGAATTACTAGACCAATTAATAGAAGGATTATGACACACTAGCCAGGGATGGCCCAAAACAACAGGTGTAAAAGGTGAACAAAAAATCAAAAAGAAATGGTTTCACTATGATTACCAGAGACAGTGAGGGTTAAAGGTAGCGTTTCACGCTGAATCCTGGGGAGAGGACTACCATCCAAGGCGAACATAGCCGTGGGCTCCCTAACTGCCTGAGAGGAATGTCATGTTCCCGAGCCCAGGCTTCGTCCATAAAACAGCCCTCCGCCCCAGAGTCTATTAATGCACTGCAGGAAGCTGCCGAACCGGTCCAGCGTAGATGGACCGACAAGGTAGTACAGGAACTTGACGGAGAGACCAGAGTAGTAGCGCTCGCCAGTAGCCCTCCGCTTACTGATGAGCTCTGGCCTTTACTGGACATGAAATGACAAAATGACCAGCGGAACCGCAATAGAGACAGAGGCGGTTGGTGATTCTCCGTTCCCTCTCCTTAGTCGAGATGCGAATACCCCCCAGCTGCATGGGCTCAACACCTGAGCCAGTGGGGGGAGATGGTAGAGATGCGGAGAGGGGAGACACTGTTAACGCGAGCTCTCTTCCATGAGCTCGGTGACGAAGATCTACCCGTCGTTCTATGCGAATGGCGAGTTCAATCAAAGAATCCACGCTGGAAGGAACCTCCCGGGAGAGAATCTCATCCTTAACCTCAGCGTGGAGACCCTCCAGAAAACGAGCGAGCAACGCCGGCTCGTTCCAGTCACTGGAGGCAGCAAGAGTGCGAACGATAGAGAGAGAGAGGAATAGAGAGAGAGAAAGAAACCTAATAAGACCAGCAGGGGGAAACGAAGAGAAGAGAAAGCACAGGGACAAGACATGACAATACAATACATGACACATTTTGTAAGAAAAGTGCAAGGGTGCTTTAATCAGATTCCATCATGGATAATTGTTTTATCCATCTGAATAAAGGGGATATCATAGGCCACTCCCTCATTTTCTCTCATGGATCACATTGCTATTCACTATTCCACATGCGCCGAATACAACAGCTGTAGGTAGACCTTACAGTGAAATGCTGAATACAACAGGTGTAGTAGACCTCACAGTGAAATGCTGAATACAACAGGTGTAGTAGACCTTACAGTGAAATGCTGAATACAACAGCTGTAGGTAGACCTTACAGTGAAATGCTAAATACAACAGGTGTAGTAGACCTTACAGTGAAATGCTGAATACAACAGGTGTAGTAGACCTTACAGTGAAATGCCGAATACAACAGGTGTAGTAGACCTCACAGTGTAATGCTGAATACAACAGGTGTAGTAGACCTCACAGTGAAATGCTGAATACAACAGGTGTAGTAGACCTTACAGTGAAATGCTAAATACAACAGCTGTAGGTAGACCTTACAGTGAAATGCTTACTTTTACAAGCCCTTAACCAACAATGCAGGATTAAGAAAAAAAAGTGTTAATTAAGAAAGTATTTACTAAAAGAAACTGAAGTAAAAAATATTAAAATCAAATAAAAAACAGAGAGTAGCGTCAGTGTAAACATGGGGGTTGGGGTTGATCTCTGTTACGTAGTCCTTATTTCAACCTCCGCAGGTTGATCTCTGTTACGTAGTCCTTATGTCAATCTCCACAGGTTGATCTCTGTTACGTAGTCCTTATGTCAACCTCCGCAGGTTGATCTCTGTTACGTAGTCCTTATGTCAACCTCCGCAGGTTGATCTCTGTTACGTAGTCCTTATTTCAACCTCCGCAGGTTGATCTCTGTTACGTAGTCCTTATGTCAACCTCCACAGGTTGATCTCTGTTATGTAGTCCTTATGTCAACCTCCGCAGGTTGATCTCTGTTACGTAGTCCTATGACAACCTCCACAGGTTGATCTCTGTTATGTAGTCCTTATGTCAACCTCCGCAGGTTGATCTCTGTTACGTAGTCCTTATGTCAACCTCCGCTGGTTGATCTCTGTTACGTAGTCCTTATGTCAACCTCCGCAGGTTGATCTCTGTTACGTAGTCCTTATGTCAACCTCCACAGGTTGATCTCTGTTACGTAGTCCTTATGTCAACCTCCGCAGGTTGATCTCTGTTACGTAGTCCTTATTTCAACCTCCGCAGGTTGATCTCTGTTACGTAGTCCTTATGTCAACCTCCGCAGGTTGATCTCTGTTACGTAGTCCTTATGTCAACCTCCACAGGTTGATCTCTGTTACGTAGTCCTTATTTCAACCTCCACAGGTTGATCTCTGTTACGTAGTCCTTATGTCAACCTCCACAGGTTGACTCTGAGTCCTTATGTTAGGTTGATCTCTAGTCCTTATGTCAACCTCCGCAGGTTGATCTCTGTTACGTAGTCCTTATGTCAACCTCCGCAGGTTGATCTCTGTTACGTAGTCCTTATGTCAACCTCCACAGGTTGATCTCTGTTACGTAGTCCTTATGTCAACCTCCACAGGTTGATCTCTGTTACGTAGTCCTTATGTCAACCTCCTCAGGTTGATCTCTGTTACGTAGTCCTTATGTCAACCTCCACAGGTTGATCTCTGTTACGTAGTCCTTATGTCAACCTCCATAGGTTGATCTCTGTTACGTAGTCCTTATGTCAACCTCCATAGGTTGATCTCTGTTACGTAGTCCTTATGTCAACCTCCACAGATTGATCTCTGTTACGTAGTCCTTATGTCAACCTCCGCAGGTTGTTCTCTGTTACGTAGTCCTTATGTCAACCTCCACAGGTTGATCTCTGTTACGTAGTCCTTATGTCAACCTCCGCAGGTTGATCTCTGTTACGTAGTCCTTATGTCAACCTCCGCAGGTTGATCTCTGTTACGTAGTCCTTATGTCAACCTCCGCAGGTTGATCTCTGTTAAGAAGTGGTTAGGTGTTTAGTGTTACTAGATAGCTATACATTATATTCCTGATGAGACTTTCTCTCAGTTCATGATCACTCCCAGCATTTACTGTACTGTACAACAGCAAGCAGTATGTGTTGAATGTCTCCTTACCTAATCACTATGGTGTAAATCAGGCCACCTCTGAAAGGAAGACACTATGGTGTAAATCAGGCCACCTCTGAAAGGAAGACACTATGGTGTAAATCAGGCCACCTCTGAAAGGAAGACACTATGGTGTAAATCAGGCCACCTCTGAAAGGAAGACACTATGGTGTAAATCAGGCCACCTCTGAAAGGAAGACACTATGGTGTAAATCAGGCCACCTCTGAAAGGAAGACACTATGGTGTCTGAAATCAGGCCACCTCTGAAAGGAAGACACTATGGTGTAAATCAGGCCACCTCTGAAAGGAAGACACTATGGTGTAAATCAGGCCACCTCTGAAAGGAAGACACTATGGTGTAAATCAGGCCACCTCTGAAAGGAAGACACTATGGTGTAAATCAGGCCACCTCTGAAAGGAAGACACTATGGTGTAAATCAGGCCACCTCTGAAAGGAAGACACTATGGTGTAAATCAGGCCACCTCTGAAAGGAAGACACTATGGTGTAAATCAGGCCACCTCTGAAAGGAAGACACTATGGTGTAAATCAGGCCACCTCTGAAAGGAAGACACTATGGTGTAAATCAGGCCACCTCTGAAAGGAAGACACTATGGTGTAAATCAGGCCACCTCTGAAAGGAAGACACTATGGTGTAAATCAGGCCACCTCTGAAAGGAAGACACTATGGTGTAAATCAGGCCACCTCTGAAAGGAAGACACTATGGTGTAAATCAGGCCACCTCTGAAAGGAAGACACTATGGTGTAAATCAGGCCACCTCTGAAAGGAAGACACTATGACACTATGGTGTAAATCAGGCCACCTCTGAAAGGAAGACACTATGGTGTAAATCAGGCCACCTCTGAAAGGAAGACACTATGGTGTAAATCAGGCCACCTCTGAAAGGAAGACACTATGGTGTAAATCAGGCCACCTCTGAAAGGAAGACACTATGGTGTAAATCAGGCCACCTCTGAAAGGAAGACACTATGGTGTAAATCAGGCCACCTCTGAAAGGAAGACACTATGGTGTAAATCAGGCCACCTCTGAAAGGAAGACACTATGGTGTAAATCAGGCCACCTCTGAAAGGAAGACACTATGGTGTAAATCAGGCCACCTCTGAAAGGAAGACACTATGGTGTAAATCAGGCCACCTCTGAAAGGAAGACACTATGGTGTAAATCAGGCCACCTCTGAAAGGAAGACACTATGGTGTAAATCAGGCCACCTCTGAAAGGAAGACACTATGGTGTAAATCAGGCCACCTCTGAAAGGAAGACACTATGGTGTAAATCAGGCCACCTCTGAAAGGAAGACACTATGGTGTAAATCAGGCCACCTCTGAAAGGAAGACACTATGGTGTAAATCAGGCCACCTCTGAAAGGAAGACACTATGGTGTAAATCAGGCCACCTCTGAAAGGAAGACACTATGGTGTAAATCAGGCCACCTCTGAAAGGAAGACACTATGGTGTAAATCAGGCCACCTCTGAAAGGAAGACACTATGGTGTAAATCAGGCCACCTCTGAAAGGAAGACACTATGGTGTAAATCAGGCCACCTCTGAAAGGAAGACACTATGGTGTAAATCAGGCCACCTCTGAAAGGAAGACACTATGGTGTAAATCATCAGGAAGACCACCTCAGGCCACCTCTGAAAGGAAGACACTATGGTGTAAATCAGGCCACCTCTGAAAGGAAGACACTATGGTGTAAATCAGGCCACCTCTGAAAGGAAGACACTATGGTGTAAATCAGGCCACCTCTGAAAGGAGGAAGACATCATGGTGTAAATCAGGCCACCTCTGAAAGGAAGATATATCTAAAGGAAGACACTATGGTGTAAATCAGGCCACCTCTGAAAGGAAGACACTATGGTGTAAATCAGGCCACCTCTGAAAGGAAGACACTATGGTGTAAATCAGGCCACCTCTGAAAGGAAGACACTATGGTGTAAATCAGGCCACCTCTGAAAGGAAGACACTATGGTGTAAATCAGGCCACCTCTGAAAGGAAGACACTATGGTGTAAATCAGGCCACCTCTGAAAGGAAGACACTATGGTGTAAATCAGGCCACCTCTGAAAGGAAGACACTATGGTGTAAATCAGGCCACCTCTGAAAGGAAGACACTATGGTGTAAATCAGGCCACCTCTGAAAGGAAGACACTATGGTGTAAATCAGGCCACCTCTGAAAGGAAGACACTATGGTGTAAATCAGGCCACCTCTGAAAGGAAGACACTATGGTGTAAATCAGGCCACCTCTGAAAGGAAGACACTATGCTCAGGCCACCTTGAAAGGAAGACACTATGGTGAAATCAGGCCACCTCTGAAAGGAAGACACTATGGTGTAAATCAGGCCACCTCTGTTATAAATCAGGCCACTGAAAGTGTAAATCAGGCCACCTCTGAAAGGAAGACACTATGGTGTAAATCAGGCCACCTCTGAAAGGAAGACACTATGGTGTAAATCAGGCCACCTCTGAAAGGGAAGACACTATGGTGTAAATCAGGCCACCTCTGAAAGGAAGACACTATGGTGTAAATCAGGCCACCTCTGAAAGGACACTATGGTGTAAATCAGGCCACCTCTGAAAGGAAGACACTATGGTGTAAATCAGGCCACCTTGAAAGGAAGACACTATGGTGTAAATCACTATGGTGTAAATCAGGACACCTCTGAAAGGAAGACACTATGGTGTAAATCAGGCCACCTCTGAAAGGAAGACACTATGATGTAAATCAGGCCACCTCTGAAAGGAAGACACTATGGTGTAAATCAGGCCACCTCTGAAAGGAAGACACTATGATGTAAATCAGGCCACCTCTGAAAGGAAGACACTATGGTGTAAATCAGGCCACCTCTGAAAGGAAGACACTATGGTGTAAATCAGGCCACCTCTGAAAGGAAGACACTATGATGTAAAAGGCCACCTCAAAGGAAGACCTATGGTGTAAATCCTCTGAAAGGAAGACACTATGATGTAAATCAGGCCACCTCTGAAAGGAAGACACTATGGTTAAATCAGGCCACCTCTGAAAGGAAACACTATGGTGTAAATCAGGCCACCTCTGAAAGGAAGACACTATGATGTAAATCAGGCCACCTCTGAAAGGAAGACACTATGATGTAAATCAGGCCACCTCTGAAAGGAAGACACTGGTGTAAATCAGGCCCTCTGATCTCAAATCAGGAAAGAAGACACTATGGTGTAAATCAGGCCACCTCTGAAAGGAAGACACTATGATGTAAATCAGGCCACCTCTGAAAGGAAGACACTATGATTGATTCACTATGATGTGATGTAAATCAAATCAGGCCACCTCTGAAAGGAAGACACTATGATGTAAATCAGGCCACCTCTGAAAGGAAGACACTATGGTGTAAATCAGGCCACCTCTGAAAGGAAGACACTATGATGTAAATCAGGCCACCTCTGAAAGGAAGACACTATGATGTAAATCAGGCCACCTCTGAAAGGAAGACACTGAAGACACTATGAAAGTGAAATCAGGCCACCTCTGAAAGAAGACACTATGGTGTAAATCAGGCCACCTCTGAAAGGAAGACACTATGGTGTAAATCAGGCCACCTCTGAAATGAAGACACTATGGTGTAAATCAGGCCACCTCTGAAAGGAAGACACTATGGTGTAAATCAGGCCACCTCTGAAAGGAAGACACTATGGTGTAAATCAGGCCACCTCTGAAAGGAAGACACTATGGTGTAAATCAGGCCACCTCTGAAAGGAAGACACTATGGTGTAAATCAGGCCTGGGGAATTATTTTCCATGCAGGGCCACATTAGAATATATATTTTTGCCATCGCGGACCAGAATCATAGTACAGGACTGTACATCATGTCTATGACTGTGTTGACAGATATATCTACTGTAAATCACATCCAGATGTGCTACTTCTTTTTCTCTTTTTAACACGGAGAGAGTGCAATGAATGACACGGAGGGAAAAATATACTGTGCATTCAGCACCACGGACAGAACCCTTGTTAAAACGGGTATGCACAAAAACACAAGAGAGAGAGAGCTCAACATTACATTCAAACTGCGCAATCAGTGTGAGGAGTGAAGTCTCTGAGGGGCGTTGACTGGAGCAGTGAAGTCAGATACAGCTTCTGACGTCGCTATGCTCAGGATTGCTGAGAGGTGAGAGTCAGTAAGAGATGATCTGTGCCTTGACTCTTGTTATATTTCGTCACTGAAAATGTCAGTTCACATACAGTACCTCCCTATGACAGCGTACTTCTCTATGACAGATCTCATCTGGACTGTGTTAAATTTAATCTTCCTCTTTGTCAGGGAGGTCCTCCTCTGCAATGTGACACCACACACACACACGCACGCACGCACTCACGCACACACACACACACACACACACACACACACACACACACACACACACACACACACACACACACACACACACACACACACAATGTCACCACAAATCAAACACAAGCTGATGCAGAATCTCATCCAACATCCTTCACGCTTTTGTGTCCAATTGTAACATGACGGGGATTATTTATTCATGTCAGAGATTTGAACAATATTAAAATAAACGGGTCAAATGATCAATTACTGAAATCCAAAAGGTAACTCGGGGATTCAATCCCTATCTCAGGAGATCTGCGTTATAGAGTGATTGATTTATAGAGTGATTGATTCATAGAGTGATTGATTCATAGAGTGATTGATTCATAGAGTGATTGATTTAAAGAGTGATTGATTTATAGAGTGAGTGATTGATTCATAGAGTGAGTGATTGATTCATAGAGTGATTGATTCACAGAGGGATTGATTCATAGAGTGTTTGGTTCATAGAGTGATTCATTCACAGAGTGAACGCAGTCTCCGGGAACATGTCTTTTAAATTTTAATCGCGCTATAGCACGGATATTACGTGATACGAATTGAATCAAGACCAAGGACCTGTCTCTGGAAAATCTCCCACAACTAGAACTATGAGATGAATCTAGACCTAGGACCTGTCTCTGGAAAATATCCCACAACTAGAACTATGAGATTAATCTAGACCTAGGACCTGTTTTTGGAAAATCTCCCACAACTAGAACTATGAGATGAATCTAGACCTAGGACCTGTTTTTGGAAAATCTCCCACAACTAGAACTATGAGATGAATCTAGACCTAGGACCTGTTTTTGGAAAATCTCCCACAACTAGAACTATGAGATGAATCTAGACCTAGGACCTGTCTCTGGAAAATCTCCCACAACTTGAACTATGAGATGAATCTAGACCTAGGACCTGTCTCGGGAAAATCTCCCACAGCTATTACTACGAGGTGTACAAACCCTTTAAAGCCTGAGGTCTGACGTCACAATGTCTTTAAACACCTGGTAAAGTGTCCGTGCACAAACAATAAGGAAAAAGGAAGATTGTCTTCAAGAATAAATCACCTAATAAACACTTGTGGCACCACCTGGTGGCCGAAGTTTGTAATTAAGACATCAAAAATGACACCTGGAAAATGGCTGATCTCACCAGCCTGTGAAAGCGGGAAATCTCGTATATTGTCAAAAACGTGTGTTTCTGAAATTCAATGCAACGTGATCGTAAGATGTCCTGAGACACCCGAATACTTTACTTTTTTTTTTAAATTACAACATTTTTCTAAATATGTGAAATGTTTGTGACGTATATTTGCTGCCAAGGCAGCAGCTACTCTTCCTGGGGTTTATTATGGATCCCCATTAGTTCCTGCCAAGGCAGCAGCTACTCTCCCTGGGGTTTATTATGGATCCCCATTAGTTCCTGCCAAGGCAGCAGCTCCTCTTCCTGGGGTTTATTATGGATCCCCATTAGTTCCTGCCAAGGCAGCAGCTACTCTTCCTGGGGTTTATTATGGATCCCCATTAGTTCCTGCCAAGGCAGCAGCTACTCTTCCTGGGGTTTATTATGGATCCCCATTAGTTCCTGCCAAGGCAGCAGCTACTCTTCCTGGGGTTTATTATGGATCCCCATTAGTTCCTGCCAAGGCAGTAGCTACTCTTCCTGGGGTTTATTATGGATCCCCATTAGTTCTTGCCAAGGCAGCAGCTACTCTTCCTGGGGTTTATTATGGATCCCCATTAGTTCATGCCAAGGCAGCAGCTACTCTTCCTGGGGTTTATTATGGATCCTCATTAGTTCCTGCCAAGGCAGCAGCTACTCTTCCTGGGGTTTATTATGGATCCCCATTAGTTCCTGCCAAGGCAGCAGCTACTCTTCCTGGGGTCCAGCAACTTAAGTCAGTTACATACAGTTTAAAATACTACATTTCAGAACACCTTGCCCAACACAGGCCACCACATATTAACAATACACATCCATGTGCACGTGTGTAGATTGCGTATCTTATGTGTAGGTGTGTCTATTCACAGTCCCCGCTGTTCCATAAGGAGCTTTTTTTAATCTGTTTTTTAAAATCTAATTTTACCGCCGCATCAGTTACCTGATGTGGAATAGAGTTCCATGTAGTCATGGCTCTATGTAGTACTGTAGAATAGAGTTCCATGTAGTCATGGCTCTATGTAGTACTGTAGAATAGAGTTCCATGTAGTCATGGCTCTATGTAGTACTGTGGAATAGAGTTCCATGTAGTCATGGCTCTATGTAGTACTGTGGAATAGAGTTCCATGTTATCATGGCTCTATGTAGTACTGTGGAATAGAGTTCCATGTTATCATGGCTCTATGTAGTACTGTGGAATAGAGTTCCATGTAGTCATGGCTCTATGTAGTACTGTGGAATAAAGTTCCATGTAGTCATGGCTCTATGTAGTACTGTGGAATAGAGTTCCATGTAGTCATGGTTCTATGTAGTACTGTGGAATAGAGTTCCATGTAGTCATGGTTCTATGTAGTACTGTGGAATAGAGTTCCATGTAGTGATGACTCTATGTAGTACTGTGGAATAGAGTTCCATGTAGTGATGACTCTATGTAGTACTGTGGAATAGAGTTCCATGTAGTCATGGCTCTATGTAGTACTGTGGAACAGAGTTCCATGTAGTCATGGCTCTATTGGCGGCAGCGTAGCCTAGTGGTTAGAGCGTTGGACTAGTAACCGGAAGGTTGCGAGTTCAAAGCCCCGAGCTGACAAGGTACAAATCTGTCGTTCTGCCCCTGAACAGGCAGTTAACCCACTGTTCCTAGACCAGTTAACCCACTGTTCCCAGGCCGTCATTGAAAATAAGAATGTGTTCTTAACTGACTTACCTGGTTAAATAAAGGTAAAAAATAAAAAATAATAATAATGTAGTACTGTGGAATAGAGTTCCATGTAGTCATGGCTCTATGTGGTACTGTGGAATAGAGTTCCATGTAGTCATGGCTCTATGTAGTACTGTGCGCCTCCCATAGTCTGTTCTTGACTTGGGGACTGTGAAGAGACCTTTGATGGCCTGTCTTGTGGTGGTTGTCCAAGCTGTGAGCCATTAGTTTAGACAGACACCTTGTGCATTCAGCTTTTCAACACCTCTCACAAAGACAAGTACTGATGATGTCAATCTCTCCTCCACTTTGAGCATGAGAGACTTACATGCATGTTATTAATGTTAGCTCTCCATGTACATTTAAGGGCCAGCCGTGCTGCTCTCTTCTGAGACAATTGTAATTTTCCAAGGTCCCTCTTTGTGGCACCTGACCACATGACTGAACAGTAGTCTAGGTGCGACTAAACTAGAGTCTGTAGGACCTGCCTTGTTGACAGTGTTGTTAAGAAGGTAGAAACTAGGGCCTGTGGGACCTGCCTTGTTGATAGTGTTGTTAAGAAGGTAGAGCAGCGCTTTATTATGGACAGACTTCTCCCCATCTTAGCTACTGTTGTATCACCATGTTTTGACCATGACAGTCATCTCAACTTGCTCAATTTCCACATTATTTATTACAACATTTAGTTGAGGTTTAGGGTTTAGTGGATGATTTGTCCCAAATAAAATGCTTTTCGTTTTGAAATATTTAGGACAAATGTATTCCTTGCCACCCATTCTGAAACTAACTGCAGCTCTTTGTTAAGTGTTGCAGTCATTTCAGTTGCTGTAGTAGCTGACATGTATAGTGTTGAGTCATCTGCATACATAGACACACTGGCTTTACTCAAAGCCAGTGGCATGACATTAGTAAAGATTGAAAAAGTAAGGGGCCTAGACAGCTGCCCTGGGGAATTCCTGATTCTACCTGGATAATGTTGGAGGCTTCCATTAAAGAACACCCTCCGTGTTCTGTTACAGGTAACTCTTTATCCACATTATAGCAGGGGGTCTAAAGCCATAACACATATGTTTTTCCATCAGCAGACTTTGACCGATAATGTCAAAGCCGCACTGAAATCTAACAAAACAGCTCTTTTTATCATTACTTTCTCTTGGCCAATCATCAGTCATTTGTGTAAGTGCTGTGCTTGTTGAATGTCCTTCCCTATAACCATGCTGAACGTCTGTTGTCAATTTGTTTACAGTAAAATAACATTGTATCTGTTCAAACACTATTTTTTCCAAAAGTTTACTAAGGCTTGATAACTGGCTGATTGGTCAGCTATTTGAGCCAGTAAATGGGGCTTTACTTATTCTTGGGTAGTGGAATTACTTTAGTTTCCCTCCAGGCCTGAGGGCACACACTTTCTAGTAGGCTTAGATTGAAGATATGGCAATATCGTCCACTATTATCCTCATTAATTTCCCATCCAAGTTGTCAGACCCCGGTGGCTTGTCATTGTTGATAGACAACAATAATTGTTTCATTTTTTTCCACACTCACTGTACAGAATTCAAAATTACAGTGCTCGACTTTCATAATTTGATCAGTTATACTTCGATGTGTAGTTGTTGCTGGGACGTCATGTCTTAGTTTGCTAATCTTGCCAATGAAAACGTAAATTAGAGTTCGACACTGGCCATTATAGATGTAGTCAGTCATGTCAGAAGATAGCAGATTCATTACTTACCAACAACAGCTGTCAATTCCAATAAACTACATCACGTTTTGAAGTTCGCTTTCCTAACAGCAACACTATCATGAATCTAGCTACGACGTTTATTAGCACATTTCTCACACTTTCTTTAGTCGTGGAGGGAGAAGGCTTGTCTCGGGAAAGTGCAGGTGGGTTGCCTAGCAACACATGCCTGTGAGTCAACGTCTGCATAGCGCAGACAAATTCCCATGATTCCCATGATTTATGAATCTGTTCGGACCGAACAGCTAAAATGACTTTGTAAAAACTTATGTCAACTAATAAGGAGAACTATCGAACAAATAAATACATTATTGCATTCTCTAATCATAAACTATGTAACGGGTTTCGTCCTCTTCTGAGGAGGAGTAGGAAGGATCAGACCAATATGCAGCGTGGTACGTGTCCATGTTAATATTTATTTAAACTGAACACAAAACAAAAATAACAAGAGAAGGAACGAAAACGAAACAGTTCTGTCTGGTGACATAGAACGCCAACCCCAACTCACGCCCTGACCAAACTAAACTAGAGACATAAAAAAGGAACTAAGGACAGGACGTGACAATTAGTAAGAGACATTTTGGTACATTTGTGGGCCAAATTTTTACTTACTCAACTTAAGTGATGCAAAATCACATATATGCATAGCTTTTTTTTCGTATAGCAAAACCACGTCAATTTGTCTTTCCAGAAAGATGTTAGTTGGGGTCTTCTTGGGCAGTGTCCGGGTTCCTAAAGGCTATACGGTCTTCTTGGGCAGTGTCCGGGTTCCTAAAGGCCATACGGTCTTCTTGGGCAGTGTCCGGGTTCCTAAAGGCCATACGGTCTTCTTGGGCAGTGTCCGGGTTCCTAAAGGCCATACGGTCTTCTTGGGCAGTGTCCGGGTTCCTAAAGGCTATACGGTATATTTCTGGAGTGTTTATTCGATGGCCTTCTTATCTATGAATGAATTTCAATGAAAAACTTTAATAGGAAAAAAGGAACATGGATTATTTTTCAAAATGTATTTAATATTAATATTCATCATTTTAGGAAGATAAAACACCTGTGAAGTAGAATAAATACCCAACGGCACCTTAAAGCATATAAACGCTGTTACAAAAATACATAATAAATGGCATTGTTTTAAGATATACAGAAGTCTATTGCAAAACAGGGTCTCAAGGGCCCGGAACCTGGTCTCAAGGGCCCAGAACCTGATCTATAGGGCCCCGGAACCTGATCTCAAGGGCCCGGAACCTGATATCAAGGGTCCGGAACCTGATCTCAAGGGCCCGGAACCTGATATCAAGGGTCCGGAACCTGATATCAAGGGTCCGGAACCTGATCTCAAGGGTCCGGAACCTGATCTCAAGGGTCCGGAACCTGATCTCAAGGGCCCGGAACCTGATCTCAAGGGCCCGGAACCTGATCTATAGGGCCCCGGAACCTGATCTCAAGGGCCCGGAACCTGATCTCAAGGGCCCGGAACCTGATCTCAAGGGCCCGGAACCTGATCTCAAGGGCCCGGAACCTGATCTCAAGGGCCCGGAACCTGATCTCAAGGGCCCTGAACCTGATCTCAAGGGCCCGGAACCTGATCTCAAGGGCCGGAACCTGATCTCAAGGGCCCAGAACCTGATCTCAAGGGCCGGAACCTGATCTCAAGGGCCCGGAACCTGATCTCAAGGGCCGGAACCTGATCTCAAGGGCCCTGAATCCCTTTTTGGTCTTGCCAGCATGTGAAGAAAGGGAAAGGAACATTTCGTGAAATACGTTTATCTGAAGGGTTAAGAGTTTATCTAACTGCATCAGATAAAACAGCTATTTATACAAACGTAAAACCATAAAATATAGGATATCACATTCTCAATTCCCCCCAAAAACATGAGATCTGCGTCCTACTTCCTGTTTATGTGGAGCCTTTTGTTGACTACAGCGTAATCTTTATATCATTTTTGGTATCATCTTTCCAAGGGCTCCATCTGAACCCACCGACGTTCCTCTGCACTGCCACGCACAACTTTTTCTCAGCTGGCACAATTTGATTGGCTGTTGTTCGATTCAAACTGTAATCCGTTAAATTAAGAGTTGATGCGCTGCACACTTTTTATAATAGTGTCATTTTTAATATTTGGGCTTGGGGAGGGTTGGGGAGGGTTGGAGATGGTTGGGGAGGGTTGGGGAGGGTTGGAGATGGTTGGGGAGGGTTGGAGAGGGTTGGGGAGGGTTGGAGAGGGTTGGGGAGGGTTGGAGATGGTTGGGGAGGGTTGGAGATGGTTGAGGAGGGTTGGGGAGGGTTGGAGAGGGTTGGGGAGGGTTGGAGAGGGTTGGGGAGGGTTGGAGACGGTTGGGGAGGGTTGGAGAGGGTTGGAGAAGGTTGGGGAGGGTTGGGGAGGGTTGGGGACGGTTGAAGAGGGTTGGAGAGGGTTGGGGACAGTTGAAGAGGGTTGGAGGGGATTTGAGAGGGTTGGAGAGGGTTTGAGAGGGTTGGAGAGGGTTGGGAGGGTTGGAGAGGGTATCAAGTCAGGTCGAGTCATAAGGCTCAAGTCCAAGTCAAGTCACGAGTCATTGGTGTTAAAGTCAAAGTCTAGTAGGAAGTCATCATATTTGTGACTCGAGTCCAAGTCATGTGACCTGAGTCCACACCTCTGTTTGCTGCTGTGGTTGTTTTTGTAGGTAATTAACATCAAATCATAATAACATGTTATTTGTCACATGCTCCATAAACAGATGAAGACTAACAGTGAAATAATTACTGATGGGTCCTTTGCCAACAATGCAGAGAGAAAGAATAGAGAAATAATAGAAAAAGTAATAATAAATACACAATGAGAAACAATAACTTGGCTTTATACACAGGTAGCCTATTGGTTAGAGTGTAGAGGCGGTAGGTATCCTAGTGGTTAGAGTGTAGAGGCGGCAGGTAGCCTATTGGTTAGAGTGTAGAGGCGGTAGGTAGCCTAGTGGTTAGAGTGTAGAGGTGGCAGGTAGTCTAGTGGTTAGAGTGTAGAGGAGGCAGGTAGCCTAGTGGTTAGAGTGTAGAGGAGGCAGGTAGCCTAGTGGTTAGAGTGTAGAGGCGGTAGGTAGCCTAGTGGTTAGAGTGTAGAGGTGGCAGGTAGCCTATTGGTTAGAGTGTAGAGGCGGTAGGTAGCCTATTGGTTAGAGTGTAGAGGCGGCAGGTAGCCTATTGGTTAGAGTGTAGAGGCGGTAGGTAGCCTAGTGGTTAGAGTGTAGAGGCGGCAGGTAGCCTATTGGTTAGAGTGTAGAGGTGGCAGGGTAGTCTAGTGGTCAGAGTGTAGAGGTGGCAGGTAGCCTATTGGTTAGAGTGTAGAGGCGGTAGGTAGCCTAGTGGTTAGAGTGTAGAGACAACAGGTAGTCTAGTGGTTAGAGTGTAGAGGCAGTAGGTAGCCTAGTGATTAGAGTGTAGAGGCAGTAGGTAGCCTAGTGGTTAGAGTGTAGAGGCGGCAGGTAGCCTATTGGTTAGAGTGTAGAGGCAGTAGGTAGCCTAGTGGTTAGAGTATAGAGGCGGCAGGTAGCCTAGTGGTTAGAGGGTAGAGGCAGCAGGTAGCCTAGTGGTTAGAGTGTAGAGGCGGCAGGTAGCCTAGTGGTTAGAGTGTAGAGAAAGCCACATAGCCCTAGTTTGCCCCAGAGGAGCCGTACTACAATGGACGACCCTGTAAAACAAGACATTTCACTGAACCTATCCGGTGTATGTGACAACAAACATTTTATCATTTGTAAACAGTCCATTGTGGAACATACTGTTCACCCTCACATAGACTTGTATTGTAGTCCAATCATTCACAGGCTTGTATTGTAGTCCAATCATTCAGGCACAGTCTGTCTGTCCTTCAAGCATTGCAAATGGAAGACACTTCCACATTCTGCTCAGAGGTGAATAAGTCAAATAAAAGCGTTATACTGTATATAAAATAAATCAAAGTGTATAGTGTAGCAGGTAATATCAATACTGTACGGAAGTAAGATATTTATAATATAGTTAACACGGTAATGCAACAGATTCGTTTTGGTAATTTGTAGGAAATATTGTCCAGATCCTCCAAACTACTTTAACCCAAAGTCCTATATGATCATATAATGATTATATATTGATTATTGGCCCTTTTTCTTCGCTAAAACACGTGACTTGAGTGTACAGGGATAGCTAGCTTGATTCAATATAATTGTGTTGATATACTGTAATATCTCCTGCTGTATAAATAAAGCTTGATTTGATTCAAAAGAATCACAACACTTCAACTACTACTTCCTTTAACATTCTACAGACTCCCTCCCAAAAAAAACATGAGTGTCCTGTGTTTTATATATATTTCCACACTGTGGGGTTGGAATAATACTGTGAAATTGATAATATTATGATAATGCCCTGTTGGTGTAAGAGCTGTTTGAAAAGACAGCCAGAAGTTTCAGCCTGTTTTGGTGGGATGGAGTTTTGATAGACCAATGAGAAAGAGAGTTCCAAAACCTCTCTACCAATAACAGCTAGTTGTCAGTTTCCCCACTCTGGTGACATCACCAGGTGGTAAATGAGTTAATAGACCAATGAGAAAGAGAGTTCCAAAACCTCTCTACCAATAACAGCTAGTTGTCAGTTTCCCCTCTCCCAGACACTCCCAGCAAAAAAATGTATTATAAAAAAAACAACCTCTTTGCAAAGAATCAATTTGAGTTTCTTTTTGACCATTTTGACTTGAAAACAATCACAGTAAGATCCTTGTTACCCAGAAATGAGTTAATATTGAGATAATAACAGCTGCATTGGGACCTTTAGTTAATAACCATAACTAAAGACACATTTCAATAGTACAGAGAAAGAGGCTAAAGGAGGTTTGAACACTTCACTTGTGGGCTTTTCCTACGATAAATGACAGTATTGGTGCCAGTGTAGAATGTGTTGTTTCTTGTCAAGTCTATTAGCGGTGTTATTAGGGGGTATCACTCTAACCTTTATCAATACAGGTGTGTTGAAAAAGGCTAGAATGAGGAGGTGCTGTTGTCTTTATTCAGGCCTTGGAGGATGTTGGTCAGCCTGGTCCTCTTCATCTACACTGAGATCCAGACGCAGGTTCTCCAGAGTCTGTCTCATTTGCATGGTGGACTCCTTACGTCTGCAGAGCAAATGAGGATGTGTTTGTGTCCTGCAGTTCAAACAGTATCACTCTCTCTCTCTCCCTCTGCTCTCTCTCCCTCTGCTCTCTCTCCCTCTGCTCTGCGCTCTCTGCTCTCCCTCTGCTCTGCGCTCTCTGCTCTCCCTCTCTGCTCTGCGCTCTCCCCCTCTGCTCTGCGCTCTCCCCCTCTGCTCTGCACTCTCCCCCTCTGCTCTGCGCTCTCCCCCTCTGCTCTGCGCTCTCCCCCTCTGCTCTGCGCTCTCCCCCTGCTCTCGCCCTCTCTGCTCTCGCCCTCTCTGCTCTCCCCCTCTCTGCTCTCCCCCTCTGCTCTCTCCCTCTGCTCTCTCCCTCGCTGCTCTCCCTCGCTGCTCTCCCTCGCTGCTCTCCCTCTGATCTCCCTCTGATTTCCCTCTGATCTCCCTCTGATCTCCCTCTGATCTGTCTCTCTTTCTAGTCTCTCCCTCTCTGATCTCCCTCTGATCTCCCTCTGATCTCTCCTCTGCTCTCCCTCTGTCTCTCTCTGCTCTCTCTGATCTGTCTCCCTCTCTGATCTCCCTCTCTGATCTGTCTCTCTTTCTAGTCTCTCCCTCTGCTCTCCCTCTGCTCTCCCTCTCTGCTCTCCCTCTCTGCTCTCCCTCTCTGCTCTCCCTCTCTGCTCTCCCTCTCTGCTCTCCCTCTCTGCTCTCCCTCTCTGCTCTCCCTCTCTGCTCTCCCTCTCTGCTCTCCCTTTCTGTCTCTCCCTCTCTGCTCTCCCTCTCTGCTCTCCCTCTCTGCTCTCCCTCTGATCTGTCTCTCTTTCTAGTCTCTCCCTCTCTGATCTCCATCTCTCCCTTTCATTGAACCTTTATTTTGTAAACCACGTACTTGAGTTGAAGGTGCTGATCCAGGAGCTGTCTCTGTAGTCTGTTGGAGGTCTCTCTCTCCTCTGTCAGTTCTCTCTGGGTGTGGCGGTACTGAGCGTCTCTACGACTGGACTCCTCCTCCGCCTCGTTCAGCTGACGCTTCAGGGAACGCATCCTCTGGGTCATCTGATGGAGAGAGGTCATAGGTCATTGGGTCAACTTCAGAGGGCTACCATATCAAACTGCACATTACGCATCACAACACTCAGAGGTATCACGTCAATAAATAACATCCACTTGTACAAAGTTATCTCATTAAACATTATTATTTAACAAGAGATCCTGGAGATCCTATCAGGAACACAGTATAAATAAACTTGAATTAATGTAAATTAGGATTCACTGTCCCCCATCTGACATGGCTCTCCTGTGTTAGCAACTATAAAGTATCCTACCAGGTCCTTCTGCTTCGTACCAGACACACACACAGTCCTACTAGCGTAGTGGTGGTGTTAGTGCAGGTTTCCTACCAGGTCCTTCTGCTTCGTACCACACACACACACACACACACACACACACACGTCCTACTAGCGTAGTGGTGGTGTTAGTGCAGGTATCCTACCAGGTCCTTCTGCTTCGTACCACACACACACGCACACGCACACGCACACACACACACACACACACACACACACACACACACACACACACACACACACACACACACACACACACACACACACACACACAGTCCTACTAGCGTAGTGGTGGTGTTACAGCACACCTACACAGCACACAGTGGTGGTGTTACACACCACTAGCGTAGTGGTGGTGTTAGTGCAGTATCCTACTAGGTCCTTCTGGTGGTGTTACACACACTACACAAACACTAGCGTAGTGGTGGTGTTAGTGCAGTATCCTACCAGGTCCTTCTGCTGGTGTTACACACCACACAGTCCTACTAGCGTAGTGGTGGTGTTAGTGCAGTATCCTACCAGGTCCTTCTGCTTACAGTCCACACACACACACACACACACACACACACACACACACACACACACACACACACACACACACACAGAGTCCTACTAGCGTAGTGGTGGTGTTGTTACAGTCCTACCAGCGTAGTGGTGGTGTTACAGTCCTACTAGCGTAGTGGTGGTGTTACAGTCCTACTAGCGTAGTGGTGGTGTTACAGTCCTACCAGCGTAGTGGTGGTGTTACAGTCCTACCAGCGTAGTGGTGGTGTTACAGTCCTACCAGCGTAGTGGTGGTGTTACAGTCCTACTAGCGTAGTGGTGGTGTTACAGTCCTACTAGCGTAGTGGTGGTGTTACAGTCCTACTAGCGTAGTGGTGGTGTTACAGTCCTACTAGCGTAGTGGTGGTGTTACAGTCCTACTAGCGTAGTGGTGGTGTTACAGTCCTACTAGCGTAGTGGTGGTGTTACAGTCCTACTAGCGTAGTGGTGGTGTTACAGTCCTACTAGCGTAGTGGTGGTGTTACAGTCCTACTAGCGTAGTGGTGGTGTTACAGTCCTACTAGCGTAGTGGTGGTGTTACAGTCCTACTAGCGTAGTGGTGGTGTTAGTGCAGGTTTCCTACCAGGTCCTTCTGCTCTGTATTGATCTTCTGTTCCTCCTCCAGCTGACCAGACAGTTCGTTGATCTTCCTCTCCAGTTTACTGATGGTGTTGCTCATCACCACCTTGTTCCTGCACAGGAGAACTCCGTCAATACACCAGTCCAAAACACTGTGTCGTTGTCCTGTAGATACAAAAAGGAGACGTACCTCTCCTCCACTCTGAGAGCGTTTCCAGCTCCTTGACCCGGTTCTCTGTCTTAGTGATCACATCCACCTGGACTCTGGAGCTGTGAAGGTCCTCCATCGCCACACGCAGGTCACGCAGCTACAGTACACCACAGGAAGGAATGTTACAGTACACCACAGGAAGAAATGTTACAGTACACCACAGGAAGGAATGTTACAGACACCACAGGAAGGAATGTTACAGTACACCACAGGAAGGAATGTTACAGACACCACAGGAAGGAATGTTACAGTACACCACAGGAAGGAATGTTACAGACACCACAGGAAGGAATGTTACAGTACACCACAGGAAGGAATGTTACAGTACACCACAGGAAGGAATGTTACAGTACACCACAGGAATGAATGTTACACTACACCACAGGAAGGCATGTTACAGACACCACAGGAAGCAATGTTACAGATACCACAGGAAGGAATGTTACAGACACCACAGGAAGGAATGTTACAGTACACCACAGGAAGGAATGTTACAGTACACCACAGGAAGGAACGTTACAGTACACCACAGGAAGGAATGTTACAGTACACCACAGGAAGGAATGTTACAGACACCACAGGAAGGAATGTTACAGTACACCACAGGAAGGAATGTTACAGACACCACAGGAAGGAATGTTACAGTACACCACAGGAAGGAATGTTACAGTACACCACAGGAAGGAATGTTACAGACACCACAGGAAGGAGGCTGGGTAGCCTAGTGGTTAGAGTGTAGAGGTGGCAGGTAGCCTAGTGGTTAGAGTGTAGAGGTGGCAGGTAGAGTGGTTAGGCAGGTGGCAGGTATCCTAGTGGTTAGAGTGTAGAGGTGGCAGGTAGCCTAGTGGTTAGAGTGTAGAGGTGGCAGGTATCCTAGTGGTTAGAGTGTAGAGGAGGCAGGGTAGCCTAGTGGTTAGAGTGTAGAGGGGGCAGGTAGCCTAGTGGTTAGAGTGTAGAGGTGGCAGGTAGCCTAGTGGTTAGAGTGTAGAGGTGGCAGGTAGCCTAGTGGTTAGAGTGTAGAGGGGGCAGGGTAGACTAGTGGTTAGAGTGTAGGGGCGGCAGGTAGCCTAGTGGTTAGAGTGTAGAGGCGGCAGGTAGCCTAGTGGTTAGAGTGTAGAGGTGGCAGGTAGTCTAGTGGTTAGAGCGTTGGACTAGCAACTAGAAGGTTGCAAGTTCAAATCCCTGAGCTGACACGGTACAAATCTGTCTTTCTGCCCCTGAACAAGCAGTTAACCCACTGTTCCTAGGCCATCATTGAAAATAAGAATTTGTTTTTAACGGTCTTGCCTGGTCAAATAAAATAAATAAAAACATAGCTAAACATGAATCACAACCAATTCAACCATAGGCCCTATATACAACACCGATGTATAAATGGATCACGTAGCTACACCACAGTCTGATGTCCCCACCATGCAGGTTACAAAAGTTCCCGGTGAAAACCCAGCCGTAGGTACTGTACCTGTCTCGTCAGGTTGATCTTCTCACTGTCCAGCTGCTCATTCACATATGTCTCCTGAATCAACTTCAGCTGGAGCTGTTCTGTCTGTGAAGAACACAACAGTATGTTTTAGATAGTACTTCACACCCACTGGGGCAGGTCCTCAACAAAACAACCCTGTCCCCATTCGCTGCTGGCGAATCAGATCAACATCAGAATATAATTAACTCTCACTGGCCAGGCATCAGTTAAAGTCCCAGAAGATGACATTTCATATTTAAATGATTTATGCGAATATTTTGACTAACTATATTAATTGACGTGAACAGAAGAACATTGGTTCAGTGTGGCATAGTGGTCAGGGTGCAGGGGTCAGAGGTCAGGCAGACAGACGTACCTGTTCGATGGCTCTCTTGTGCTTCCTGGCCCAACTCTGTTCACTGTCCTGCATCTCCTCCAGGTCGCTCTCAAGATCTATCGCTTTCTCCTGTGAAAGGAGAAACACGTCAACCAATCAATCAATCAATCAATCAATCGAATCGATCTATATAACTATATAACTATCTATATATATATAACACCTTTTCTACATCGGCAGTTGTTATAAAACACGATCAATCACCCGAGACCAGTGTTTTCCACCACCGTCAACAAAACACCAAATGATGGAATTTCTGGTGGAAGAAATGGTGTCACATCCCTCCAATAGAGATCCAGACACCAGTAGAATCTATGCCGAGGTGAATTGAAGATGTTCTGGAGTCACATGGTGGCCCAACACCCTATTAATACACTATGTTGGGTTTCCATTATTTTGGCAGTTACCTGTTCATACAGTATATCGCCCACGGTTCATACAGTCTACTGTCTCTATATCTACAGTATCATACAGTCTACTCTCTCTATATCTACAGTATATCGCCCAAGGTTCATACAGTCTACTCTCTCTATATCTACAGTATATCTCTACTCATATCTACAGGTTCATACAGTCTACTCTCTCTATATCTACAGTATATCAGCCCAATCTACAGGTCTACTATATCTACAGTATATCGCTACAGTATCTCTCTATATTTACAGTCTATCTCTATATCTAGTCTACTGTTTCTATATCTACAGTATCATACAGTCTACTCTCTCTATATCTACAGTATCATACAGTCTACTCTCTCTATATCTACAGTATCATACAGTCTACTCTCTCTATATCTACAGTATCATACAGTCTACTCTCTCTATATCTACAGTATATCGCCCAAGGTTCATACAGTCTACTCTCTCTATATCTACAGTATATCGCCCAAGGTTCATACAGTCTACTCTCTCTATATCAACAGTATATCGCCCAAGGTTCATACAGTCTACTCTCTCTATATCTACAGTATCATACAGTCTACTCTCTCTATATCTACAGTATCATACAGTCTACTCTCTCTATATCTACAGTATCATACAGTCTACTCTCTATATCTACAGTATATCGCCCAAGGTTCATACAGTCTACTGTCTCTATATCTACAGTATCATACAGTCTACTCTCTCTATATCTACAGTATCATACAGTCTACTCTCTCTATATCTACAAGGTTCATACAGTCTACTCTCTCTATATCTACAGTATATCGCCCAAGGTTCATACAGTCTACTGTCTCTATATCTACAGTATCATACAGTCTACTCTCTCTATATCTACAGTATATCGCCCAAGGTTCATACAGTCTACTGTCTCTATATCTACAGTATATCATACAGTCTACTCTCTCTATATCTACAGTATATCTACTCCTCTATATCTACAGTATATCTCCCAATATCTACAGTCATACAGTCTCCCATTCATACAGTCTCTCTCTAGTCTACTCTCTCTCTATATCTACAGTATATCGCCCAAGGTTCATACAGTCTACTGTCTCTATATCTACAGTATCATACAGTCTACTCTCTCTATATCTACAGTATATATCCCACGGTTCATACAGTCTACTCTCTCTATATCTACAGTATATCTCCCAAGGTTCATACAGTCTACTCTCTCTATATATCGCCCAGTACTGTCTCTATATCTACAGTATCTATATCTACAGTATATCTGTCTACTATCTCTATATTTACAGTATCATACAGTCTACTGTTTCTATATCTACAGTATCATACAGTCTACTCTGTCTATATCTATAGTATATATCCCACGGTTCATACAGTCTACTCTCTCTATATCTACAGTATATCTCCCAAGGTTCATACAGTCTACTGTCTCTATATTTACAGTATCATACAGTCTACTGTTTCTATATCTACAGTATCATACAGTCTACTGTCTCTATATCTACAGTATCATACAGTCTACTCTTTCTATATCTATAGTATATCTCCCATACAGTCTACTCTCTCTATATCTACAGTATCATACAGTCTACTCTCTCTATATCTACAGTATATCTCCCACGGTTCATACAGCCTACTCTTGCTACAGTCTATATCTATATCAGTATATCTCCCATATCTACAGTATATCTCCCACGGTTCATACAGTCTACTCTCTCTATATCTACAGTATATCTCCCACAGGTTCATACAGTCTACTCTCTCTATATCTACAGTATATCTCCCAAGGTTCATACAGTCTACTCTCTCTATATCTACAGTATATCTCTTCATACAGTCTACTGTCTCTATATTTACAGTATCATACAGTCTACTGTCTCTATATCTGCAGTATCATACAGTCTACTGTCTCTATATCTGCAGTATCATACAGTCTACTGTCTCTATATCTACAGTATCATACAGTCTACTCTCTCTATATCTACAGTATATCTTCCACGTTTCATACAGTCTATTCTCTCTATATCTACAGTATATCTTCCACGTTTCATACAGTCTATTCTCTCTATATCTACAGTATATCTTGCTCGGCCAGGTCCTCTGGGCTTAGGGTTTATGGTGCTCTCTGTCGGTCTGTACCAACCTGAGCCTGTTTGAGTTGCTTGTCCAGGTCCTCCTTGGTCTGTGCAGCCGTCTGTAGCTCCATGGTCAGGTCCTCCACGCTCCTCTCTGCCTGCTTCAACTGCAGCTGAACTCTCTCTCTCAGCTGGATCTCCTCTTCCAGGGAACGTTCCTTATCTATCAGCTTATCAGACACCTGACAACACATACAGTTATCTATCAGTTTACCTGACACCTGACTACACACACAGTCATCTATCAGCTTACCTGACACCTGACTACACACACAGTCATCTATCAGCTTATCAGACACCTGACAACACATACAGTTATCTATCAGCTTATCAGACACCTGACAACACATACAGTTATCTATCAGTTTACCTGACAACACATACAGTTATCTATCAGTTTACCTGACACCTGACAACACACACAGTCATCTATCAGTTTACCTGACACCTGACAACACACACAGTTATCTATCAGTTTACCTGACAACACACACAGTTATCTATCAGTTTACCTGACACCTGACAACACACACAGTTATCTATCAGTTTACCTGACAACACACACAGTTATCTATCAGTTTACCTGACAACACACACAGTTATCTATCAGTTTACCTGACACCTGACAACACACAGTTATCTATCAGTTTACCTGACACCTGACAACACACAGTTATCTATCAGTTTACCTGACACCTGACAACACACACAGTTATCTATCAGTTTACCTGACAACACACACAGTTATCTATCAGTTTACCTGACACCTGACAACACACACAGTTATCTATCAGTTTACCTGACACCTGACAACACACACAGTAATCTATCAGTTTACCTGACACCTGACAGAGTATAACAGAGTGTAATAAAGAATACTATATCCATGTGTAAATCAGAACAATCACGTATGGACACACACTTTACAGTATGGGTCAGGTAGACGACACAATCACGATGGCTGTAAACACGTTCCCACTAAAGCAGAAATTACTTTCAAAAGCCAATCTTAAGTAGAAATGATCTGCATTTGACTACAGTAAGACCCGTAAGGCCCGTGTCCTCATCTACCTGTCCCTGGAGACGGCTGACAGTCTGCTGGGCTCTCTGCAGCTCCTGACCCTTCTCCAGTATCGTCTCTTCCAGCTCCTTTACCCTCAGCTGGTCACCATCTCGTAGCTTCTGGTGCAGACTGAGCTCTGCTGAGGCCTGGGTGGCTCTCTGTTGGGCCTCCCCGAGCTGTGGAGGGAGAGTAATGTCACGCAAATATACAAAGCAAACGATCTAGGGTTAATGTAATGTACACTGAGGGTGTTACATTTAAAACTGGTCCAGTGTCTATACGGGGTCTGCCCTTTTCAGTGTTAAATGAACACAATGCTTAGTGCCAAGCCTCATTTGTATATTTCCCAGAGTGCCTTGACTTTCGAGTGAATTGTAGAGTTAGACATGGTTATTGCATTCATCAATATTCAGTCCTGTGGACTTTGCCAAGTGAGATCCTGTTATCAACACAATACAACATATTTCACGAGGCCTTATTTTGAGGGTCCAGGTTTACCCTAATACAGTGTCTTGAAACTCCTGGTTTACAGGCCACATCAGGCTTGCAAAGTCACATTATGCTGGCTTGCAAAGTGAGTTGTAATTCCTATTGGAATCCAGCCAGAGTAGGGCTATCCAACATTTAACATTTGTATTCACCCACAACCCGCATTTAGAACGACTGAACGGGTTGGGAAGACTAAGCTATGATGCAACTTCAAACATCTAACCTGGAACAGCCACTACAGTAATAGGAACAAGTCCAATGAAGAGATTGGATTAGTTTAGAAAAATGTTATTTATATTTGAGTAGCAAAAACATAGATATTGAAACAAAACAACAACAAAAATCTCCCTGCAATAGAGCATGCTGGGAAACATAATGTTGAGCGTGGGTTTTGTTTTAATACTGCTATTAACAACAACACTGGGGTTATTTCACACCAATGAGTATTTAATTTAACACTTACAGAGTTAATGTAACATTTACATTTACATTTAAGTCATTTAGCAGACACTCTTATCCAGAGCGACTTACAAATTGGTGACTCCTGTAACTCCTGAATCAACACAAGGAAATGTTACACTAATTCAATTTCGAATTTCAACAATCTTCAAGTTGTGGCATTGGAATCGAATTGGAATTAGAATGTTTGGAATGTTTGAATTGGAATTAGAATGTTTGGAATGTTTGAATTGATATTAGAATGTTTGGAATGTTTGAATTGGAATTAGAATGTTTGGAATGTTTGAATTGGAATTAGAATGTTTGATTTGGAATAGTAAAAAAAAATACATCTTTGTAATTTAACTGAACAAAAGTACTGCATGATTTGTTTTAAAATCATTTTAACGTGTATTTATATACTCCCTGAAAGCTTGAGGGAAATGAATTTGAATATGTGGAATAGTTTGGGATAATACTGAATTAAGAATTAAATTATTGGAATTTACTTAACAATGAAATTGAAAGGAAATGAAATTATCTCTGAATTTGAAGACTGACCTGGAATTTGAATAGTATTAAAAGGAATTTACAGGAAGAGGGAATTTAATTTGAATTTAATTTGTGGAATTAACCACAACCCTTGAAGCTACATTATAGGTGCGTAAAGTGAACAGACCTGTACCTCAGTCTCCAGTCTGAAGACTCTGATCTCTCTCACACACCACACACACACACACACACACACACACACACACACACACACACACACACACACACACACACACACACACACACACACACACACACACACACACACACACACACACACACACACACACACACACACACACACACACACACACACACACACACACACACACACACTGTACCTCAGTCTCCAGTCTGAAGACAGTGTCACTGAGCTCAGATGTCCTCTTGTCCCGTGTCTCCTTGGCCCCCGCTAGCTCCTCCAACTGTCTCTCAGACAGCCACAGCTTCTCGGACAGACCCTCGGCATGGAGCGACTGCTTCTCCAGCGCCTCCTATAGGGGACATGGTGTAGGACAGACACAGAGGCTGGGGCTGAAATGGAACCCTACTCGTTACACAGTGCACTATTTTGGGCAGGGTCTTGGTAGGGGTCATGACAGGGTCATGGTAGGGAATAGGGTGACATTTTTTGGATGCACACAGGGGGCTCACGCAAGGCAGACACGTAGGCCCTGGTCTGTGGTAGAATAGGCCCAGCTGACTGACTGACTGGTCTGTGGTAGAATAGGCCCAGCTGACTGACTGACTGGTCTGTGGTAGAATAGGCCCAGCTGACTGACAGGTCTGTGGTAGAATAGGCCCAGCTGACTGACTGGTCTGTGGTAGAATAGGCCCAGCTAACTGAGGTCTGTGGTAGAATAGGCCCAGCTGACTGACTGGTCTGTGGTAGAATAGGCCCAGCTGACTGACTGACTGGTCTGTGGTAGAATAGGCCCAGCTGACTGACTGACTGGTCTGTGGTAGAATAGGCCCAGCTGACTGACAGGTCTGTGGTAGAATAGGCCCAGCTGACTGACAGGTCTGTGGTAGAATAGGCCCAGCTGACTGACAGGTCTGTGGTAGAATAGGCCCAGCTGACTGACAGGTCTGTGGTAGAATAGGCCCAGCTGACTGACTGACAGGTCTGTGGTAGAATAGGCCCAGCTGACTGACTGACAGGTCTGTGGTAGAATAGGCCCAGCTGACTGACAGGTCTGTGGTAGAATAGGCCCAGCTGACTGACTGACTGGTCTGTGGTAGAATAGGCCCAGCTGACTGACTGACTGGTCTGTGGTAGAATAGGCCCAGCTGACTGACAGGTCTGTGGTAGAATAGGCCCAGCTGACTGACTGACTGGTCTGTGGTAGAATAGGCCCAGCTGACTGACTGACTGGTCTGTGGTAGAATAGGCCCAGCTGACTGACAGGTCTGTGGTAGAATAGGCCCAGCTGACTGACAGGTCTGTGGTAGAATAGGCCCAGCTGACTGACTGACTGGTCTGTGGTAGAATAGGCCCAGCTGACTGACTGACTGGTCTGTGGTCTGTGGTAGAATAGGCCCAGCTGACTGACAGGTCTGTGGTAGAATAGGCCCAGCTGACTGACTGACTGGTCTGTGGTAGAATAGGCCCAGCTGACTGACTGACTGGTCTGTGGTAGAATAGGCCCAGCTGACTGACTGACTGGTCTGTGGTAGAATAGGCCCAGCTGACTGACAGGTCTGTGGTAGAATAGGCCCAGCTGACTGACAGGTCTGTGGTAGAATAGGCCCAGCTGACTGACAGGTCTGTGGTAGAATAGGCCCAGCTGACTGAACTGACAGGTCTGTGGTAGAATAGGCCCAGCTGACTGACAGGTCTGTGGTAGAATAGGCCCAGCTGACTGACTGACTGGTCTGTGGTAGAATAGGCCCAGCTGACTGACTGACTGGTCTGTGGTAGAATAGGCCCAGCTGACTGACAGGTCTGTGGTAGAATAGGCCCAGCTGACTGACAGGTCTGTGGTAGAATAGGCCCAGCTGACTGACAGGTCTGTGGTAGAATAGGCCCAGGTCTGACTGACTGACTGGTCTGTGGTAGAATAGGCCCAGCTGACTCTGAGAATAGGCCCAGCTGACTGACTGGTCTGTGGTAGAATAGGCCCAGCTGACTGACTGACTGGTCTGTGGTAGAATAGGCCCAGCTGACTGACTGACTGGTCTGTGGTAGAATAGGCCCAGCTGACTGACTGACTGGTCTGTGGTAGAATAGGCCCAGCTGACTGACTGACTGGTCTGTGGTAGAATAGGCCCAGCTGACTGACAGGTCTGTGGTAGAATAGGCCCAGCTGACTGACAGGTCTGTGGTAGAATAGGCCCAGCTGACTGACAGGTCTGTGGTAGAATAGGCCCAGCTGAACTGACAGGTCTGTGGTAGAATAGGCCCAGCTGACTGACAGGTCTGTGGTAGAATAGGCCCAGGAGACTGACTGACTGGTCTGTGGTAGAATAGGCCCAGCTAACTGGGGTCTGTGGTAGAATAGGCCCAGCTGACTGACAGGTCTGTGGTAGAATAGGCCCAGCTAACTGGGGTCTGTGGTAGAATAGGCCCAGCTGACTGACTGGTCTGTGGTAGAATAGGCCCAGCTGACTGACTGACTGGTCTGTGGTAGAATAGGCCCAGCTGACTGACTGACTGGTCTGTGGTAGAATAGGCCCAGCTGACTGACAGGTCTGTGGTAGAATAGGCCCAGCTGACTGACAGGTCTGTGGTAGAATAGGCCCAGCTGACTGACTGACTGGTCTGTGGTAGAATAGGCCCAGCTGACTGACTGACTGGTCTGTGGTAGAATAGGCCCAGCTGACTGACAGGTCTGTGGTAGAATAGGCCCAGCTGACTGACTGACTGGTCTGTGGTAGAATAGGCCCAGCTGACTGACTGACTGGTCTGTGGTAGAATAGGCCCAGCTGACTGACTGACTGGTCTGTGGTAGAATAGGCCCAGCTGACTGACTGACTGGTCTGTGGTAGAATAGGCCCAGCTGACTGACAGGTCTGTGGTAGAATAGGCCCAGCTGACTGACAGGTCTGTGGTAGAATAGGCCCAGCTGACTGACAGGTCTGTGGTAGAATAGGCCCAGCTAACTGACAGGTCTGTGGTAGAATAGGCCCAGCTAACTGACAGGTCTGTGGTAGAATAGGCCCAGGAGACTGACTGGTCTGTGGTAGAATAGGCCCAGCTAACTGGGGTCTGTGGTAGAATAGGCCCAGCTGACTGACAGGTCTGTGGTAGAATAGGCCCAGCTGACTGACAGGTCTGTGGTAGAATAGGCCCAGCTAACTGGGGTCTGTGGTAGAATAGGCCCAGCTGACTGACAGGTCTGTGGTAGAATAGGCCCAGCTGACTGACAGGTCTGTGGTAGAATAGGCCCAGCTAACTGGGGTCTGTGGTAGAATAGGCCCAGCTGACTGACAGGTCTGTGGTAGAATAGGCCCAGCTGACTGACAGGTCTGTGGTAGAATAGGCCCAGATGACTGACAGATCTGTGGTAGAATAGGCCCAGCTAACTGACAGGTCTGTGGTAGAATAGGCCCAGCTAACTGAGGTCTGTGGTAGAATAGGCCCAGCTGACTGACAGGTCTGTGGTAGAATAGGCCCAGCTAACTGGGGTCTGTGGTGGAATCTGATTACGGAGAAGCCTATACTGTACCTCAGCGTCCTGTATCTTATTCTTCAGAGACTGCTGCAGGAAGTTGAAGGCGTATTCCTGAGTGTTGGCCTCCACCATCATCTCTCTGGCCTCGGTCAGCTCCGTCTGGAGGAAACATAGATGAGATCAGCTCTCTAGAGACATCCTCTGTGTTTCAACACAATCACTAGTGTTTGACTTGAGCTGAAATAGGTGCCGGGTGCCGGTCCTGTGCCGGTCCTGAAATAGGTGCCGGGTGCCGGTCCTGTGCCGGTCCTGAAATAGGTGCCGGGTGCCGGTCCTGTTTATATTCAGGAGCAGGATCTCCAT
Organism: Oncorhynchus gorbuscha; assembly: GCF_021184085.1. NCBI lineage: Eukaryota > Metazoa > Chordata > Actinopteri > Salmoniformes > Salmonidae > Oncorhynchus > Oncorhynchus gorbuscha. The sequence continues at coordinate 93,583,455 of NC_060188.1, read as the reverse complement.
TTTTGTCATATTACTATAACAGGAGCTGAAGCAGTAGGAGATTTGAGGCGCTGGTACATTCACATTTTAGAGTGACTGACAGGGGAAATTGGGGTTAAGTGCCTTGCTCAAGGGCACATCGATAGATTGTTCACCTAGTCAGCTCAGGGATTCAAACCAGCAACCTTTCAGCTACTGGCCAAACGCTCTTAACCTGAACTATTTGAGAGCTTGTGTGTTGTAAGATAATCCTTCTATCCAGCTCCATTAAAGAGTCTCAGAAGACTATACACAGTGTAGTTTCTGTGTAGTCCAGTGATACACAGTGTAGTTTCTGTGTAGTCCAGTGTTACTGTGTAGTTTATGTGTAGTCCAGTGTTACTGTGTAGTTTCTGTGTAGTCCAGTGTTACTGTGTAGTTTCTGTGTAGTCCAGTGTTACTGTGTAGTTTCTGTGTAGTCCAGTGTTACTGTGTAGTTTCTGTGTAGTCCAGTGTTACTGTGTAGTTTCTGTGTAGTCCAGTGTTACTGTGTAGTTTCTGTGTAGTCCAGTGTTACTGTGTAGTTTCTGTGTAGTCCAGTGTTACAGTGTAGTTTCTGTGTAGTCCAGTGTTACTGTGTAGTTTCTGTGTAGTCCAGTGTTACAGTGTAGTTTCTGTGTAGTCCAGTCCAGGTGGTACACAGTGTAGTTTCTGTGTAGTCCAGTGATACACTGTGTAGTGTCTGTGTAGTCCAGTCCAGGTGGTACACAGTGTAGTTTCTGTGTAGTCCAGAAGCCTACCTCCATAACTCTGAAGCGTTCCGTCATGGCCGTGTTGTCTCTCTCCAGCTCTACCATCCTCATCCTCATCCTGTTCATCTCCATCTTGGATTGATAAGGAGACAGGACATTACGTTAGCTTCAGGAACCTCTTTACTAGCCTGGGCACCAGTCTGTTTGTGCCATCGTGTCACTCCATGTTTTGCATGACAAGGGGTGGTATCACGGCACAAACAGACTGGTACCCAGGCAACATCTTCACTGAGATCAAACCAGATATGTTACACAGAGCATTCTGGGTATTGTAGTCCATCATGCTACTCGTTGCCATGACAAGGAGTGGTATCACGGCACAAACAGACTGGTACCCAGGCAACATCTTCACTGAGATCAAACCAGATATGTTACACAGAGCATTCTGGGTATTGTAGTCCATCATGCTACTCGTTGCCATGACAAGGAGTGGTATCACGGCACAAACAGACTGGTACCCAGGCAACATCTTCACTGAGATCAAACCAGATATGTTACACAGAGCATTCTGGGTATTGTAGTCCATCATGCTACTCGGCACAAACAGACAAACAGACTGGTACCCAGGCAACATCTTCACTGAGATCAAACCAGATATGTTACACAGAGCATTCTGGGTATTGTAGTCCATCATGCTACTCGTTGCCATGACAAGGAGTGGTATCACGGCACAAACAGACTGGTACCCAGGCAACATCTTCACTGAGATCAAACCAGATATGTTACACAGAGCATTCTGGGTATTGTAGTCCATCATGCTACACACCTGCAGGGTACTGTTGGTTCTGAGAAGGTCCTCGTTGTTCACCAACAGGCTTCTCATCTCCAACCTGATCTGGTTCCTCTCCTTGTCCATCTCTACGCTCTCTGCCTCCAGGAACTGGTTCCTCTGTGGACAAGAAGGGGACACGGAGGATATGAAGGAGGAAGGGAGAGAGGGGCGGAGAGGGGAGAGAGAGCGGGAGAGGGAGGAAGGCGGGGGGAGGGAAGGAAGGAAGGAGGAGGGGGAAAGAAGGAGGGAGGGGGGAGCGAGGGGGAGCGAAGGACGGGGAGCGAGGGGGGAGGGAGGACAGGAGGGAGGGAGGGAGGGGAGAGAGAGAGAGGGAGAGGGAGGAAGGCAGGGGGGAGGGAAGGAAAGAAGGAGGGGAGGGAGGGGAGCGAGGGGGAGCGAAGGACAGGAGGGAGGGAGGGAGGGAGGGAGGGAGGGAGGGAGGGAGGGGAGGGAGGGAGGGAGGGAGGGAGGGAGGGAGGGGAGGGAGGGAGGGGGGAGCGGGGGGAGAGGGGGAGGGAGGGAGGGAGGGAGGGGAGGGAGGGAGGGAGGGAGGGAGGGAGGGAGGGAGGGAGGGAGGGGAGAGAGGGCGGGGGGGAGGGAAGGAAGGAAGGAGGGGAGGGAGGGAGTGTTTTCATACTGCACCTTCTGACAGGCATCCAACTGCCTGGTCAACTCCTCGATGTAGTCTCTCTTGTTGGGCATAGCGACAGACGACACAGTGGAACGCATGTGGAGTTGGCTTGACATCCCCTGGAAGAACCAGGAGTCAGTCTACAATACTGATATACCTGACACTATAGCCAACAGCTGGGAAGAGGTCAGTCTACAATAATGATAGTTTTTTTTAACCTGCTGGTCCCGCCTCCTGATGGTGTCGTAGGTTGAGAAGGGTGCACGTGGGGCGGTCACAGTCCGGGTGAAGGAGGGCACAGGGCTGGTACTCCTGCTGTTGTAGCTGTTGAACAGGTTCAGCTCTGATGTGGCTGGAGACAACCCCTCCTGCATGTAATCGAGTGGGAGGAGAGGAGAGGAGAGGAGAGGAGAGGAGAGGAGAGGAGAGGAGAGGAGAGGAGAGGAGAGGAGAGGAGAGGAGACGAGACGAGACGAGAGGGGGAGAGGAGACGAGACGAGAGGGGGAGAGGAGAGGAGAGAGGGGGAGAGGAGAGGAGACGAGACGAGAGGGGGAGACGAGACGAGAGGGGAGAGGAGAGGAGACGAGACGAGAGGGGGAGAGGAGAGGAAACGAGACGAGAGGGGGAGAGGAGAGGAAACGAGACGAGAGGGGGAGAGGAGAGGAAACGAGACGAGAGGGGGAGAGGAGAGGAAACGAGACAAGACGAGAGGGGGAGAGGAGAGGAGACGAGAGGGGGAGAGGAGAGGAGAGGAGAAGAGGAGGCAGATAGAGAAAGGAAGACAAACAGGTAAATGGGCTGTACATAATATCATGATTCTATGCACTCTAAGACAAACAAGATATTAGTAAAATAGTTTCTGTACCACATAAAGTGTTTTACCTTATACTCTGACATCCGGTACATGCCAGGGTTGTAGTCCGTGGAAGCCGCTGTAGCGTAGGGACTGTTGAACACCCTGGGAGGACTCTCAAAACCTCCCAGCTAGACAACACACAGAAACAGTACATTGATAAAAGAAATCATTAAAAAAAAACATTCTTAAAATGTTGTCTTTGACAATGCTATGCCGAGGATTCACCACTAGTGAAATGGTCATATTGTCCACGGTTAATTCAATACGGATTTTAATTTGGATATTATTGTAAACGCCTGTTGAACACCAGTAGATGGCGCTGCATCATAAAGGCCAGGTCTAAGGTGGCTCAAGCCATGCTCCTACAGTACAGACAGGTGGAACAGACAGACAGGCGGAGCAGACAGACAGGTGGAGCAGACAGACAGGTGGAGCAGACTGACAGGTGGAGCAGACAGACAGGTAGAGCAGACAGACAGGTAGAAGAGACAGACACAGACAGACAGGCGGAGCAGACAGACAGGTGGAGCAGACAGACAGGTGGAGCAGACAGACAGCTGGATCAGACAGACAGGCGGAGCAGACAGACAGGCAGAGCAGACAGACAGGTGGAGCAGGCAGACAGGTGGAGCAGACAGACAGGTGGAGCAGACAGACAGGCGGAGCAGACAGACAGGTGGAGCAGACAGACAGGTGGAGCAGACAGACAGGTGGAGCAGACAGACAGGTGGAAGAGACAGACACAGACAGACAGGCGGAGCAGACAGACAGGTGGAAGAGACAGACAGGTGGAACAGACAGACAGGTGGAGCAGACAGACAGGTAGAGCAGACAGACAGGTGGAAGAGACAGACAGACGGAGCAGACAGACAGGTGGAGCAGACAGACAGGTGGAGCAGACAGACAGGTGGAGCAGACAGACAGGTGGAAGAGACAGACACAGACAGACAGGTGGAGCAGACAGACAGGTGGAGCAGACAGACAGGTGGAAGAGACAGACACAGACAGACAGGTGGAGCAGACAGACAGGTGGAACAGACATACAGGTGGAGCAGACAGACAGGTGGAGCAGACAGACAGGTGCTGATCACACTCCATATCTGATTCCCCTGGCCCCTGGAAGCCCTACTACTGTCCCTCTCATTCCCCATCAACATCTCCTGGCCCCTGGAAGCCCTACTACTGTCCCTCTCATTCCCCATCAACATCTACTGGCCCCTGGAAGCCCTACTACTGTCCCTCTCATTCCCCATCAACATCTACTGGCCCCTGGAAGCCCTACTACTGTTCCTCTCATTCCCCATCAACATCTACTGGCCCCTGGAAGCCCTACTACTATCCCTCTCATTCCCCATCAACATCACCTGGCCCCTAGCAGTGCTGGCCCCACCACCACCCCTGAATGAAATCCCTGGCTCCTGGAGGCCCACACCTCAACCCTGTCTTATTCCTCTGGCCTCAGTACCACCCCCAAGTGTGCCCAGGCCTCTGTTCCTCACCCTGTCCGACATGGTGTCCCAGTCCCGAGAGGCCAGAGACTCCAGGGACCCGTGATAGTTTGGCCCGAATCTGGAACTAGCGCTGTCCCAACGGGAACTGTTCCTGGGTTCCACCCCGTTCCCGTTCTCTCCCCCAAATGTTCCATTCGTATCCCTGGACCCGTTCCCCGGCACGTCTCCACTCAGGTACAGCTGGTATTTGGGGTTCTGGCGGACTTTGATGGGATTGGATGGCTCGTCTTCAGACGGGGGACTTTCAGGCCTCTTGTTGGGATTAAAGTCTGATTCCTGGAGGAAGAGGAGAACATATTAAATATATGGATGGAGGGATGGAGAGAGGGAGAGGGAAGGGGAGAGAAAGACAGGGGGAGAGAGACAGGGGAGAGGGAAGGGGGGAGAGAGACAGGAGGAAGAGGAGAAGATATTAAATATATGGATGGAGGGATGGAGAGAGGAGAGGGAAGGGGGAGAAAGACAGGGGAAGAGGGAAGGGGAGAGGGAAGGGGGAGAGAGAGACAGGGGCGAGAGAAATAGGGGGAGAAAGACAGGGGGAGAGAGAGACAGGGGGAGAGGGAAGGAGGGCGAGAGACAAGAGGGAGAGAGACAGGGGGATAGAGACAGGGGGAGAGGGAAGGGGGAGAGAGACAGGGGTGAGAGAAATAGGGGGATAGAGACAGGGGGAGAAAGAGAGACAGGGGGAGGGAAGGAGGGCGAGAGACAAGAGGGAGAGAGACAGGGGGATAGAGACAGGGGGATAGAGACAGGGGGATAGAGACAGGGGGAGAGAAATAGGGGGAGAGAGACGGGGGGGAGAGAGACAGGGGGATAGAGACAGGGGGATAGAGACAGGGGAGAGGGGAGGGGGAGAGAGACAGGGGCGAGAGAAATAGGGGAGAGAGAGAGGGGGAGAGGGAGGGGGAGGGAAGGGGGAGAGAGACAGGAGGAAGAGGAGAAGATATTAAATATATGGATGGAGGGATGGAGAGAGGAGAGGGAAGGGGGAGAAAGACAGGGGAAGAGGGAAGGGGGAGAGGGAAGGGGGAGAGAGACAGGGGCGAGAGAGACAGGGGGAGAGGGAAGGAGGGCGAGAGACAAGAGGGAGAGAGACAGGGGGATAGAGACAGGGGGATAGAGACAGGGGGAGAGAAATAGGGGGATAGAGACAGGGGGAGAGAAATAGGGGGAGAGAAATAGGGGGATAGAGACAGGGGGAGAGGGAAGGGGGAGAGGGAAGGGGGAGAGGGAATGGGGGAGAGAGACAGGGGCGAGAGAAATAGGGGGAGAGAGACAGGGGGAGAGGGAAGGGGGAGAGAGACAGGGGGAGAGGGAAGGGGGAGAGAGACAGGAAGAAGAGGAGAAGATATTAAATATATGGATGGAGGGATGGAGAGAGGGAGAGGGAAGGGGGAGAAAGACAGGGGAGAGGGAAGGGGGAGGAAGGGGGAGAGAGACAGGGGCGAGAGAAATAGGGGGAGAAAGACAGGGGGAGAGAGAGACAGGGGGAGAGGGAAGGAGGGCGAGAGACAAGAGGGAGAGAGACAGGGGGATAGAGACAGGGGGATAGAAATAGACAGGGGGATAGAGACAGGGGAGAGGGGGAGAGGGAAGGGGGAGAGAGACAGGGGCTAGAGAAATAGGGGGAGAGAGACAGGGGGAGAGAGAGACAGGGGGAGAGGGAAGGAGGGCGAGAGACAAGAGGGAGAGAGACAGGGGGTAGAGACAGGGGGATAGAGACAGGGGGAGAGAAATAGGGGGAGAGAGACGGGGGAGAGAGACAGGGGGATAGAGACAGGGGGAGAGGGAAGGGGGAATAGAGACAGGGGGAGAGGGAAGGGGGAATAGAGACAGGGGGAGAGGGAAGGGGGAGAGAGACAGGGAGGAGAGGGAAGGGGGGAGAGAGACAGGGGGGAGAGGGACAGGGGGGAGAGAGACATGGGGGTGGAGAGAGAGAGAGATAAATCAATAGTATAGCTGTTGACAGACAGGCGCACAGTACAGTACAGCGCATGGAGCATTCGAATGGTATTTGAAGGTGCCGTATGTTCAGGAGATAGATCTGAGATTGTATCACGTGCAAATCGAACCAGTGAAGAATTCCACTGAACAGACATGCAACGGTGAGATGTGAACATGAGTGACATCGCCGTACAGCACAGTGGTAACAACATCCACACACACAGCAATGCTACAGCTCATTATGACTAAGAGCCTCAACAAGCCATTAAGTTGAGGTGGATTTGTTAGATGCAAGAGTTAGGGGTGCAGATGGACTGCTATTGGTCACGCATGCACAGACAGATGGACTGCTATTGGTCACGCAGGCACAGACGGATGGACTGCTATTGGTCACGCATGCACAGACAGATGGACTGCTATTGGTCACGCATGCACAGACAGATGGACTGCTATTGGTCACGCATGCACAGACAGATGGACTGCTATTGGTCACGCATGCACAGACAGATGGACTGCTATTGGTCACGCATGCACAGACAGATGGACTGCTATTGGTCACGCAAGCACAGACAGATGGACTGCTATTGGTCACGCAAGCACAGACAGATGGACTGCTATTGGTCACGCAAGCACAGACAGATGGACTGCTGATTGGTCACGATGCACAGACAGATGGACTGCTAGGTCACGCATGCACAGACAGATGGACTGCTATTGGTCACGCACACAGACAGATGGACTGACAGCACAGACAGATGGACTGCTATTGGTCACGATGCACAGACAGATGGACTGCTATTGGTCAGACAGACAGATGGACTGCTATTGGTCACGCATGCACAGACAGATGGACTGCTATTGACAGACAGACAGATGGACTGCTATTGGTCACGAAAGCACAGACAGATGGACTGCTATTGGTCACGCAAGCACAGACAGATGAAAAGGCGGATGCACAATTGTGTTGATTGCTGTTGATGTGGACAGACAGACAGACAGACAGACAGACAGACAGACAGACAGACAGACAGACAGACAGACAGACAGACAGACAGACAGACAGACAGACAGACAGACAGACAGACAGACAGACAGACAGACAGACAGACAGACAGACAGACAGACAGACAGACAGACAGACAGACAGACAGACAGACAGACAGACAGACAGACAGACAGACAGACAGACAGACAGACAGACAGACAGACAGACAGACAGACAGACAGACAGACAGACAGACAGACAGACAGACCTTCATACGGAGTATGACCACTGGTGGACGTGGTCTCGGATGCCAACCAATCAGTGGTCGGTGTGGTCAGTTCTTGGCCCTTTACAAAGGAGCCTATCTAGAGGTCTACTTACCGAAGCCAATCCAGAGCCTGCCATGGAATCTTTGTGAGAGCCACCCTGGTTCTGGCCCTCGCCCTTCTGGGAATGACTGTCTGAAGGACTCCTGGGCTGTGGTGAGCCTGTCTTCGTCCCCTTAAGGCCGGGCTGAGACTCCATGGGTGGAGGGGTTAGTTCGATAGAAGGTGCCGGGTTCTGGTTCTCTATGGTGCTGCTGCTGTGAATGGCTGGGTTGGACTGGGAGGTGGACTTGGCCGTGGACATCCTGACTGGGCTCTGTGTCTGTACCGTGGTACTACTGGGAGTGGCTGTGTTTGGGTTGGACTGGGAGTTCTGATAGGCCAGTACCTTCACAGTTCTGGCTGTGGACATCCTGATTGGCCGGTTAGAGTCTTCGGGCAGGGATCCGCCCATTGACAGAACCGGTGAGTCGTTTTCATTGACTGACGAGGAGCCCGAGAACTTGTGAATCAGGTCCTTAACACTTCCGGAGCGGGTTAGATTAGATCCTCTGGACAGCACCGTCCTCTTATTGGTCCCGGAGACCTTCTCTTCCTCCTCCAACGAGCTGTTCTGCGTCTTCCTGAGACCCCGTAGAGACAGAACCTCCGTGGGGGACAACGTCCCTCTGGTGCGGACGTTACGGTTGACTGAGTCTCGGCCTTGCTCCGCAGTCGCGCTATGGTTGCTAGGGTTGATAGGGTTGCTAGGGTTGATAGGGTTGCTAGGGTTGACAGGGTTGCTATGGCTGGATACACTCCTTGTCTCTTTAACGGCAGTGGCTTCCTAAGAGAGAAATCTACGGTTTTCAACACAGTGGGGCTACTGGGTGAGGTTTCCCCTTACGTACAGATCTAGGATCAGCTTCCCCTTCATCCGATCCTAAACTTAACCATTAGTAGGGGAAATGCAAAACTGACCCAAGATCAGCATTTAGGGGCATCTTCACCCTACTCCCATGCGTGGGAAAGAGGGTTTGAGCTTGGCATGTAACGATGATCCTTTACTCTGGATAAAACTCTTGTTGTTTTCATTAGCTGTTACATACTTCTGCCTTTAAAGGTCAGTAGCAGAAAAGCGCAGAACCATGCCTCCTTATATTAGGAAATATCCCTCTTCACAATTCACTCATGTCTGCACAGGAGAAATAATGACTGATATCATGGAAGAACAATAGACGCAGAAAAGGCCCTGCTGTGGTGAAGGCAAGAGTCAACCATTAGAGTCCATCATTAGAGTCATCCATTAGAGTCAACCATTAGAGTCAACCATTAGAGTCCTCCATTAGAGTCAACCATTAGAGTCCTCCATTAGAGTCATCCACTAGAGTCATCCACTAGAGGCATCCACTAGAGTCATCCATTAGAGTCATCCACTAGAGTCATCCACTAGAGTCATCCATTAGAGTCATCCACTAGAGTCATCCATTAGAGTCAACCATTAGAGTCAACCATTAGAGGCATCCATTAGAGTCATCCACTAGAGTCATCCATTAGAGTCAACCATTAGAGTCAACCATTAGAGTCAACCATTAGAGTCAACCATTAGAGTCCTCCATTAGAGGCATCCACTAGAGTCATCCATTAGAGTCATCCACTAGAGTCATCCATTAGAGTCAACCATTAGAGTCAACCATTAGAGTCATCCACTAGAGTCATCCACTAGAGTCATCCACTAGAGTCATCCACTAGAGTCATCCACTAGAGTCATCCACTAGTGTCAACCATTAGTCATCCACTAGAGTCATCCATTAGTGTCATCCATTAGAGTCACCCATTAGAGTCATCCACTAGAGTCATCCACTAGAGTCATCCACTAGAGTCAACCATTAGTCATCCACTAGTCATCCATTCGAGTCAACCATTAGTCATCCATTAGAGACAAACATTAGAGTCCTCCATTAGTGTCATCCATTAGAGTCAACCATTAGTCATCCACTAGAGTCATCTACTAGAGTCATCCATTAAAGTCAACCATTAGTCATCCATTAGAGTTATCTATTAGAGTCAACCATTAGAGTCAACCATTAGAGTCAACCATTAGAGTCAACCATTAGAGTCAACCATTAGAGTCAACCATTAGAGTCATCCATTAGAGTCATCCATTAGAGTCATCCATTAGAGTCATCCATTAGAGTCAACCATTAGTCATTCACTAGAGTCATCTACTAGAGTCGTCCATTAAAGTCAACCATTAGTCATCCATTAGAGTCATCCACTAGAGTCCTCCATTAGAGTCAACCATTAGTCATCCACTAGAGTCATCCATTAGAGTCATCCATTAGAGTAATCTATTAGAGTCAACCATTACAGTCATCTATTAGAGTCAACCATTAGAGTCATCCATTAGAGTCATCCACTAGAGTCATCCATTAGAGTAATCTATTAGAGTCATCCATTAGAGTCATCCATTAGAGTCAACCATTAGTCATCCACTAAGTGTTCCACTAGAGTCATCCACTAGAGTCATCCACTAGAGTCATCCATTAGAGTCAACCATTAGTCATCCATTAGAGTCAATCATTAGAGTCATCCATTAGTGTCATCCATTAGAGTCAACCATTAGTCATCCACTAGAGTCATCTACTAGAGTCATCCATTAAAGTCAACCATTAGTCATCCATTAGAGTCATCCGCTAGAGTCATCCATTAGAGTCAACCATTAGTCATCCACTAGAGTCATCCATTCGAGTCAACCATTAGTCATCCATTAGAGTCAACCATTAGAGTCCTCCATTAGAGTTATCTATTAGAGTCATCCATTAGAGTCAACCATTAGAGTCATGCATTAGAGTCATATACTAGAGTCATCTATTAGAGTCAAACATTAGAGTCATCCATTAGAGTCAACCATTAGAGTCAACCATTAGAGTCAACCATTAGAGTCAACCATTAGAGTCCTCCATTAGAGTCAACCATTAGAGTCATCCATTAGAGTCATCCATTAGAGTCATGCATTAGAGTCAACCATTAGTCATCCATTAGAGTCATCCACTAGAGTCAACCATTAGTCATCCACTAGAGTCATCCATTAGAGTCATCCATTAGAGTCAACCATTAGTCATTCACTAGAGTCATCTACTAGAGTCGTCCATTAAAGTCAACCATTAGTCATCCATTAGAGTCATCCACTAGAGTCATCCATTAGAGTCAACCATTAGTCATCCACTAGAGTCATCCATTAGAGTCAACCATTAGAGTCAACCATTAGTCATCCATTAGAGTCATCCATTAGAGTCAACCATTAGAGTCAACCATTAGAGTCAACCATTAGAGTTATCTATTAAAGTCGACCATTAGTCATCCATTAGAGTCATCCATTAGAGTCAACCATTAGTCATCCATTAGAGTCAACCATTAGTCATCCATTAGAGTCAACCATTAGAGTCCTCCATTAGAGGCATCCACTAGAGTCATCCATTAGAGTCATCCATTAGAGGCATCCACTAGAGTCATCTATTAGAGTCAACCATTAGTCATCCACTAGAGTCATCCATTAGAGTCAACCATTAGTCATCCATTAGAGTCATCCATTAGAGTCAACCATTAGTCATCCATTAGAGTCATCCATTAGAGTCAACCATTAGTCATCCATTAGAGTCATCCATTAGAGTCAACCATTAGTCATCCATTAGAGTCATCCATTAGAGTCAACCATTAGTCATCCATTAGAGTCATCCATTAGCTAGTATCTGATCCAGAATGGTGTGTCTGAGTTAATCCTCAAAACACTCTTAGGTGACAGAGACGTAACATGTTTTCTTCTGTGCCAGTTGAATGTCTCACACTACATCACAGCTCCCAGTGAGAGGATAACAGTCTTACTCTGTAACCCACAGAGGACACAAGATGGTGTGATAGTGTGTCCCTTCAAGGCTGTGTCTCTCTCCATCACCCTTCATTCTGAACCAGAGACCTCTGACCTCTAGTATACTGTCTCTCCTTCACCCTTCATTCTGAACCAGAGACCTCTGACCTCTAGTATAATGTCTCTCTCCATCATTCTGAACCAGAGACCTCTGACCTCTAATATAATGTCTCTCTCCATCATTCTGAACCAGAGACCTCTGACCTCTAGTATAATGTCTCTCTCCATCATTCTGAACCAGAGACCTCTGACCTCTAGTATACTGTCTCTCCTTCACCCTTCATTCTGAACCAGAGACCTCTGACCTCTAGTATACTGTCTCTCCATCACCCTTCATTCTGAACCAGAGACCTCTGACCTCTAGTATACTGTCGCTCTCCATCACCCTTCATTCTGAACCAGAGACCTCTGACCTCTAGTATACTGTCTCTCCTTCACCCTTCATTCTGAACCAGAGACCTCTGACCTCTAGTATACTGAGCTGAGAATGATCATGTTAGTTTGTCTAATTTAATTACATTATCACATTATGTTTTCCATGCTTAGGGGGATTAGAGTCGAAAAGCTACAAATTCACATTATATAAGCTCTATCTGTGTGTGTGTGTGTGTGTGCGCTTGTGTGTGTGTGAATTAAAGAGATAGCTGTGGTGTCGATGTGTCAAGGTGAACCCAGGCATATGAAATTAAATGGGCCCCAGCGCAGAGCAGAGGACACACACACACACACACACACACACACACACACACACACACACACACACACACACACACACACACACACACACACACACACACACACACACACACACACACACACACACTTCTCAAAATGGTCTGTCCATTCCAACACCAATAGCAGTGACCAAAAACAAATCATTTTCCATTTAGCCAAAAGAGCTTCTTCAATTAATAATCAAAGAGCTGCAATTACATTACACTAATGCTAGCGCTAATGCTACTTATATAAATGAAGTGGCCAGTGTCCAGCAGCTGCTATGGTTAGGGAAATTAGGCCTAAATTCTAATCCCGGTCCTGGGTCTCACTTTGCATCCTCCCCCAGGGAGAGGTAGTGGCGGCCGGGGACCACAGGGCCTCTCTGGGGGTCAGGATCATTTCTAATCACCTTTTTTATTATTTACTATATTTACAGGCCATGCAGGGATAAAGCATTTAAGCCCCCATTTTTAATGATATTATTTTAGCTGAACCCATGAGCTGAGTTAATGATGTGTTAATATGTAACACACTGTAACACATGGTAGACAGGATTGTGGTCAATTTCATTTCATTTCAGGCAATTCAAGAAATAAACTGAAATGAGGAAAATTGTAAATTGGATTTTCAGTTGACTTCCTGAAGTGACTGGATGGACATGGAATAGATTCTAACCTTGCTGGTGAGTAAATAGATTTGTTTCAAAGTTAGGCCCTTTTATTCCCACTATGAGATAGGAAGAAGAGTCATGGGAGCTGGGTGACTTTTCAAATTCACATTACATTCTTGCCTTGCCTTTTGTTGTGGCTGGCAACGTGATATCTCAGTAGCCAGTAGGGATCGTTTTCCCCGAAAATATACCAAGATTCAATACCGGGAATATTCATATTTATCCAGGGAATCCTGGGAAATACTGCAAAAAAAATCAGAAGTGCCCATTTAAAGCATTTCAAATCAAGTTATCGTCACTATGCCAGGGTTTTCCCCAAATAGGTTTGGCTGTGCCACGAAGCATAGCCGCAGGAAGTAAGGGTGCTGGGGGTGAAATACATACAGTACCAGTCAAAAGGGTTTTTCTTTATTTAAAAAAATATATTTTCTACATTGTAGAATAATAGTGACGACATTAAAACTATGAAATAATACATATGGAATCATGTAGTAACCAAAAAAAGTGTTAAACAAATCAAAATATATTTTATATTTGAGATTCTTCAAAGTAGCCACCCTTTGCCTTGATGACAGCTTTGCACAATCTTGGCATTTTCTCAACCAGCTTCACCTGGAATGCTTTTCCGACAGTCTTGAAGGAGATCCCACATTTGCTGAGCACTTGTTGACTGCTTTTCCTTCATTTATTTAAAACCATTTCCACTCTTCATCTCCCTGTTATTAATGAGCTGATCTGCGATATGTATAATTAGCAACTAGATGTTGCCAAATGTAGTTGATTTTCTGTCATTTGTTGGAGGTTGTCTATCAAGTGAATTGTGCATAGGCCTATCAAATGTGTGACCGTCTGAAGAGTCACAATGTCAGCTCAAAGAGGCACGCGTTCTTTTCTAGGCTGTACTGTAGGGGTTTCCTGTAGGGTTGACTAACTGCATTCGGGTCATGTGTCAATTATGCGTTTGCTTTGAATTCATGGTGACTTAGTGTGAATTAAATACACTAGACTAGTGACTTAGTGTGAAGTAAATACACTAGACTAGTGACTTAGTGTGAAGTAAATACACTAGACTAGTGACTTAGTGTGAAGTAAATACACTAGACTAGTGACTTAGTGTGAAGTAAATACACTAAACTAGCAACTTAGTGTGAAGTAAATAAACGAACTAGCAACTTAGTGTGAAGTAAATAAACGAACTAGCAACTTAGTGTGAAGTAAATAAACAAACTAGCGACTTAGTGTGAAGTAAATATACTAGACTAGTGACTTAGTGTGAAGTAAATACACGGCTAGTGACTTAGTGTGAAGTAAATATACTAGACTAGTGACTTAGTGTGAAGTAAATACACTAGACTAGTGACTTAGTGTGAAGTAAATACACTAGACTAGTGACTTAGTGTGAAGTAAATACACTAGACTGAAGGTGAAATGAAAACAAGAGCCTTTTCTGCTACTGACCTTTAAAGGCAGAAGTATGTAACAGCTAATGAAAACAACAAGAGTTTTATCCAGAGTAAAGGATCATCGTTACATGCCAAGCTCAAACCCTCTTTCCCACGCATGGGAGTAGGGTGAAGATGCCCCTAAATGCTGATCTTGGGTCAGTTTTGCATTTCCCCTACTAATGGTTAAGTTTAGGATCGGGTGAAGGGGAAGCTGATCCTAGATCTGTACGTAAGGGGAAACCTCAGGCCACATGTGAAGTCCTGGGACAGAGATCCCGAGATCCCAGTTTACCCCATGTTGATACCCACTTTTAATAGGCACTTTTCTTCTCAAATATACATTTCACAACCTAGAATAATGCAAACAGCCTGTATTAACCTTGCATTCAAATTCACAGCATTCAAATGCACAGCATTCAAATTCACAGTCATTACATTACATTTTATGTTCTAAACAAAAGGACAGAGTTGTTATAATTTATATATTTAACTGAGCAAGTCAATTAAGAGCAAATGCTTATTTACAACGACCGCCTAGGAACAGTGGGTTAATGTCATCTGGGGGATAAGGCTACACTAGGCTACCTGCCGCCTCTACACTCTAACCACTAGGCTACCTGCCGCCTCTACACTCTAACCACTAGGCTACCTGCCGCCTCTACACTCTAACCACTAGGCTACCTGCCGCCTCTACACTCTAACCACTAGGCTACCTGCCGCCTCTACACTCTAACCACTAGGCTACCTGCCGCCTCTACACTCTAACCACTAGGCTACCTGCCGCCTCTACACTCTAACCACTAGGCTACCTGCCGCCTCTACACTCTAACCACTAGGCTACCTGCCGCCTCTACACTCTAACCACTAGGCTACCTGCCGCCTCTACACTCTAACCACTAGGCTACCTGCCGCCTCTACACTCTAACCACTAGGCTACCTGCCGCCTCTACACTCTAACCACTAGGCTACCTGCCGCCTCTACACTCTAACCACTAGGCTACCTGCCGCCTCTACACTCTAACCACTAGTCTACCTGCCGCCTCTACACTCTATCCACTAGGCTACCTGCCGCCTCTACACTCTATCCACTAGGCTACCTGCCGCCTCTACACTCTAACCACTAGGCTACCTGCCGCCTCTACACTCTAACCACTAGGCTACCTGCCGCCTCTACACTCTAACCACTAGGCTACCTGCCGCCTCTACACTCTAACCACTAGGCTACCTGCCGCCTCTACACTCTAACCACTAGGCTACCTGCCGCCTCTACACTCTAACCACTAGGCTACCTGCCGCCTCTACACTCTAACCACTAGGCTACCTGCCGCCTCTACACTCTAACCACTAGGCTACCTGCCGCCTCTACACTCTAACCACTAGGCTACCTGGCTACCTGCCGCCTCTACACTCTAACCACTAGGCTACCTGCCGCCTCTACACTCTAACCACTAGACTACCTGCCGCCTCTACACTCTATCCACTAGTCTACCTGCCGCCTCTACACTCTAACCACTAGGCTACCTGCCGCCTCTACACTCTAACCACTAGGCTACCTGCCGCCTCTACACTCTAACCACTAGGCTACCTGCCGCCTCTACACTCTAACCACTAGGCTACCTGCCGCCTCTACACTCTAACCACTAGGCTACCTGCCGCCTCTACACTCTAACCACTAGGCTACCTGCCGCCTCTACACTCTAACCACTAGGCTACCTGCCACCTCTACACTCTAACCACTAGGCTACCTGCCGCCTCTACACTCTAACCACTAGGCTACCTGCCGCCTCTACACTCTAACCACTAGGCTACCTGCCGCCTCTACACTCTAACCACTAGGCTACCTGCCGCCTCTACACTCTAACCACTAGGCTACCTGCCGCCTCTACACTCTAACCACTAGGCTACCTGCCGCCTCTACACTCTAACCACTAGGCTACCTGCCGCCTCTACACTCTAACCACTAGGCTACCTGCCGCCTCTACACTCTAACCACTAGGCTACCTGCCGCCTCTACACTCTAACCACTAGGCTACCTGCCGCCTCTACACTCTAACCACTAGGCTACCTGCCGCCTCTACACTCTAACCACTAGGCTACCTGCCGCCTCTACACTCTAACCACTAGGCTACCTGCCGCCTCTACACTCTAACCACTAGGCTACCTGCCGCCTCTACACTCTAACCACTAGGCTACCTGCCGCCTCTACACTCTAACCACTAGGCTACCTGCCGCCTCTACACTCTAACCACTAGGCTACCTGCCGCCTCTACACTCTAACCACTAGGCTACCTGCCGCCTCTACACTCTAACCACTAGGCTACCTGCCGCCTCTACACTCTAACCACTAGGCTACCTGCCGCCTCTACACTCTAACCACTAGGCTACCTGCCGCCTCTACACTCTAACCACTAGGCTACCTGCCGCCTCTACACTCTAACCACTAGGCTACCTGCCGCCTCTACACTCTAACCACTAGGCTACCTGCCGCCTCTACACTCTAACCACTAGGCTACCTGCCGCCTCTACACTCTAACCACTAGGCTACCTGCCGCCTCTACACTCTAACCACTAGGCTACCTGCCGCCTCTACACTCTAACCACTAGGCTACCTGCCGCCTCTACACTCTAACCACTAGGCTACCTGCCGCCTCTACACTCTAACCACTAGGCTACCTGCCGCCTCTACACTCTAACCACTAGGCAACCTGCCGCCTCTACACTCTAACCACTAGGCTACCTGCCGCCTCTACACTCTAACCACTAGGCTACCTGCCGCCTCTACACTCTAACCACTAGGCTACCTGCCGCCTCTACACTCTAACCACTAGGCTACCTGCCGCCTCTACACTCTAACCACTAGGCTACCTGCCGCCTCTACACTCTAACCACTAGGCTACCTGCCGCCTCTACACTCTAACCACTAGGCTACCTGCCGCCTCTACACTCTAACCACTAGGCTACCTGCCGCCTCTACACTCTAACCACTAGGCTACCTGCCGCCTCTACACTCTAACCACTAGGCTACCTGCCACCTCTACACTCTAACCACTAGGCTACCTGCCGCCTCTACACTCTAACCACTAGGCTACCTGCCGCCTCTACACTCTAACCACTAGACTACCTGCCACCTCTACACTCTAACCACTAGGCTACCTGCCGCCTCTACACTCTAACCACTAGGCTACCTGCCGCCTCTACACTCTAACCACTAGGCTACCTGCCGCCTCTACACTCTAACCACTAGGCTACCTGCCGCCTCTACACTCTAACCACTAGGCTACCTGCCGCCTCTACACTCTAACCACTAGGCTACCTGCCGCCTCTACACTCTAACCACTAGGCTACCTGCCGCCTCTACACTCTAACCACTAGGCTACCTGCCGCCTCTACACTCTAACCACTAGGCTACCTGTCGCCTCTACACTCTAACCACTAGGCTACCTGCCGCCTCTACACTCTAACCACTAGACTACCTGCCGCCTCTACACTCTAACCACTAGGCTACCTGCCGCCTCTACACTCTAACCACTAGACTACCTGCCACCTCTACACTCTAACCACTAGGCTACCTGCCGCCTCTACACTCTAACCACTAGGCTACCTGCCGCCTCTACACTCTAACCACTAGACTACCTGCCACCTCTACACTCTAACCGCTAGGCTACCTGTCGCCTCTACACTCTAACCACTAGGCTACCTGCCGCCTCTACACTCTAACCACTACGCTACCTGGCACCTCGTAAACAGTCTGTTTCAAACAGCATGTCTTCAATGTTAGCCTATAAATAATTTACCATTAACCCCCTCATATGAATATTAAAGAACAGTAGACTTACCTTACAACACTACAACAAACCAGACTTAATTTTTATAGAGTAGACAGACCTCTAGACATCTAACCACTAGACTGACCTGTCCCCATAGAGACTACACTCTAACCACTAGGCTACCTGCCTAGAAACAGACCCTATGTTCTGACTGAGGGCTGTCCCCATAGAGACAGACCTGCCGTTCTGACTGAGGGCTGTCCCCATAGAGACATACCTGCCGTTCTGACTGAGGGCTGTCCCCACTAGAAACAGACCCTGTTCTGTCCTGAGGGCTGTCCCCTAACCAGACTACCTGACCATGTCCCCTAGAGACAGACCACTAGGCTACCTGTCCCCATAGAGACATACCCTTATGTTCTGTCTGACCCCCATAGAGACTACCTGTTCTGTCTGAGGGCTGTCCCCTAACCATACCCTTATGTTCTGTCTGAGGGCTGTCCCCATAGAGACATACCCTTATGTTCTGTCTGAGGGCTGTCCCCATAGAGACATACCCTTATGTTCTGTCTGAGGGCTGTCCCCATAGAGACAGACCCTTATGTTCTGACTGAGGGCTGTCCCCATAGGGCTGTCCCCAGAGAGGAGACCCTCCCCCTTCGCCCCCAGCCTGGCCTCAGCACAGCTTAGCCATATGGTTCAGAGTTAGGAAACACGGCCTGACCCAGATCTCATACAATCAAACTGTAAACCCGGTCATGTCTTCAATGTTAGCCTATAAATAAATATTACCATTAACCCCCTCTCTATGATCCAGTTTCATCCCTGGTCAAGAACAGTAGACTTAAACATAACAACATCAACAAACCAGACTTTAATTTTTATTGTTTAACAGACCCTTTGTCAGAGACAGACCATCAGAAAAACGACTATGTTCTGACTGAGGGCTGTCCCCATAGAGACAGACCCTTATGTTCTGACTGAGGGCTGTCCCCATGAGACATGTGTGTGTGTGTGTTCTGACGTGAGGGTGTCCCCATGTCAAACAAGCTAAAAGTTGTCAAATGTTTCATTCATGTCAATATAAAATGAATGAACCAATTAGTGATAAATAGTTTGACAGGCACATATGTTCTGTAAAGGGTGACACGGTAAGGAGCATTCAGCCCCTGGCAATCTGCTTGGCAATATGGTGCGTTGTCCTTCTCCATGTAAATAACATTGTTTCTCAGCCACCAGTGACTAGTCTGTTCTGTTACGATGTTCTGTTCTGTTCTATTACGATGTTCTGTTCTGTTCTATTACGATGTTCTGTTCTGTTCTGCTCTGTTCTGCTCTGTTCTGCTCTGCTCTGTGCTGCTCTGTTCTGTCCCCTCTGTTCTGCCTGGCCTCAGCACAGCTTAGCCATATGGTTCAGAGTTAGGAAACACGGCCTGACCCAGATCTCATACAATCCTGTACTACTGTGAACCCGGTCTGTGCTGTGAACGTATGTGTGCTAATACCGTCACTAATATAATATTCTCACTAATACCGACTCCTCTCTATGATCCAGTTTCATCCCTGGTCAGGGATTATTGGCCTCTAAACATAACAACATCTAGCAAAAGCCTGCTTTAATTGATATTGTTTAAAGCTGGTTTGTCATGGAGGCCGATGCCTTTCAATATCATCAGAAAAACGACTCTCGATGCCACAGTTAAACGTGTGCTGTGATGTTCTGCTATGATGTTCTACTCTGTTCTGCGCTGTTCTGCTCTGCTATGATGTTCTGCTATGATGTTCTACTCTGTGCTGCTCTGTTCTGCTCTGTTCTGCTCTGCTATGATGTTCTGCTATGATGTTCTGCTATGATGTTCTGCTCTGTTCTGCTCTGCTCTGTTCTGTTCTGCTCTGTGTCTGTTCTGTGCTGTGTGTTCTGTTCTGTGTGCATGTCAAACAAGCTAAAAGTTGTCAAATGTTTCATTCATGTCAATATAAAATGAATGAACCAATTAGTGATAAATAGTTTGACAGGCACATATGTTCTGTTCTGTTCTGCTCTGCTGACACGGTAAGGTGCATTCAGCCCCTGGCAATCTGCTTGGCAATATGGTGTGTTGTCCTTCTCCATGTAAATAACATTGTTTCTCAGCTACCAGTGACTAGTCTGTTCTGTTACGATGTTCTGTTCTGTTCTATTACGATGTTCTGCTCTGCTCTGTTCTGTTCTGCTCTGCTCTGCTCTGCTCTGTTCTGTTCTGCTCTGCTCTGTTCTGTTCTGCTCTGTTCTGTTCTGCTCTGTTCTGCTCTGCTCTGCTCTGTTCTGTTCTGCTCTGCTCTGTTCTGTTCTGCTCTGTTCCGTTCTGCTCTGCTCTGCTCTGTTCTGTTCTGCTCTGCTCTGCTCTGTTCTGTTCTGCTCTGCTCTGCTCTGTTCTGTTCTGTTCTGCTCTGCTCCGTTCTGCTCTGCTCTGCTCTGCTCTGCTCTGCTCTGCTCTGCTCTGCTCTGTGCTGCTCTGTGCTGCTCTGTTCTGCTCTGTTCTGCTCTGCTCTGCTCTGTGCTGCTCTGTGCTGCTCTGCTCTGCTCTGCTCTGCTCTGTTCTGCTCTGCTCTGCGCTGCTCTGTGCTGCTCTGTGCTGCTCTGCTCTGCTCTGTTCTGCTCTGCTCTGCTCTGCTCTGTGCTGCTCTGTGTTCTGCTCTGTTCTGCTCTGTGCTGCTCTGCTCTGTTCTGTTCTGCTCTGTGCTGCTCTGTGCTGCTCTGTGCTGCTCTGTTCTGCTATGATGTTCTGCTATGATGTTCTGCTCTGTTCCGTTCTGCTATGATGTTCTGCTCTGTTCCGTTCTGTTCCGTTCTGCTATGATGTTCTGCTATGATGTTCTGCTCTGTTCTGCTCTGTTTTGCTCTGCTCTGCTCTGCTGCTCTGTTCCGTTCTGCTCTGTTCTGCTCTGTTCTGTTCTGTTCTGCTCTGTTCTGTTCTGCTCTGTTCTGTTCTGTTCTGTTCTGTTCTGCTCTGTTCTGTTCTGCTCTGCTCTGCTCTGTTCCGTTCTGCTCTGTTCCGTTCTGTTCTGTTCTTCAGAACTATCTGACGGTGTAACATATTACAAATGAACCTCTCACTCGTTTGTTTTGTCCCAAGCATATGACATCTAGTTAATACAGGGTTTTGTTTTGACAGAAATATACACTATAATTCTGATCTTCAGAATAGACTGTTGTTTCTCTACGTAGTTCATATCCAACCGTTACGAACACGAGACACAGACTGATTCTGTGAATTATCATAAATTCATCAGGGGCAAGTCGTGAAAAGAGACAGATTCCAGATGTTTCCATACATCTGGCTGAGTATACACCTACGATAGGAAACTGTTCCAGGAACAGATGAGCAGACAGACGTTCCATACAGCTCGCTGTACATCTCTAGGATGAAACTGACAACAGTTCTGTTCAGATACACCATGTCTTTTCTCTAACGTTCCCTTTGTGTATATCTCAGCTTTATTATATCTTATATTGGATGAAGAAAATGGTCCACATTATGATTTAGAAAATAAATGTATACGAACACGCAAATTGACAAACGACTAACGCATTTCATAAAAGCTTATTTTGGACAAAGATCCTGTTAGATGGATGTAGAAAAGCAAGATGGAGAGAAAGAGGGCGGTAGTAAAGGGTTGATTACCATGTTATCGTCTTGGTGTTCGTGTTCACTCTCCCCCTGCATGTTGTGCTGGGTGACCCTGTAGGAGAAGTCCTGCAAGTCGGTACCTCAGAGCGTCTCTCTCTCTCTCTCTCTCTCTCTCTCTCAGTCTGTCCTGGAGGGAGTGTCAGGGCCTCTGCTCCAGTTACCTCAGTCTGTCTGCCTGTGTTGCTTTCCCTGATATATACACCTGCAGCTCCCGTTGGGCACGCAACAACCCCTAAACACACACACACACACGCACACACACACGCACACACACACAGGGTTAGTATGTTGGCATACACTGTACAGCAACCACTACACACACACAGGGCCCAATGTTACATAGGAACAGAATTGAAGGGCCAAAGCCCCCCCACCCCAGACCAAATCAATTTGACAGGAACACTCAATATGGCCGCCGGTCCATCTGTCACAGAATTGGCTTAAATGTGAATTTTGGTTCTAGAAATGCAATTAGCATATGAACATATTAGCTAGCATACCATTTTTAGAGTACATCAATTTGAATCGGCTGTGTAGCGCTAGGGCAAAAAAAAAACAGAACGTGTACCCCTTGGAGTCTCGAGGACCGAGTTTTGGGAAACGCTGCCGTAGACATAAAAAAAAACATATTTTAAAAAAATAGACTTCCCAAAAGGGTGACCTTTAGAGAAAATAGGCCAAACAAAGTTTAAAGTACTCACAGTACAAGCCTCTTCGTTTTGAGCCTCTCAGTTGTCTCAACCTCTGTTCTCTGACCTTCCGTCACACAGCTCAGTTCAGCAGCTCAGTTTGTTAAACCTTTTTCAGGCTGAAACACAGGAGAGAAAAAAAATAGATGTTTAAAAAAAAAAAATGTTTTAGTTTTAATAAAGGACTCAAACTGGTTGAGTCAATGTTGTTTACACCCTTTTCAATGACATTACATTGTACGGACGTGGAATAGACGTTGGAATGACGTCTGTGCTCAGCGGGCGGTGTGTCCCTGAGCCGCAATGTTGTCATAGATACAAACAAAACTGTAAAACAGCACTTGTCAGGTCAATGGCCAATCCTTCATAACGGAACACTTCTAGAACACTTCTAGAACACAGTACTAGCCAATAGGAATGAGTTCATGTCAAGACATATAACCCTCTCAATACAGTGATGCACGAGGGGTGTTGTTTCATAATCTCCCCCACCAGAGGGCAGTATTTCATCATCTCTAAACAGTTTGTGACTGGCACAGAAATGACAGAACCTGACATTGTGGCTTTGTTGGGTTGTAACATCTTATCCAAAGGAAACAGCAAAATTACTACACAGTCTCCCATGATGATCATATGATATATGCTTCTACACCTGCATTGCTTGCTGTTTGTGGTTTTAGGCTGGGTTTCTGTACAGCATTTTGAGATATCAGCTGATGTACGAAGGGCTATATAAATAAATTTGATTTGATTTGATATACAAACCTGCACAGAGATCCTATTAAATTCCCTTTACAAAGATGAATCATTTTCAGGTATGTTACTGGGATCCCAATGTCCATTCAATAGTTGTAATATGTAATCATATGTGTATCTGCAGCTATGGACGGCCTCAACTACAGGACGATCAGGAACGCATGGACATCCGAGAAAACATCCACAAAGCTGATACAGATACAGATTAAACTGATACATATTAAACTGATACAGATTAAACTGATACAGATTAAACTGATACAGATTAAACTGATACAGATTAAACTGATACAGATTAAACTGATACAGATTAAACTGATACAGATTAAACTGATACAGATTAAACTGATACAGATACTGATTAAACTGATACAGATTAAACTGATACAGATTAAATTGATACAGATTAAACTGATACAGATTAAATTGATACAGATTAAACTGATACAGATTAAACTGATACAGATTAAACTGATACAGATTAAACTGATACAGATTAAACTGATACAGATTAAACTGATACAGATTAAACTGATACAGATACTGATTAAACTGATACAGATTAAACTGATACAGATTAAACTGATACAGATACTGATTAAACTGATACAGATTAAACTGATACTGATTAAACTGATACAGATTAAACTGATACAGATTAAACTGATACAGATTAAACTGATACAGATTAAACTGATACAGATTAAACTGATACAGATACTGATTAAACTGATACAGATTAAACTGATACAGATTAAACTGATACAGATTAAACTGATACAGATTATACTGATTAAACTGATACAGATTAAACTGATACAGATTAAACTGATACAGATTAAACTGATACAGATTAAACTGATACAGATACTGATTAAACTGATACAGATTAAACTGATACAGATTAAACTGATACAGATTAAACTGATACAGATACTGATTAAACTGATACAGATTAAACTGATACAGATTAAACTGATACAGATTAAACTGATACAGATACTGATTAAACTGATACAGATTCTGATTAAACTGATACAGATTAAACTGATACAGATTAAACTGATACTGATTAAACTGATACAGATTAAACTGATACAGATTAAACTGATACAGATTAAACTGATACAGATTAAACTGATACAGATACTGATTAAACTGATACAGATACAGATTAAACTGATACAGATTAAACTGATACAGATACAGATTAAACTGATACAGATTAAACTGATACAGATTAAACTGATACAGATTAAACTGATACAGATTAAACTGATACAGATACTGATTAAACTGATACAGATTAAACTGATACAGATTAAACTGATACAGATTAAACTGATACAGATTAAACTGATACAGATTAAACTGATACAGATACTGATTAAACTGATACAGATTAAACTGATACAGATTAAACTGATACAGATTAAACTGATACAGATTAAACTGATACAGATTAAACTGATTAAACTGATACAGATAAACTGATACAGATTAAACTGATACAGATTAAACTGATACAGATACTGATTAAACTGATACAGATACTGATTAAACTGATACAGATTAAACTGATACAGATTAAACTGATACAGATTAAACTGATACAGATTAAACTGATACAGATTAAACTGATACAGATTAAACTGATACAGATTAAACTGATACAGATTAAACTGATACAGATACTGATTAAACTGATACAGATTAAACTGATACAGATTAAACTGATACAGATACTGATTAAACTGATACAGATACTGATTAAACTGATACAGATTAAACTGATACAGATACTGATTAAACTGATACAGATTAAACTGATACAGATTAAACTGATACAGATTAAACTGATACAGATTAAACTGATACAGATTAAACTGATACAGATTAAACTGATACAGATTAAACTGATACAGATTAAACTGATACAGATTAAACTGATACAGGAAAACGTCCACAGTACAGACATCTCCATTTGATTGGATTACTTTATCATTAACAATCAAATGTCTAAATTGATGCATATCTATCAAATTAATAAATCAAACAACGATTATAATGCAAAAAAACAAGAGAACAGGATTAAACTTAAACTGATTTATTTCCAGATACTGATTAAACTGATACATCCATCCATGAACGGATGGAATTACACAGAAGAATGGTCACACTGATACAGATTAAACTGATACAGCATTAAACTGATACAGATTAAACTGATTTCATGCAGATTAAACTGATACAGATTAAATTGATACAGATTAAACTGATGATTAAACTGTACAGATTAAACTGATACAGATTAAACTGATACAGATTAAATTGATACAAATTAAACTGATACAGATTAAATTGATACAGATTAAACTGATACAGATTAAACTGATACAGATTAAACTGATACAGATACTGATTAAACTGATACAGATACTGATTAAACTGATACAGTTAAACTGATACAGATTAAACTGATACAGATTGATTAAACTGATACAAACTGCAGATTAAACTGTGTTAAACTGATACAGATTAAACTGATACAGATTAAACTGATACAGATTAAACTGATACAGATTAAACTGATACAGTGTGTGCTGATTAAACTGATACAGATACTGATTAAACTGATGTGTAAACTGATTAAACTGATACAGATTAAACTGATACAGATACTGATTAAACTGATACATCTGATTAAAGGATAAACAAAAAGAGCGAAGCCTCATTAAACTTTTGTTTATATGGCAGATTAAACTCTACCCAGCATGCAGATTAAACTGATACAGATTAAACACACACACACGGTGATCACGCAGATTAAAGCTGTCACAATCAGATGCTTAAAGAAAATATTAAACTGATACAGTTTTTAAATTACAGCTTAAACTGATCATTGTGATTAAATGTTTTAAATATTTTCCCAACTGATACATGCATATCTATGTTCTATTTGATCCATGTTATGTACATCAAATTGATACAGATTAAACTGGATCCCAGAGTTCCTGCCAAGGCTGATACTCTTCCTGGGGTTTATTATGGATCCCCATTATTCCTGCCAAAGCAGCTACTCTTCCTGATTAAACTGATCCCCATTAAAGGATACAGATTAAATCTTCCTGATACAGATTAAACTGGATCCCCATTAGATTAAACTGATAAGGCAGCAGCTAAATCTTCCTGGGGATTATGGATCCCCATTAAACTGATACAGATTAAACCTGGGGTTTATTACAGATCCCCTTAGTAACCTGACAAGGCAGATTAAACTGATTCCAGGGGTTTATTATGGATCCCCATTAAACTGATACAGATTAAACTGATACAGATACTGATTAAACTGATACACTGATACTGATTAAACTGATTACACTGATACTGATAACTGATACTGATTACACTGATACTGATTAAACTGATACAGATTAAACTGATACAGATTAAACTGATAACAGATACTGATTAAACTGATACAGATTAAACTGATACAGATTAAACTGATACAGATTAAATACTGATTACAGATACTTGATTAACTGATACTGATTACAACTGATACTGATTAAACTGATTACAGATACTGATTAAACTGATACAGATTAAACTGATACAGATTAAACTGATACAGATTACACCGATACTGATTACACCGATACTGATTAAACTGATACAGATTACACTGATCCTGATTACACTGATTACACCGATACTGATTACACCGATACTGATTACACCGATACTGATTACACCGATACTGATTACACTGATACCGATTACACCGATACTGATTACACTGATTACACTGATACTGATTACACCGATACTGATTACACCGATACTGATTACACTGATACTGATTACACCGATACTGATTACACCGATACTGATTACACTGATCCTGATTACACTGATCCTGATTACACTGATTACACCGATACTGATTAAACTGATACTGATTAAACTGATACAGATTAAACTGATACAAATTAAACTGATACAGATTACACTGATACCGATTACACCGATACAGATTACACTGATCCTGATTACAACTGATACTGATTAAACTGATACTGATTAAACCGATACTGATTAAACTGATACAGATTACACCGATACTGATTAAACTGATACTGATTAAACCGATACAGATTAAACTGATACAGATTAAACTGATACAGATTAAACTGATACAGATTAAACTGATACAGATTAAATCCTGATTACACCGATCCTGATTAAACTGATCCTGATTAAACTGATACTGATTAAACTGATACTGATTAAACTGATACTGATTAAACTGATACAGATTACACTGATACTGATTACACTGATACTGATTACACTTATACAATTAAACTGATACTGATTAGACTGATTACACTGATACTGATTACATTGATAACACCGATACTGATAACACCGATACTGATTACACTGATAACACTGATACTGATTACACTGATACTGATTACACCGATACTGATTACACCGATACTGATTACACAATACCATTACATGATACTGATTAGACTGATTACACCGATACTGATTACACTGATTACACCGATTTATAACACTGATACTGATTACACCGATACTGATTACACCGATACTGATTACACTGATACTGATTACACTGATATTGATTACACCGATACTGATTACACTGATACTGATTACACCGATATTGATTACACCGATACTGATTACACTGATTACACCGATACTGATTACACCGATACTGATTACACCGATACTGATTACACTGATACTGATTACACTGATTACACCGATACTGATTACACTGATACTGATTACACTGATACTGATTAGACTGATTACACCGATACTGATTACACTGATTACACCGATACCGATAACACTGATACTGATTACACCGATACTGATTACACCGATACTGATTACACTGATACTGATTACACCGATATTGATTACACCGATATTGATTACACCGATACTGATTACACTGATTACACCGATACTGATTACACCGATGCTGATTACACCGAGACTGATTACACTGATTACACCGATACTGATTACACTGATACTGATTACACCGATACTGATTACACTGATACTGATTACACTGATACTGATTACACTGATTACACCGATACTGATTACACTGATACTGATTACACTGATACTGATTACACCGATACTGATTACACTGATACTGATTACACTGATTACACCGATACTGATTACACTGATTACACCGATACTGATTACACCGACACCGATTACACCGATACCGATTACACAGATACTGATTACACCGATACTGATTACACTGATTACACCAATACTGATTACACTGATTACACCGATACTGATTACACTGATTACACCGATACTGATTACACTGATTACACCGATACCGATAACACTGATACTGATTACACCGATACTGATTACACCGATACTGATTACACTGATACTGATTACACTGATACTGATTACACTGATATTGATTACACCGATACTGATTACACTGATACTGATTACACTGATATTGATTACATTGTTACACTGATTACCGATTACTGATTACACCATCATTACACCGATACTGATTACATGATTTTCCCATACATGCATGATACTGATTACACTTGCATCCATGTTATTACATCACATCTATTACATTTATTATGGATCCCCATTAGTTCCTGATTACACAGCAGATACTGATTACCTGATTTATTATGGATTACCCATTATTCCTGATTAGGCAGCAGCTACTCTTCCTGGGGTTTATTATGGATCCCCATTGATTACACTGATTACACCAGCTACTCTTACCTGATTTATTACCGATCCCCATTAGTTCTTGATTACACCAGATACTGATTACACTCCTGATTACACCGATACTGATTACACTGATACTGATTACACTGATTACACTGATAACACCGATATGATTACCCATTGATTACACCATACTGATAACACTGATACCTGATTACATTACTGATTACCCATTGATTACACTGATACTGATTACACTTACTGATTACACTGATTATGGATTACCTTTATTACACTGATAACACCGATACTGATTACACTGATTTGATTACACTGATTACCCATTATTACACTGATACTGATTACACTGATACTGATAACACTGATACTGATTACACTGATACTGATTAGACTGATTACACTGATACTGATTACACTGATAACACTGATACTGATTACACTGATACTGATTACACTTATACTGATTACACTGATACTGATTAGACTGATTACACTGATACTGATTACACTGATAACACCGATACTGATTACACCGATACTGATTACACTGATAACACTGATACTGATTACACTGATACTGATTACACCGATACTGATTACACCGATACTGATTACACCGATACCGATTACACTGATACTGATTACACTGATTACACCGATACTGATTACACTGATTACACCGATACTGATAACACTGATACTGATTACACTGATACTGATTACACTGATACTGATTACACTGATACTGATTACACTGATACTGATTATACTGATTACACCGATACTGATTACACTGATACTGATTACACCGATACTGATTACACCGATACTGATTACACTGATACTGATTACACTGATACTGATTACACTGATACTGATTACACTGATACTGATTACACTGATTACACCGATACTGATTACACTGATACTGATTACACTGATACTGATTACACTGATACTGATTACACTGATACTGATTACACTGATACTGATTACACTGATACTGATTACACTGATACTGATTACACTGATACTGATTACACTACTGATTACACTGATACTGATTACACTGATTATTACTGATTACACTGATACTGATTACACTGATTACACTGATACTGATTACACCTGATTACACTTACACTGATACTGATTACACCGATTACACTGATTACACTGATACTGATTACACTGATTACACTGATACACTGATTGATTACACTGATATTACACTGATTACATACTGATTACACTGATTACACTGATTACATTACACTGATACTGATTACACTGATACTGATTACTGATTACATCTGATTACACTGATACTGATTACACTGATACTGATTACACTGATAACACTGATACTGATTACACTGATACTGATTACACTGATACTGATTACACCGATACTGATTACACTGATACTGATTACACTGATACTGATTACACTTATACACTGATACTGATTACACTGATACTGATTACACTGATACTGATTACACTGATACTGATTACACTGATACTGATTACACCGATACTGATTACACTGATTACACTGATTACACTGATACTGATTACACTGATACTGATTACACTGATACTGATTACACTGATACTGATTACACTGATACTGATTACACCGATACTGATTACACTGATACTGATTACACTGATACTGATTACACTGATACTGATTACACTGATGATTACACTGATTACACTGATACTGACCTTACACTGATACTGATTACACTGATACTGATTACACTGATTACACACTGATACTGATTACACTGATTACACTGATACTGATTACATTATTACACTGATACTGATTACACTGATACTGATTACACTGATACTGATTACACTGATACTGATTACACTGATACTGATTACACTGATTACACTGATACTGATTACACTGATACTGATTACACTGATACTGATTACACTGATACTGATTACACTGATACTGATTACACTGATACTGATTACACTGATACTGATTACACTGATACTGATTACACTGATACTGATTACACCGATACTGATTACACCGATACTGATTACACTGATACTGATTACACTGATACTGATTACACTGATACTGATTACACTGATACTGATTACACTGATACTGATTACACTGATACTGATTACACTGATACTGATTACACTGATTACACTGATTACTGATTACTGATTACACTGATACACACTGATACTGATTACACTGATTACACTGATACTGATTACACTGATACTGATACACTGATTACACTGATACTGATTACACTGATACTGATTACACTGATACCGATTACACTGATACTGATTAGACTGATTACACCGATACTGATTACACTGATACTGATTACACTGATTACACTGATACCGATGATTACACTGATACTGATTACACTGATACTGATTACACTGATACTGATTACACTGATTACACCGATACTGATTACACCGATACTGATTACACTGATACTGATTACACTGATAACACTGATACTGATTACACTGATACTGATTACACTGATACTGATTACACCGATACTGATTACACTGATTACACAGATACTGATTACACTGATTACACTGATACTGATTACACTGATACTGATTACACCGATATTGATTACACCGATACTGATTACACTGATACTGATTACACTACTGATTACACTGATACTGATTACACTGATACTGATTACACCGATATTGATTACACTGATATTGATTACACTGATATTGATTACACTGATACTGATTACACTGATTACACTGATACTGATTACACTGATATTGATTACACTGATATTG
Source organism: Oncorhynchus gorbuscha (assembly GCF_021184085.1). Taxonomy (NCBI): domain Eukaryota; kingdom Metazoa; phylum Chordata; class Actinopteri; order Salmoniformes; family Salmonidae; genus Oncorhynchus; species Oncorhynchus gorbuscha. The sequence goes on along the minus strand of NC_060188.1, from coordinate 93,551,385 downwards.
ATTACACTGATACTGATTACACTGATAACACTGATACTGATAACACTGATTACACTGATACTGATAACACTGATTACACTGATACTGCTATTGAAGGAGTAAGATGTTTGAGTTGAGAGAGATGCACCAAGGAGTTTCCAAAACTGCTTCTACTCTCAGGATGTTTGTCTTGGCAACAGAATATATATTTGGTAAGGATACATAACAAAACTGATATTCACTGGGTGGCTGGTCTATGGGAAAATATCTGATGTAGATACCACAGCTCTCAAATAGGTTCCAATTGGGAACAATATCCCAATTGTACCAAGTTCCAATTGGGATTTGGAAAAGTAAATGTACTTAATCCCATAAGGCCTATTGATCTGCAGTGAGGCATTTCATTTACATTGGCACCTTGTTCCCCAACTTGCTTACCTGGTTAAATAAAAGGTAGAATAAAAAAAGCGAATAAAAAACCTTGGCACGACTCTGAGCGCTGATGGGAAACTGCATGCTTTCACAGAACACGATGACAACACTGTTGGCTTCAACCGAGTCAACTAATGTGTCTTAGCTTGCTTTGTCTGGGATGACAAACATCAGGTGATCAACGAGAAGAACGAGGTGGTAAATTAATCACAAGGACATGCAAATTCTCAGCATTATGGGTATTGTTTATACTGTACCTAAGATATACTGTTTATACTGTACCTAAGATATGTTGTTTATACTGTCCTTAAGATATGTTGTTTATACTGTCCTCTAGATATACTGTTTATACTGTACCTAAGATATATTGTTTATACTGTCCTCTAGATATACTGTTTATACTGTCCTTAAGATATATTGTTTATACTGTACCTAAGATATACTGTTTATACTGTCCTCTAGATATACTGTTTATACTGTACCTAAGATATATTGTTTATACTGTCCTTAAGATATACTGTTTATACTGTACCTAAGATATACTGTTTATACTGTACCTAAGATATGTTGTTTATACGGTCCTTAAGATATACTGTTTATACTGTCCTTAAGATATATTGGCAGCATGAACATGTCCCAAACCTATATTTACAGATAATGATTTAATACTGGTAAATGCTTTGAACGTCATTAATTCTAAGCTATCAAGCCCCCTGAAACCTGTCAGTCAGTTTGTGTTCTGTCGACAGCTTTGAGCCACACCGAGCACCAATTCCATATTTACCTCCATCATCCACATCAGGTGATCACCAAGATTATAGTTTGTCTGTTTAATAAATTAAAAAACATCTACTCGTAAGATGTTGTGGTCACATGTAGGAGGAAAACATCATTTGTGAGGAGATAGGGGTTGGATAGAAAAGGGGTTTTTTGAAAACCACAAAGTGTCCTGATAGCTGTCAGTCAGGTTCTGTAATGTTAGCATTCCTGAGCCACACCCAGTACCACTTCCACATCCTGGGACTTGCAAGGTTCATAAGAATCTACACAGTGGATATATTTAGTGGGGAGTTAAAATAGTTCAAAATAGTTCTAGAAGCAATAGAATCCTACATCCCAGCATGGCTAGAACTTTAAGAAGATACCTTTCCTCCAAAAATATCTACAAGTAGGATTGTGTGACCACTGCTCTTCTTTTACAAACTTGTTTTATTTTTAGATACTGTCGTCTTTGCTGTGTGTGGTCATACTATATACACTGACAGACAAGTACGAACAGGATAGTGTTTACTTTTTGCCGCGAGGCAGAATACGCTGCTGTCATAACATACAGGCAACTTCCATATCTATGTAATTACACTGCTAAAACCTACAGCAGCGACGAAATAGCATTTCATCCAGTCACCGCCACGTCAGGATACTGTACCTGAAACAGGGAGACCGTAACAGGTAATCACCTGAAATCAGGTTACACCTGTCCAGAATCAACTGGTATAAAGGAGTAGATCCACTAGACAAATCAACAACAACAGGCTAGTTCCACACCCAGCTGTAGCTTTGACAACAAACTATTTACTTATCTCGTTTTATGTCATCTGGTTAACCACAAGCAGCTAGCGTAATAACCCTATATGACCACAAAACAAATCATCTTGAACCAAGCACCTTCCAAATCAAATCAAAATGTTATTTGTCACATGCGCCGAATACAACAGGTGTATTTACAAGCCCCTTAACCAACAGTGTAGTTTTAAGATTTTAAGAAAATCCCCCCCAAAAAAGAGATAAGAACAACAAATAATTCAAGAATAAGAGCTATATTTTCACAGGTTGCTGTTTATTGTAATGAGTCTTGTCCTGAAGGCTTCCACATGCTTCGGTTTCAGACTCGGCTAGGCGAACCTAGTGTGCTGGCATAATACCATAAAAGACCTTCGCTTGAAAAATGAGAAAAGACGGCAATAGTATTGTTTGTCCACCTTGAGACGCCGTAGCCAGTATACATACACTGCCTCAAAATAGTCTGAATTAATCTAAGATTTTTTTTAAATGACAGATTTATTGAGCTGATGTTTTGCCGAGGAGATTTTAGGTCGCACAATTTTACATCTAAGATGTTTTGGTGCCGTATTTCTCAAGTGAAAAAAATGTGCATTGAAAACTAGTCGTCGCTCATTGAATGACAACAAACACTTAATTGAAGAATCCCTACTGTTAATCAATGACCGACAAAACGGGCGTAGACGGCGTCTCCGAACTTCGACTTGCCTCGAGAAATGTTTTTGTGTCCACGGGACATACAACACAATAAAAACCCTTGAGGAAGACCAAAACATCACTAAACGCCGTCATAATATATACACAAACGGTTTCAGATGAGAAGCATGCGGATGCCATTAGATAGAACAGCTGCAAAGTCAAAATTGAATGGGCTAAATTGTAAAAAAAAATAATAGGAAAACAAAAATGTGCTTTTGGTATTAAATTACTGTTAGGGTTAAGCACTCTGGGCTGTGGTGTTTGTGGGTTGGAGGTGACTACACTGTGGGTTGTAGGTGACTACACTGTGGGTTGTAGGTGACTACACTGTGGGTTGTAGGTGACTACACTGTGTCTATGGGTTGTAGGTGACTACACTGTGGGTTGTAGGTGACTACACTATGTTTGTGGGTTGTAGGTGACTACACTGTGGGTTGTAGGTGACTACACTGTGGGTTGTAGGTGACTACACTGTGTCTATGGGTTGTAGGTGACTACACTGTGGGTTGAAGGTGACTACACTATGTTTGTGGGTTGTAGGTGACTACACTGTGGGTTGTAGGTGACTACACTGTGTATGTGGGTTGGAAGTGACTACACTGTATGTGGGTTGTAGGTGACTACACTGTGGGTTGGAGGTGACTACACTGTGTGCTGTAGGTGACTACACTATGTTTGTGGGTTGTAGGTGACTACACTGTGGGTTGTAGGTGACTACACTGTGGGTTGTAGGTGACTACACTATGTTTGTGGGTTGTAGGTGACTACACTGTGGGTTGTAGGTGACTACACTGTGTATGTGGGTTGTAGGTGACTACACTGTGGGTTGTAGGTGACTACACTGTATGTGGGTTGTAGGTGACTACACTGTGGGTTGTAGGTGACTACACTGTGGGTTGTAGGTGACTACACGGTGGGTTGTAGGTGACTACACTGTGGGTTGTAGGTGACTACACTGTGGGTTGTAGGTGACTACACTGTGGGTTGTAGGTGACTACACTATGTTTGTGGGTTGTAGGTGACTATACTATGGGTTGGAGGTGACTACACTGTGGGTTGTAGGTGACTACACTGTGTCTATGGGTTGTAGGTGACTACACTGTGGGTTGTAGGTGACTACACCATGTTTGTGGGTTGTAGGTGACTACACTGTGGGTTGTAGGTGACTACACTGTGTATGTGGGTTGTAGGTGACTACACTGTGGGTTGGAGGTGACTACACTGTATGTGGGTTGTAGGTGACTACACTGTGGGTTGGAGGTGACTACACTGTGGGCTGTAGGTGACTACACTATGTTTAATATATGTTTGTGGGTTGTAGGTGACTACACTGTGGGTTGTAGGTGACTACACTGTGGGTTGTAGGTGACTACACTATGTTTGTGGGTTGTAGGTGACTACACTGTGGGTTGGAGGTGACTACACTGTATGTGGGTTGTAGGTGACTACACTGTGGGTTGTAGGTGACTACACTGTGGGTTGTAGGTGACTACACTGTGGGTTGTAGGTGACTACACTGTGGGCTGTAGGTGACTACACTGTGGGCTGTAGGTGACTACACTATGTTTGTGGGTTGTAGGTGACTACACTGTGGGTTGTAGGTGACTACACTGTGGGTTGTAGGTGACTACACTGTGGGTTGGAGGTGACTACACTGTGGGCTGTAGGTGACTACACTGTGGGCTGTAGGTGACTACACTGTGGGCTGTAGGTGACTACACTATGTTTGTGGGTTGTAGGTGACTACACTGTGGGTTGTAGGTGACTACACTGTGGGTTGGAGGTGACTACTCTGTGTCTGTGGGTTGTTGTTGACTACTCTGTGTCTGATGCAAAATGTGCTGACTATGACTGGTCCACCTAGCTATCTGGAGATGAATGTACTGACTATGACTGGTCCACCTAGCTATCTGGAGATGAATGTACTGACTATGACTGGTCCACCTAGCTATCTGGAGATGAATGTACTGACTATGACTGGTCCACCTAGCTATCTGAAGATGAATGTACTGACTATGACTGGTCCACCTAGCTATCTGGAGATGAATGTACTGACTATGACTGGTCCACCTAGCTATCTGGAGATGAATGTACTGACTATGACTGGTCCACCTAGCTATCTGGAGATGAATGTACTGACTATGACTGGTCCACCTAGCTATCTGGAGATGAATGTACTGACTATGACTGGTCCACCTAGCTATCTGGAGATGAATGTACTGACTATGACTGTGATATGTGGTTGTCTCACCTAGCTATCTGAAGATAGACAGTCCTACTGACAGTTGTGGCTGCTTCGTGTGATGTATTGTTGTCTCTACCTTCTTGCCCTTTGTGCTGTTGTCTGTGCTCAATAATGTTTGTACCACATTTTGTGTTGCTACCATGTCGTTGCCATGTTGTGTTGTTGTCATGTTGTGTTGTTGTCATGTTGTGTTGCTACCATGTCGTTGCCATGTTGTTGTCATGTGTTACTACCATGTTGTTGTCATGTGTTACTACCATGTTGTTGTCATGTGTTACTACCATGTTGTTGTCATGTGTTACTACCATGTTGTTGTCATGTGTTACTACCATGTTGTTGTCATGTGTTGCTGCCATGCTGTTGTCATGTTGTGTTGTCATGTGTTGCTGCCATGTTGTTGTCATGTGTTGCTGCCATGCTGTTGTCATGTTGTGTTGCTGCCATGTTGTTGTCATGTGTTGCTACCATGTTGTTGTCATGTGTTGCTACCATGTTGTTGTCATGTTGTGTTGCTACCATGTTGTTGTCATGTTGTGTTGCTGCCATGTTGTTGTCATGTTGTGTTGCTACCATGTTGTTGTCATGTTGTGTTGCTGACATGCTGTTGTCATGTTGTGTTGCTCCCATGTTGTTGTCATGTTGTGTTGCTACCATGTTGTTGTCATGTTGTGTTGCTGCCATGCTGTTGTCATGTTGTTGTCATGTTGTGTTGCTGCCATGTTGTTGTCATGTTGTGTTGTTGTCATGTTGTGTTGCTACCATGTTGTTGTCATGTTGTGTTGTTGTCATGTTGTGTTACTACCATGTTGTTGTCATGTTGTGTTGCTGCCATGCTGTTGTCATGTTGTGTTGCTACCATGTTGTTGTCATGTTGTGTTGCTGCCATGTTGTTGTCATGTTGTGTTGTTGTCATGTTGTGTTGCTACCATGTTGTTGTCATGTTGTGTTGTTGTCATGTTGTGTTGTTGTCATGTTGTGTTGCTGCCATGTTGTTGTCATGTTGTGTTGCTACCATGTTGTTGTCATGTTGTGTTGCTGTCATGTTGTTGTCATGTTGTGCTGCTACCATGTTGTTGTCATGTTGAGTTGTTGTCATGTTGTGTTGCTACCATGTTGTTGTCATGTTGTGTTGCTGCCATGTTGTTGTCATGTTGTGTTGTCATGTTGTGTTGCTACCATGTTGTTGTCATGTTGTGTTGATACCATGTTGTTGTCATGTTGTGTTGCTACCATGTTGTTGTCATGTTGTGTTGCTGCCATGTTGTTGTCATGTTGTGTTGCTGCCATGTTGTTGTCATGTTGTGTTGCTGCCATGTTGTTGTCATGTTGTGTTGTTGCCATGTTGTTGTCATGTTGTGTTGCTGCCATGTTGTTGTCATGTTGTGTTGCTGCCATGTTGTTGTCATGTTGTGTTGCTGCCATGTTGTGTTGTTGTCATGTTGTGTTGTTGCCATGTTGTGTTGTTGCCATGTTGTGTTGTTGCCATGTTGTGTTGTTGCCATGTTGTGTTGTTGCCATGTTGTGTTGTTGCCATGTTGTGTTGCTACCATGTTGTTGTCATGTTGTGTTGCTACCATGTTGTTGTCATGTTGTGTTGCTACCATGTTGTTGTCATGTTGTGTTGTTGTCATGTTGTTGTCATGTTGTGTTGCTGCCATGTTGTTGTCATGTGTTGCTACCATGTTGTTGTCATGTTGTGTTGCTGCCATGTTGTTGTCATGTTGTGTTGCTGCCATGTTGTTGTCATGTTGTGTTGCTACCATGTTGTTGTCATGTTGTGTTGTTGTCATGTTGTTGTCATGTTGTGTTGCTACCATGTTGTTGTCATGTTGTGATGCTACCATGTTGTTGTCATGTTGTGTTGCTGCCATGTTGTTGTCATGTTGTGTTGTTGTCATGTTGTTGTCATGTTGTGCTACTACCATGTTGTTGTCATGTTGTGTTGCTACCATGTTGTTGTCATGTTGTGTTGCTACCATGTTGTTGTCATGTTGTGTTGCTACCATGTTGTTGTCATGTTGTGTTGCTGCCATGTTGTTGTCATGTTGTGTTGCTACCATGTTGTTGTCATGTTGTGTTGCTGCCATGTTGTTGTCATGTTGTGTTGCTGCCATGTTGTTACCATGTTGTTGTCATGTTGTGTTGCTACCATGTTGTTGTCATGTTGTGTTGCTGCCATGCTGTTGTTGTCTTAGGTCTCTATGTAGTGTTATGGTGTCTCTCTTCTCGTGACATGTGTTTTGTCCTATATTTAGATTTGATATACTTGTTTTAATCCCAGGCCCCCGTTCCTGCAGGAGGCCTTTTGGGTAAATAAATAATTTGTTCTTTACTGACTTGCTTAGTTAAAATAAAAATGTATTAAAAATAAAAAAAGTTACAATCTGTAAGTTGCTCTGGATAGGATAAGCTAAATGACTAATATGTGTGGCTGGGCAAGAATTGTCTCTCGACTACAATGCCTGGCTCTTGGAAGGGGAACAGTGGGTTAACTGCCTTGTTCAGGGGAACAGTGGGTTAACTGCCTTGTTCAGGGGAACAGTGGGTTAACTGCCTTGTTCAGGGGAGCAGTGGGTTAACTGCCTTGTTCAGGGGAACAGTGGGTTAACTGCCTTGTTCAGGGCAGCAGTGGGTTAACTGCCTTGTTCAGGGGAGCAGTGGGTTAACTGCCTTGTTCAGGGGAGCAGTGGGTTAACTGCCTTGTTCAGGGGAGCAGTGGGTTAACTGCCTTGTTCAGGGGAGCAGTGGGTTAACTGCCTTGTTCAGGGGAACAGTGGGTTAACTGCCTTGTTCAGGGTAACAGTGGGTTAACTGTCTTGTTCAGGGGAACAGTGGGTTAACTGCCTTGTTCAGGGGAACAGTGGGTTAACTGCCTTGTTCAGGGGAACAGTGGGTTAACTGCCTTGTTCAGGGGAACAGTGGGTTAACTGCCTTGTTCAGGGGAACAGTGGGTTAACTGCCTTGTTCAGGGGAACAGTGGGTTAACTGCCTTGCCCAGAATGACTGATTTTTACCTTGTCAGTTTGGGGATTTGATACAGCAACCTTTCGGGTTACTGGCCCAACGCTCTGAGTCTGCACAGCGATGGCTGTTAGTCATAGCATTGTTATGTCTGAACTAAGAAAGAGTCCCTCCCAGCACATAAATTATATCTACCAATTAACTGGTCTTTTAGCCACGTACAGTCTGTCAGAAGGTGTGATGATACAGCAGGTTTGGCTGGTTGTATTGGTCGAGGAGCAATAGACAAGAGAACCAATCAGCATGCTTGTCAGTCAGTACTATAGAGTCAGCCCTGTCCTGTTGTCAGCAGTGGTTCTATAGACTGTCTGTTGTCAGTCAGTGGTTCTATAGTCTGTCTGTTGTCAGTCAGTGGCTCTATAGTCTGTCTGTTGTCAGTCAGTGGCTCTATAGTCTGTCTGTTGTCAGTCAGTGGTTCTATAGTCTGTCTGTCTGTTGTCAGTCAGTGGTTCTATAGTCTGTCTGTCTGTTGTCAGTCAGTGGTTCTATAGTCTGTCTGTCTGTTGTCAGTCAGTGGTTCTATAGTCTGTCTGTCTGTTGTCAGTCAGTGGTTCTATAGTCTGTCTGTTGTCAGTCAGTGGTTCTATAGACTGTCTGTTGTCAGTCAGTGGTTCTATAGTCTGTCTGTCTGTTGTCAGTCAGTGGTTCTATAGTCTGTCTGTCTGTTGTCAGTCAGTGGTTCTATAGTCTTTCTGTTGTCAGTCAGTGGTTCTATAGTCTGTCTGTCGTCAGTCAGTGGCTCTATAGTCTGTCTGTCTGTCGTCAGTCAGTGGTTCTATAGTCTGTCTGTCTGTTGTCAGTCAGTGGTTCTATAGTCTGTCTGTTGTCAGTCAGTGGTTCTATAGTCTATAGGTTGGGAACCCCCAGGCGTTTCAGATTTGTTTTAGCCCTGAGCTGGTTCACCCTTTTCCCTACCCTTGCCCTACCCTTTTCTCTGTGCTGGCTGGTGTGTGTGTGTGTGTGTGTGTGTGTGTGTGTGTGTGTGTGTGTGTGTGTGTGTGTGTGTGTGTGTGTGTGTGTGTGTGTGTGTGTGTGTGTGTGTGTGTGTGTGTGTGTGTGTGTGTGTGTGTGTGTGTGTGTGTGTGTGTGTGTGTGTGTGTGTGTGTGTGTTATGCTGGGTGGAACAGCACACAGCCTGATAGATGTAGGCCTTTCTAGCTGCCATTCTCGATTGCAAAATACCAAATAAATATTTTGCTTCAAACAGCCGCTTTCTCCCATCTGTGTCACAAGCCATCCCAGTATGTGAATCTGGCGACTACCTCTTCTTTTCAAGAGCAACGTTAAGCATAATATAGATTTTCTCTCTGTGGAGAAACAAGTACTTCACAGATTCTGCTAATGACTGTTCCTAACCGTCTCTAGTGACTGTTCCTAACCGTCTCTAGTGACTGTTCCTAACCGTCTCTAGTGACTGTTCCTAACCGTCTCTAGTGACTGTTCCTAACCGTCTCTAGTGACTGTTCCTAACCGTCTCTAGTGACTGTTCCTAACCGTCTCTAGTGACTGTTCCTAACCGTCTCTAGTGACTGTTCCTAACCGTCTCTAGTGACTGTTCCGAACCGTCTCTAGTGACTGTTCCGAACCGTCTCTAGTGACTGTTCCGAACCGTCTCTAGTGACTGTTCCGAACCGTCTCTAGTGACTGTTCCGAACCGTCTCTAGTGACTGTTCCTAACCGTCTCTAGTGACTGTTCCTAACCGTCTCTAGTGACTGTTCCTAACCGTCTCTAGTGACTGTTCCTAACCGTCTCTAGTGACTGTTCCGAACCGTCTCTAGTGACTGTTCCGAACCGTCTCTAGTGACTGTTCCCGTCTCTAGTGACTGTTCTCTCTAGTGACTGTTCCGAACCGTCTCTAGTGACTGTTCCGTCTCTAACTGTTCCTAACGTCTCTAGTGACTGTTCCTAACCGTCTCTAGTGACTGTTCCTAACCGTCTCTAGTGACTGTTCCTAACCGTCTCTAGTGACTGTTCCTAACCGTCTCTAGTGACTGTTCCTAACCGTCTCTAGTGACTGTTCCTAACCGTCTCTAGTGACTGTTCCTAACCGTCTCTAGTGACTGTCCCTAACCGTCTCTAGTGACTGTCCCTAACCGTCTCTAGTGACTGTCCCTAACCGTCTCTAGTGACTGTCCCTAACCGTCTCTAGTGACTGTTCCTAACCGTCTCTAGTGACTGACTGTGACCCTAACCGTCTCTAGTGACTGTTCCTAACCGTCTCTAGTGACTGTTCCTAACCGTCTCTAGTGACTGTTCCTAACCGTCTCTAGTGACTGTTCCTAACCGTCTCTAGTGACTGTTCCTAACCGTCTCTAGTGACTGTTCCGACTGTTCTAGTGACTGTTCCGAACCGTCTCTAGTGACTGTTCCTAACCGTCTCTAGTGACTGTTCCTAACCGTCTCTAGTGACTGTTCCGAACCGTCTCTAGTGACTGTTCCGAACCGTCTCTAGTGACTGTTCCGAACCGTCTCTAGTGACTGTTCCGAACCGTCTCTAATGACTGCTAATTGATAACACTGGTTACGAAGTCTCAGAAAAGTAGGAAAAAAGACGCGCTTTTACACACCACAACATGACAACACGACGCGATACAACACAAGACGACAGCACGACACAACAACACGACGCGACCCGAGATGACAACACGACAACAACAACAGCATGGACTGCATGTTGCTTCATGTCTCAGTCTCTTCTAGTTTATAGAGCCATTTGTCTTTTCAGTTATTTCCCAACAACACAAGTATCTAGCCCAGGACTGTCTACAGCACAAGCATCTAGCCCAGGACTGTCTACAGCACAAGTATCTAGCCCAGGACTGTCTACAGCACAAGTATCTAGCCCAGGACTGTCTACAGCACAAGTATCTAGCCCAGGACTGTCTACAGCACAAGCATCTAGCCCAGGACTGTCTACAACACAAGTATCTAGCCCAGGACTGTCTACAACACAAGTATCTAGCCCAGGACTGTCTACAACACAAGTATCTAGCCCAGGACTGTCTACAACACAAGTATCTAGCCCAGGACTGTCTACAGCACAAGTATCTAGCCCAGGACTGTCTACAGCACAAGTATCTAGCCCAGGACTGTCTACAACACAAGTATCTAGCCCAGGACTGTCTACAGCACAAGCCAGGACTGTCTAACAGAAACTGAAGATCTACCCAGGACTGTCTACAAACATATCTAGCCCAGGACTAACTAATATTATTTCTATCTAGCCCAGGTATCTACAGTACAAGCATCTAGCCCAGGACTGTCTACAGCACAATTTCTAAGGACTGTCACAACACAAGTTCTAGCCCAGGACTGAACAAGTCTCCCAGGACTATCTACAGCAAATCTAGCCCAGGACTGTCTACAGCACAAGCATCTAGCCCAGGACTATCTACAGCACAAGCATCTAGCCCAGGACTGTCTACAACACCAGTATCTAGCCCAGGACTGTCTACAGCACAAGCATCTAGCCCAGGACTATCTACAGCACAAGCATCTAGCCCAGGACTGTCTAGAACACAAGTATCTAGCCCAGGACTGTCTACTGCCATCAACAGAAACTGAAGAACATGCCAAACATAGAGAATAACTAATATTATTTCTATGCCTAGGTAATACCTGTACGTTGTTTAAAGCACCCTTGTGAAAGTCTCAGTCAGAAATGAGAGAATAATCCTGTATGGTAATCCAGAGGCTTGTAGAATCATGAATTCTGAGTCTTCAGTTCAGCAAGTAGCCTAGTGGTTAGAGTGTAGAGGCGGCAGGTAGCCTAGTGGCTAGAGCGTAGAGGCGGCAGGTAGCCTAGTGGCTAGAGCGTAGAGGCGGCAGGTAGCCTAGTGGTTAGAGTGTAGGGGCGGCAGTAGCCTAGTGGTTAGAGTGTAGGGGCGGCAGGTAGCCTAGTGGCTAGAGCGTAGAGGCGGCAGGTAGCCTAGTGGTTAGAGTGTAGGGGCGGCAGTAGCCTAGTGGTTAGAGTGTAGGGGCGGCAGTAGCCTAGTGGTTAGAGTGTAGGGGCGGCAGGTAGCCTAGTGGCTAGAGCGTAGAGGCGGCAGGTAGCCTAGTGGTTAGAGTGTAGGGGCGGCAGTAGCCTAGTGGTTAGAGTGTAGGGGTGGCAGGTAGCCTAGTGGCTAGAGCGTAGAGGCGGCAGGTAGCCTAGTGGTTAGAGTGTAGGTGGGCAGGTAACCTAGTGGTTAGAGTATAGAGGCGGCAGGTAGCCTAGTGGTTAGAGTGTAGGTGGGCAGGTAGCCTAGTGGTTAGAGTATAGAGGCGGCAGGTAGCCTAGTGGTTAGAGTGTAGAGGTGGCAGGTAGCCTAGTGGTTAGAGTGTAGAGGTGGCAGGTAGCCTAGTGGTTAGAGTGTAGAGGCGGCAGGTAGCCTAGTGGTTAGAGCATTGGACTAGTTACCGGAAGGTTGAAAGATCGAATCCCTGAGCTGACATTATAAAAATCTGTCGTTCTGCCCCTGAACAGGCAGTTAACCCACTGTTCCTAGGCTGTCATTGAAAATAAGAATTTGTTCTTAACTGACTTGCCTAGTTATATAAAAAGGTATTTTTTTTTATATAATAAATTGTTCACTGGTAGGGGGGGTCCTGCGTGGTCTGGGCATTACCCACTCTAATGTATGAAATGAATCGAAAATATTAATTATTTCGACTGACCGAGTCGAAAAGATTCATTCTTTTTGAACTGAACGAGTTGAACTTCCCACTTCACTTAAATAGTAACAGAAGAAGACAATGTTCCCTAAAGAACACCAGAAGAAGACAATGTTCCCTAAAGAACACCAGAAGAAGACAATGTTCCCTAAAGAACACCAGAAGAAGACAATGTTCCCTAAAGAACACCAGAAGAAGACAATGTTCCCTAAAGAACACCAGAAGAAGACAATGTTCCCTAAAGAACACCAGAAGAAGACAATGTTCCCTAAAGAACACCAATGTTCCCTGAAGAAGACAATGTTCCCTAAAGAACACCAGAAGAAGACAATGTTCCCTAAAGAACACCAGAAGAAGACAATGTTCCCTAAAGAACACCAGAAGAAGACAATGTTCCCTAAAGAACACCAGAAGAAGACAATGTTCCCTGAAGAACACCAGAAGAAGACAATGTTCCCTGAAGAAGACAATGTTCCCTAAAGAACACCAGAAGAAGACAATGTTCCCTAAAGAACACCAGAAGAAGACAATGTTCCCTAAAGAACACCAGAAGAAGACAATGTTCCCTAAAGAACACCAGAAGAAGACAATGTTCCCTAAAGAACACCAACACACTCACCATACAAGTGTCAGATACACAGAAAGAGTCCCTACAGCTCCCGGTGGCTCCAATTCCCGACACCTTCAAAACAGTAAATTGCTCTTGCAAAGAGAGGCTGTTTGTCCTGATGCCACATCTCTGTCCAAAGCGCTGATTGTGTAACAACGATACAGTACACAATCTCTTATCTGTCCATGACCATTTATACTCCAGGGTGTAGATAGACCCATTAGCTTGGCCATCATAGAACCTAACCAGCATTTATGGTTCACGTGAAACGTGCCATGTGGAAGTGTCTCTTTAACGATATAGAGCCTGACGAAAAGATGACCTTGTCCTGTAAGATGGTGTCTGATAGCACCTGGTAGGTACACAGACAAGAGTCTAAACCAAACTCAGTCCTGGAAACCCCGGGGGGGGCACGTTTTGGTTTTTGTGTAATGCTAGTCTCTATGTCAGTGTAAAGCTAGTCTCTATGTCAGTGTAATGCTAGTCTCTATGTCAGTGTAAAGCTAGTCTCTATGTCAGTGTAAAGTGTCTCTATGTCAGTCTCTATGTCAGTGTAAAGCTCAGTGTAAAGCCAGTCTCTATGTCAGTGTAAAGCTAGTCTCTATGTCAGTGTAATGCTAGTCTCTATGTCAGTGTAAAGCTCAGTGTAAAGCTAGTCTCTATGTCAGTGTAAAGCTCAGTGTAAAGCTCAGCATTTAAGAGTCTCTATGTCAGTCTCTATGCCAGTGTAAAGTGTCTCTATGTCAGTCTCTATGTCAGTGTAAAATGGCTCTATGTCAGTGTAAAGCTAGTCTCTAAGTCAGTGTAAAGTGTCTCTATGCAAGTCTCTATGTCGGTGTAAAGCTAGTCTCTATGTCAGTGTAAAGCTCAGTGTAACGCTAGTCTCTATGTCAATCTCTATGTCAGTGTAAAGTGTCTCTGTCAGTGTAAAGCTCAGTGTAAAGGTAGTCTCTATGTCAGTGTAATGCTAGTCTCTATGTCAGTGTAAAGCTCAGTGTAAAGCTAGTCTCTATGTCAGTGTAAAGCTCAGTGTAAAGCTAGTCTCTATGTCAGTGTAAAGCTAGTCTCTATGTCAGTCTCTATGTCAGTGTAAAGTGTCTCTATGTCAGTCTCTATGTCAGTGTAAAGCTAGTCTCTATGTCAGTGTAAAGCTAGTCTCTATGTCAGTGTAAAGTGTCTCTATGTCAGTCTCTATGTCAGTGTAAAGCTAGTCTCTATGTCAGTGTAAAGTGTCTCTATGTCAGTCTCTATGTCAGTGTAAAGCTAGTCTCTATGTCAGTGTAAAGCTCAGTGTAAAGCTAGTCTCTATGTCAGTGTAAAGCTAGTCTCTATGTCAGTCTCTATGTCAGTGTAAAGTGTCTCTATGTCAGTCTCTATGTCAGTGTAAAGCTAGTCTCTATGTCAGTGTAAAGTGTCTCTATGTCAGTCTCTATGTCAGTGTAAAGTGTCTCTATGTCAGTCTCTATGTCAGTGTAAAGTGTCTCTATGTCAGTCTCTATGTCAGTGTAAAGTGTCTCTATGTCAGTCTCTATGTCAGTGTAAAGCTAGTCTCTATTTTGTAACCTTTCACCACTAATCATTCTTTCTATTACCATTCTGTCAGGTAGTTTTCATTCTCCAGCATTTAAGAGATTATTAACTAATTTGCCACTTAAAGGACCCTCCGGCTAACCCTGTCTTCTAGTTCATCTTTAACCCACACTGTAAATACCTGGATGGGTGTGGAACAGAGAGATCCCACCCCTGGGCCCCCAGCATAACCTCCAGTCTAACACTGCAGTGAGATCCCAGCATAACCTCCAATTTAACACTGCAGTGAGATCCCAGCATAACCTCCAGTCTAACACAGCAGTGAGATCCCAGCATAACCTCCAGTCTAACACAGCAGTGAGATCCCAGCATAACCTCCAATTTAACACTGCAGTGAGATCCCAGCATAACCTCCAGTCTAACACTGCAGTGAGATCCCAGCATAACCTCCAGTCTAACACAGCAGTGAGATCCCAGCATAACCTCCAGTCTAACACAGCAGTGAGATCCCAGCATAACCTCCAATTTAACACTGCAGTGAGATCCCAGCATAACCTCCAGTCTAACACAGCAGTGAGATCCCAGCATAACCTCCAGTCTAACACAGCAGTGAGATCCCAGCATAACCTCCAATTTAACACTGCAGTGAGATCCCAGCATAACCTCCAGTCTAACACTGCAGTGAGATCAGTTAGTTAGCTGTAACAGCTTTGAAACCAATAGGTCACAGGCTAAAACCACACTACATTTTTTTCCTTCCAAGTCTGATTTCTAAGAGGACATTGTTGTGTAATAACATGTTTCCATCCTGTATCAGTCTCAGTAATTTAACCAATAACTCAGTTACAATGCTAGTTACAATGCTAGTTACAATGCCAGTTACAATGCTAGTTACAAGGCCAGTTACAATGCCAGTTACAATGCCAGTTACAATGCCAGTTACAATGCTAGTTACAATGCTAGTTACAATGCTAGTTACAAGGCCAGTTACAATGCTAGTTACAAGGCCAGTTACAATGCTAGTTACAATGCTAGTTACAATGCCAGTTACAATGCCAGTTACAATGCCAGTTACAATGCTAGTTACAATGCCAGTTACAATGCTAGTTACAATGCTAGTTACAAGGCCAGTTACAAGGCCAGTTACAAGGCCAGTAACAAGGCCAGTTACAAGGCCAGTTACAAGGCCAGTAACAAGGCCAGTTACAAGGCCAGTTACAAGGCCAGTTACAAGGCCAGTTACAAGGCCAGTTACAAGGCCAGTTACAAGGCCAGTAACAAGGCCAGTTACAAGGCCAGTTACAAGGCCATTATTTTACATTGATGTTTAGAACAAGATATTGGTTGAACAACAACGGTTGATGCTGCTAGTACAGGAGAGTACCCTCT
Organism: Oncorhynchus gorbuscha; assembly: GCF_021184085.1. Lineage (NCBI taxonomy): Eukaryota > Metazoa > Chordata > Actinopteri > Salmoniformes > Salmonidae > Oncorhynchus > Oncorhynchus gorbuscha. Next base: position 93,535,266 of record NC_060188.1, on the reverse strand, counting down.
TCGTAAAAGGGTTCTACGGCTGTCTACGTAGGAGCACCCTTAAAGGGTTCTACATGGAACCCAAAAAGGTTCTACCTGGAACCCAAAAAGTGTACTTCAAAGGGTTATCCTATGGGGACAGCCGAAGAACTCTTTCCGGTTCTAGATAGCACCTTTTTCCCCCTAAGAGCGTAGTATGGACGTTCCCCCTAAGAGCGTAGTATGGACGTTCCCCCTAAGAGCGTAGTATGGACGTTCCCCCTAAGAGCGTAGTATGGACGTTCCCCCTAAGAGCGTAGTATGGACGTTCCCCCTAAGAGCGTAGTATGGACGTTCCCCCTAAGTGCGTAGTATGGACGGCAGGATTGTGTGATCAACAACACATTCCGTGTGGAAGATATGACATTAGTCCTCAACTAAATCCCAAGTTTCCTCCTAAGGCTTCTCAGTAACCACACTAACAACAGCAGCAACAACAACAACAGCAGCAACACCACCACCAACACCACCACTACCAACACCAACACCAAATCCAACAACAACAACAACAACAACCACAACAACAACACCAACAACACCAACAACAACACCAACAACCACAACAACACCAACAACACCAACAACCACAACAACACCAACAACACCAACAACACCAACACCAACACCAAATCCAACAACAACAACACCAACAACAACCACAACAACACCAACAACACCAACAACACCAACAACACCAACAACCACACCAACAACAACCACACCAACACCAACAACCACAACAACACCAACAACCACACCAACACCAACAACCACACCAACAACCACACCAACAACCACAACAACACCAACACCAACAACACCAACAACACCAACAACACCAACAACCACACCAACAACAACACCAACAACACCAACAACCACACCAACAACAACACCAACAACCACACCAACAACAACCACACCAACACCAACAACCACAACAACACCAACAACACCAACAACAACCACAACAACACCAAGAACTACACCACCAACCACACCAACAACCACACCAACACCAACAACCACACCAACAACCACACCAACACCAACACCAACACCAACAACCACAACAACACCAACAACACCAACAACAACAACACCAACAACCACACCAACACCAACAACCACACCAACAACCACACCAACAACCACACCAACAACAACCACACCAACACCAACAACCACAACAACACCAACAACACCAACAATAACCACAACAACACCAAGAACTACACCACCAACGCAGCCAACAGCAACAACACCACCACCACCAACAACGACAGCAACAGCAGCAACATAACATCTCACCTCTAAGAATGCTTCATAGACATACAGTCAGGTCTTCAGTATTAACCGGTCTCTATGAACATACCTAAGATATATCACTGCCACTGTGACGTCTGATTGGGTAGGGTTGGTTAGGGGAGGGAACACCCCACCCTGTAGGGGAATGGACTGGAGTTCTCTGATCTGCCTGAGGTGCTCTGCTCTGTCTATGACTGTGACTCATCTGTGTGGTATTTAGTTAGAGATATTCTGAAACTGCAACCTATTCCCTACATAGTACACTACATTTGATCAGAGCTAATGGGCCCTGGTCTAAAATAGTGCACTTTATAGGGAATAGGGTGCACTTTCAGACCCTAGAGAGTGGCTCCTGAACCCTGACCCTACTCCCTGAGGCTCCTGAACCCTGACCCTACTCCCTACTCTTAGTTTTAAAGGTGCAGTAAAACACAGGGTACACGCTGGCCCTCAAGAGAACACGTCTTTCCCCCCAGTATTCCACGATTGTGACGGCATTGCGACTTAAAAAGCATCTCTGTCAAATCATAGTTGTTACATTTCAGCAGGTATTCTTATGCAGAGCGACTGGGGTTAAGTGCCTTGCTCAAGTGCACGTCAACAGTTTTTTTCACTTAGTCGTCTCGGAGATTTGAACCAACGACCTATTCGGTTACTGGCCCAACGCTCCAACGCTCTCTACTTGCTCTACTGAGCAAGAGAAGAAGGAAGGAAAAACGTGTCTTTCCTCTGGATGAACTCTATGGAACCATGGTAACAGAGTTTAACGAAGCAATGAAGGCATGGGAGATCACAGAATGGAGAGGCATCGCTCAGGTTGATCATTAAACTGGTGCTGCTAGGGAACCACTCCCTCACGCACAGCACAGGACGTCAACCCCTGATAAGAGGCGGCAGGGTAGCCCAGTGGTTAGAGTGTAGAGGTGGCAGGTAGCCTAGTGGTTAGAGTGTAGAGGGGGCAGGTAGCCCAGTGGTTAGAGTGTAGAGGTGGCAGGGTAGCCTAGTGGTTAGAGTGTAGAGGGGGCAGGTAGCCCAGTGGTTAGAGTGTAGAGGTGGCAGGTAGCCTAGTGGTTAGAGGGTAGAGGCAGCAGGTAGCCTAGTGGTTAGAGGGTAGAGGCAGCAGGTAGCCTAGTGGTTAGAATGTAGAGGGGGCAGGTAGCCCAGTGGTTAGAGTGTAGAGGTGGCAGGTAGCCTAGTGGTTAGAGGGTAGAGGCAGCAGGTAGCCTAGTGGTTAGAGGGTAGAGGCAGCAGGTAGCCTAGTGGTTAGAGTGTAGAGGGGGCAGGTAGCCCAGTGGTTAGAGTGTAGAGGTGGCAGGTAGCCTAGTGGTTAGAGGGTAGAGGCAGCAGGTAGCCTAGTGGTTAGAGTGTAGAGGCGGCAGGGTAGCCTAGTGGTTAGAGGGTAGAGGCAGCAGGTAGCCTAGTGGTTAGAGGGTAGAGGCAGCAGGTAGCCTAGTGGTTAGAGTGTAGAGGAGGCAGGTAGCCTAGTGGTTAGAGTGTAGAGGCGGCAGGGTAGCCTAGTGGTTAGAGGGTAGAGGCAGCAGGTAGCCTAGTGGTTAGAGGGTAGAGGCAGCAGGTAGCCTAGTGGTTAGAGTGTAGAGGGGGCAGGTAGCCCAGTGGTTAGAGTGTAGAGGAGGCAGGTAGCCTAGTGGTTAGAGTGTAGAGGGGGCAGGTAGCCCAGTGGTTAGAGTGTAGAGGTGGTAGGTAGCCCAGTGGTTAGAGTGTAGAGGGGGCAGGTAGCCTAGTGGTTAGAGTGTAGAGGAGGCAGGTAGCCTAGTGGTTAGAGTGTAGAGGAGGCAGGTAGTCTAGTGGTTAGAGTGTAGAGGCGGCAGGTAGCCTAGTGGTTAGAGTGTAGAGGGGGCAGGTAGCCCAGTGGTTAGAGTGTAGAGGAGGCAGGGTAGCCTAGTGGTTAGAGTGTAGAGGCGGCAGGGTAGCCTAGTGGTTAGAGTGTAGAGGCGGCAGGGTAGCCTAGTGGTTAGAGTGTAGAGGTGGCAGGTAGCCCAGTGGTTAGAGTGTAGAGGTGGCAGGTAGCCTAGTGGTTAGAGTGTAGAGGTGGCAGGTAGCCTAGTGGTTAGAGTGTAGAGGTGGCAGGTAGCCCAGTGGTTAGAGTGTAGAGGTGGCAGGTAGCCCAGTGGTTAGAGTGTAGAGGTGGCAGGTAGCCCAGTGGTTAGAGTGTAGAGGTGGCAGGTAGCCCAGTGGTTAGAGTGTAGAGGTGGCAGGTAGCCCAGTGGTTAGAGTGTAGAGGTGGCAGGTAGCCCAGTGGTTAGAGTGTAGAGGTGGCAGGTAGCCTAGTGGTTAGAGTGTAGAGGTGGCAGGTAGCCCAGTGGTTAGAGTGTAGAGGTGGCAGGTAGCCTAGTGGTTAGAGTGTAGAGGTGGCAGGTAGCCCAGTGGTTAGAGTGTAGAGGTGGCAGGTAGCCCAGTGGTTAGAGTGTAGAGGTGGCAGGTAGCCCAGTGGTTAGAGTGTAGAGGTGGCAGGTAGCCCAGTGGTTAGAGTGTAGAGGTGGCAGGTAGCCCAGTGGTTAGAGTGTAGAGGTGGAAGGTAGCCTAGTGGTTAGAGTATAGAGGTGGCAGGTAGCCCAGTGGTTAGAGTGTAGAGGTGGCAGGTAGCCCAGTGGTTAGAGTGTAGAGGTGGCAGGTAGCCCAGTGGTTAGAGTGTAGAGGCGGCAGGGTAGCCCAGTGGTTAGAGTGTAGAGGCGGCAGGTAGCCTAGTGGTTAGAGTGTAGAGGTGGCAGGTAGCCCAGTGGTTAGAGTGTAGAGGCGGCAGGGTAGCCTAGTGGTTAGAGGGTAGAGGCAGCAGGTAGCCTAGTGGTTAGAGGGTAGAGGCAGCAGGTAGCCTAGTGGTTAGAGTGTAGAGGAGGCAGGTAGCCTAGTGGTTAGAGTGTAGAGGCGGCAGGGTAGCCTAGTGGTTAGAGGGTAGAGGCAGCAGGTAGCCTAGTGGTTAGAGGGTAGAGGCAGCAGGTAGCCTAGTGGTTAGAGTGTAGAGGCGGCAGGTAGCCTAGTGGTTAGAGTGTAGAGGTGGCAGGTAGCCCAGTGGTTAGAGTGTAGAGGCGGCAGGGTAGCCTAGTGGTTAGAGGGTAGAGGCAGCAGGTAGCCTAGTGGTTAGAGGGTAGAGGCAGCAGGTAGCCTAGTGGTTAGAGTGTAGAGGAGGCAGGTAGCCTAGTGGTTAGAGTGTAGAGGAGGCAGGTAGCCTAGTGGTTAGAGTGTAGAGGCGGCAGGTAGCCTAGTGGTTAGAGTGTAGAGGTGGCAGGTAGCCTAGTGGTTAGAGTGTAGAGGTGGCAGGTAGACTAGTGGTTCGAGTGTTGGACTAGCAACCGGAAGGTTGCAAGTTCAAAACTCCTGAGCTGGCAAGGTACAAATCTGTCGTTCTGCCCCTGAACAGGCAGTTAACCCACTGTTCCTAGGCCGGCGTTGAAAATAAGAATTTGTTCTTAACTGACTTGCCTAGTTAAATAAAGGTAAAAAAATCAAAAATAAAGATTAAACACTTCTACCAACCGATAGCGCACGTCGCTCTCACTTCAGGACTATGGCTATCTATGTGCCGGTATGATAGCTAGAGAGGTTTTAAAAATATATTTTTTGAATAGTATCTTTGAGACTCCAAAAACATGGGTAATGGCATCGTGTCAAACACAGTTCACATCTTCACAATCAGAGGAGAAATCCTCTTCACTGGATCCAATCCAAACGTCCTTTTATGGGAAATCTGGTGTGTTACTGAAATCAGATGAAGGATTTGTTGTTGACTCCATTTGAAGAGCTAATAGTTTAGTTTTATAGTGACTCTTTATAACTGGACAACTATTTATCTTCATTAAAGCCAAACAAACAAACAAACAAACGAAGGGGCAGAAAACAGAAGAGGATCTATCCCCTAACAAGTGCAGACACATGATTACAAAGCCGAGAGCTCATGTTCAGGAGTGTTGCTATTAACGATCCTGCGGAAAGATGACCTCGTCTAGTAAGACAGACACCCTCTAGGTACACAGAGAGACACATGGCAGAGTCTAGACTCTCTAGACAGATCTAGTGCTTTTACTAAGTGTAGACGATGCCAGGTCTCGGGTCTGTGCAGGGTTGGGCACTATCACCTCCTTCCTCTCCTCTATCTCCCCCCATCCTCCACTCCTCCTCCCATCCTCCATAGTGCCCTATGTTCCTCCAGGAAATATGACGATTAAGGGCCCTACGTCCCTCCAGGAACCATGACGATTAAGGGCCATCCGTCCCTCCAGGAACCATGACGATTAAGGGCCCTTATGTCCCTCCAGGAACCATGACGATTAAGGGCCCTTATGTCCCTCCAGGAACCACGACGATTAAGTAAATAGGAAAATAAGTATGTTCAGAGAGTACAAGAAACAATATGAGGGAGGTGTGGTTCAAACTCCTTCTCTACATACCAGCAGACACCCTCATTCTCTACATACCAGCAGACACCCTCATTCTCTACAGACCAGCAGACACCCTCATTCTCTACATACTACATACCAGCAGACACCCTCATTCTCTACATACTACATACCAGCAGACACCCTCATTCTCTACATACTACATACCAGCAGACACCCTCATTCTCTACATACTACATACCAGCAGACACCCTCATTCTCTACATACTACATACCAGCAGACACCCTCATTCTCTACATACTACATACCAGCAGACACCCTCATTCTCTACATACTACATACCAGCAGACACCCTCATTCTCTACATACTACATACCAGCAGACACCCTCATTCTCTACATACTACATACCAGCAGACACCCTCATTCTCTACATACCAGCAGACACCCTCCTTCTCTACATACCAGTCCAGCAGACACCCTCCTTCTCTACATACCAGTCCAGCAGACACCCTCCTTCTCTACATACCAGTCCAGCAGACACCCTCCTTCTCTACATACCAGCAGACACCCTCCTTCTCTACATACCAGCAGACACCCTCCTTCTCTACATACCAGTCCAGCAGACACCCTCCTTCTCTACATACTACATACCAGCAGACACCCTCCTTCTCTACATACTACATACCAGCAGACACCCTCCTTCTCTACATACCAGTCCAGCAGACACCCTCCTTCTCTACATACCAGTCCAGCAGACACCCTCCTTCTCTACATACCAGCAGACACCCTCATTCTCTACATACCAGCAGACACCCTCCTTCTCTACATACCAGTCCAGCAGACACCCTCCTTCTCTACATACCAGTCCAGCAGACACCCTCCTTCTCTACAGACCAGTCCAGTCGACACCCTCCTTCTCTACAGACCAGTCCAGTCGACACCCTCCTTCTCTACAGACCAGTCAACACCCTCATTCTCTACATACCAGTCCAGCAGACACCCTCCTTCTCTACATACCAGTCCAGCAGACACCCTCCTTCTCTACAGACCAGTCAACACCCTCATTCTCTACATACCAGTCAACACCCTCATTCTCTACATACCAGTCCAGCAGACACCCTCCTTCTCTACATACCAGTCCAGCAGACACCCTCCTTCTCTACATACCAGTCCAGCAGACACCCTCATTCTCTACATACCAGTCCAGCAGACACCCTCCTTCTCTACATACCAGTCAACACCCTCCTTCTCTACATACCAGTCCAGCAGACACCCTCCTTCTCTACATACCAGTCAACACCCTCATTCTCTACATACCAGCAGACACCCTCATTCTCTACATACCAGTCCAGCAGACACCCTCCTTCTCTACATACCAGTCAACACCCTCATTCTCTACATACCAGTCCAGCAGACACCCTCCTTCTCTACATACCAGCCCAGCAGACACCCTCATTCTCTACATACCAGTCCAGCAGACACCCTCCTTCTCTACATACCAGTCAACACCCTCATTCTCTACATACCAGTCCAGCAGACACCCTCCTTCTCTACATACCAGCCCAGCAGACACCCTCCTTCTCTGCATACCAGCCCAGCAGACACCCTCCTTCTCTACATACCAGTCAACACGCTCATTCTCTACATACCAGTCCAGCAGACACCCTCCTTCTCTACATACCAGCCCAGTCGACACCCTCCTTCTCTACATACCAGTCCAGCAGACACCCTCATTCTCTACATACCAGTCCAGCAGACACCCTCCTTCTCTACATACCAGTCCAGCAGACACCCTCCTTCTCTACATACCAGTCCAGCAGACACCCTCATTCTCTACATACCAGTCCAGCAGACACCCTCCTTCTCTACATACCAGCCCAGTCGACACCCTCCTTCTCTACATACCAGCCCAGTCGACACCCTCATTCTCTACATACCAGCCCAGTCGACACCCTCATTCTCTACATACCAGCCCAGTCGACACGCTCATTCTCTACATACCAGTCAACACCCTCATTCTCTACATACCAGCCCAGTTGACAGAGAGACGGTTGATGAGTTGTCTATACCGTTATTACCACCCCTATCATCACCATCACATTCCAATGAAGTCTGTAAAATTGGAAAAACTAGTTCTGAAGTGAGTTAAACCTACATACAGTACGTTCAAAGTGTAACAGCAAAACTGAAACCCATCCACTTGTCATGGCCAGAAGCAAGAAAACAAACCTAACACAGGCAGTGTTAGAGATCGTTATGTCACTCCAGGAACCATGACGATTAAGGGCCCTACGTCCCTCCAGGAACCATGACGATTAAGGGCCCTACGTCCCTCCAGGAACCATGACGATTAAGGGCCCTACGTCCCTCCAGGAACCATGACGATTAAGGGCCCTACGTCCCTCCAGGAACCATGACGATTAAGGGCCCTACGTCCCTCCAGGAACCATGACGATTAAGGGCCCTACGTCCCTCCAGGAACCATGACGATTAAGGGCCCTACGTCCCTCCAGGAACCATGACGATTAAGGGCCCTACGTCCCTCCAGGAACCATGACGATTAAGGGCCCTACGTCCCTCCACGAACCATGACGATTAAGGGCCCTACGTCCCTCCACGAACCATGACGATTAAGGGCCCTACGTCCCTCCAGGAACCATGACGATTAAGGGCCCTACGTCCCTCCAGGAACCATGACGATTAAGGGCCCTACGTCCCTCCACGAACCATGACGATTAAGGGCCCTACGTCCCTCCAGGAACCATGACGATTAAGGGCCCTACGTCCCTCCACGAACCATGACGATTAAGGGCCCTACGTCCCTCCACGAACCATGACGATTAAGGGCCCTACGTCCCTCCAGGAACCATGACGATTAAGGGCCCTACGTCCCTCCACGAACCATGACGATTAAGGGCCCTACGTCCCTCCAGGAACCATGACGATTAAGGGCCCTACGTCCCTCCAGGAACCATGACGATTAAGGGCCCTACGTCCCTCCAGGAACCATGACGATTAAGGGCCCTACGTCCCTCCACGAACCATGACGATTAAGGGCCCTACGTCCCTCCAGGAACCATGACGATTAAGGGCCCTACGTCCCTCCACGAACCATGACGATTAAGGGCCCTACGTCCCTCCAGGAACCATGACGATTAAGGGCCCTATATCCCTCCAGGAACCATGACGATTAAGGGCCCTATATCCCTCCAGGAACCATGACGATTAAGGGCCCTACGTCCCTCCAGGAACCATGACGATTAAGGGCCCTACGTCCCTCCAGGAACCATGACGATTAAGGGCCCTACGTCCCTCCACGAACCATGACGATTAAGGGTCCTATGTTCCTCCAGGAACCATGACGATTAAGGGCCCTACGTCCCTCCAGGAACCATGACGATTAAGGGCCCTACGTCCCTCCAGGAACCATAACGATTAAGGGCCCTACGTCCCTCCAGGAACCATAACGATTAAGGGCCCTATGTTCCTCCAGGAACCATGACGATTAAGGGCCCTATGTTCCTCCAGGAACCATGACGATTAAGTAAATAGGAAAATAAGTATGTTCAAAGTGTAGAAGAAACAATATGAGGGAGGTGTGGTTCAAACTCCTTCTCTACATACCAGCAGACACCCTCATTCTCTACAGACCAGCAGACACCCTCATTCTCTACATACCAGCCCAGTCGACACCCTCCTTCTCTACAGACCAGCCCAGTTGACACGCTCATTCTCTACATACCAGCCCAGTTGACAGAGAGACGGTTGATGAGTTGTCTATACCGTTATTACCACCCCTATCATCACCATCACATTCCAATGAAGTCTGTAAAATTGGAAAAACTGGTTCTGAAGTGAGTTAAACCTACATACAGTACGTTCAAAGTGTAACAGCAAAACTGAAACCCATCCACTTGTCATGGCCAGAAGCAAGAAAACAAACCTAACACAGGCAGTGTTAGAGATCGTTATGTCCCTCCAGGAACCATGACGATTAAGGGCCCTACGTCCCTCCAGGAACCATGACGATTAAGGGCCCTACGTCCCTCCAGGAACCATGACGATTAAGGGCCCTACGTCCCTCCAGGAACCATGACGATTAAGGGCCCTACGTCCCTCCAGGAACCATGACGATTAAGGGCCCTATATCCCTCCAGGAACCATGACGATTAAGGGCCCTACGTCCCTCCAGGAACCATGACGATTAAGGGCCCTATATCCCTCCAGGAACCATGACGATTAAGGGCCCTACGTCCCTCCAGGAACCATGACGATTAAGGGCCCTATGTCCCTCCAGGAACCATGACGATTAAGGGCCCTACGTCCCTCCAGGAACCATGACGATTAAGGGCCCTACGTCCCTCCAGGAACCATGACGATTAAGGGCCCTACGTCCCTCCAGGAACCATAACAATTAAGGGCCCTACGTCCCTCCAGGAACCATAACGATTAAGGGCCCTATGTTCCTCCAGGAACCATGACGATTAAGGGCCCTATGTTCCTCCAGGAACCATGACGATTAAGTAAATAGGAAAATAAGTATGTTCAAAGTGTAGAAGAAACAATATGAGGGAGGTGTGGTTCAAACTCCTTCTCTACATACCAGCAGACACCCTCATTCTCTACAGACCAGCAGACACCCTCCTTCTCTACATACCAGCCCAGCAGACACCCTCCTTCTCTACATACCAGCCCAGCAGACACCCTCCTTCTCTACATACCAGCCCAGCAGACACCCTCCTTCTCTACATACCAGCCCAGCAGACACCCTCCTTCTCTACATACCAGCCCAGCAGACACCCTCCTTCTCTACATACCAGCCCAGCAGACACCCTCCTTCTCTACATACCAGCCCAGCAGACACCCTCCTTCTCTACATACCAGCCCAGCAGACACCCTCCTTCTCTACATACCAGCCCAGCAGACACCCTCCTTCTCTACATACCAGCCCAGCAGACACCCTCCTTCTCTACATACCAGCCCAGCAGACACCCTCCTTCTCTACATACCAGCCCAGCAGACACCCTCCTTCTCTACAGACCAGCCCAGTCGACACCCTCCTTCTCTACAGACTAGCCCAGTCGACACCCTCCTTCTCTACAGACTAGCCCAGTCGACACCCTCCTTCTCTACAGACTAGCCCAGTCGACACCCTCCTTCTCTACATACCAGCCCAGTCCACACCCTCCTTCTCTAGACCAACCCAGCAGACACACTCATTCTCTACATACCAGCCCAGCAGACACCCTCATTCTCTACATACCAGCCCAGTTGACACGCTCATTCTCTACATACCAGCCCAGCAGACACCCTCATTCTCTACATACCAGTCCAGCAGACACCCTCCTTCTCTACATACCAGCCCAGTCGACACCCTCATTCTCTACATACCAGTCAACACCCTCATTCTCTACATACCAGCCCAGTTGACAGAGAGACGGTTGATGAGTTGTCTATACCGTTATTACCACCCCTATCATCACCATCACATTCCAATGAAGTCTGTAAAATTGGAAAAACTGGTTCTGAAGTGAGTTAAACCTACATACAGTACGTTCAAAGTGTAACAGCAAAACTGAAACCCATCCACTTGTCATGGCCAGAAGCAAGAAAACAAACCTAACACAGGCAGTGTTAGAGATCGTTATGTCCCTCCAGGAACCATGACGATTAAGGGCCCTACGTCCCTCCAGGAACCATGACGATTAAGGGCCCTACGTCCCTCCAGGAACCATGACGATTAAGGGCCCTACGTCCCTCCAGGAACCATGACGATTAAGGGCCCTACGTCCCTCCAGGAACCATGACGATTAAGGGCCCTACGTCCCTCCAGGAACCATGACGATTAAGGGCCCTACGTCCCTCCAGGAACCATGACGATTAAGGGCCCTATGTCCCTCCAGGAACCATGACGATTAAGGGCCCTACGTCCCTCCAGGAACCATGACGATTAAGGGCCCTACGTCCCTCCAGGAACCATGACGATTAAGGGCCCTACGTCCCTCCAGGAACCATGACGATTAAGGGCCCTATGTCCCTCCAGGAACCATGACGATTAAGGGCCCTACGTCCCTCCAGGAACCATGACGATTAAGGGCCCTACGTCCCTCCAGGAACCATGACGATTAAGGGCCCTACGTCCCTCCAGGAACCATAACAATTAAGGGCCCTACGTCCCTCCAGGAACCATAACGATTAAGGGCCCTATGTTCCTCCAGGAACCATGACGATTAAGGGCCCTATGTTCCTCCAGGAACCATGACGATTAAGTAAATAGGAAAATAAGTATGTTCAAAGTGTAGAAGAAACAATATGAGGGAGGTGTGGTTCAAACTCCTTCTCTACATACCAGCAGACACCCTCATTCTCTACAGACCAGCAGACACCCTCCTTCTCTACATACCAGCCCAGCAGACACCCTCCTTCTCTACATACCAGCCCAGCAGACACCCTCCTTCTCTACATACCAGCCCAGCAGACACCCTCCTTCTCTACATACCAGCCCAGCAGACACCCTCCTTCTCTACATACCAGCGCAGCAGACACCCTCCTTCTCTACATACCAGCGCAGCAGACACCCTCCTTCTCTACATACCAGCCCAGCAGACACCCTCCTTCTCTACATACCAGCCCAGCAGACACCCTCCTTCTCTACATACCAGCCCAGCAGACACCCTCCTTCTCTACATACCAGCCCAGCAGACACCCTCCTTCTCTACATACCAGCCCAGCAGACACCCTCCTTCTCTACATACCAGCCCAGCAGACACCCTCCTTCTCTACATACCAGCCCAGTCGACACCCTCCTTCTCTACATACCAGCCCAGCAGACACCCTCCTTCTCTACATACCAGCCCAGCACACACTCCTTCTCTACAGACCAGCAGACACCCTAATTCTCTACATACTAGCAGATACCCTCATTCTCTACATACCAGCAGACACCCTCATTCTCTACATACCAGCAGACACCCTCATTCTCTACATACCAGCCCAGCAGACACCCTCCTTCTCTACATACCAGCCCAGCAGACACCCTCATTCTCTACAGAAACACAGAGACTGCCAAAAATAGTTTTTATTCAATGAATTGTGTCCACCCGCACGAGGGTGAAAGTAGTGCACATTATAGGGAATAGGGTGGCATTTGGAACATAGAATACACACTAGAGGTCGACCGATTAATCGGAACGGCCGATTAATTAGGGACGATTTCAAGTTTTCATAACAATCGGAAATCGGTATTTTTGGATGCCGATTTTGCCTATTTAACCAGGCAAGTCAGTTAAGAACACATTCTTATTTTCAATGACGGCCTGGCAACGGTGGGTTAACTGCCTTGTACAGGGGCAGAACGACAGATTTTTACCTTGTCAGCTCGGGGATTCAATCTTGCAACCTTACGGTTAACTAGTCCAACGCTCTAACCACCTGATTACATTGCACTCCACGAGGAGCCTGCCTGTTACGCGAATGCAGTAAGCCAAGGTAAGTTGCTAGCTAGCATTAAACTTAATCAATCATAATCACTACATGGTTGATGATATTACTAGTTCATCCAGCGTGTCCTGCGTTGCATATAATAATAATAATAATAATATATGCTATTTAGCAGGCGCTTTTATCCAAAGCGACTTACAGTCATGTGTGCATACATTCTACGTGGGTGGTCCCGGGAAAACCCACTAACTGGCATCGATGCGTTGCTCGTTGCTCCAACGTGTCCCTAACCATAAACATCAATGCCTTTCTTAAAATCAATACACAGAAGTGGATATATTTTTAAACCTGCATATTTAGCTAAAAGAAATCCAGGTTAGCAGGCAATATTAACCAGGTGAAATTGTGTCACTTCTCTTGCGTCCATTTTGCACACAGAGTCAGGGGATATGTATGTTATGTATGTATTATATAAAGTTAAAACAAAAGAGTTCATTGTTCATTCAAGGACTGTTATTGTACACTTATACCCACAGGAGGTTGGTGGGCACGTTAATTGGGGAGGAGGGGCTCGTGGTAACGGCTGGAGCGGAATCCGTGGTAACGGCATCAGACACGTGGTTGCCATGGTTTCATTACTATGATCCTTCCTCCCCTCAGCAGCCCCCACTGACTTAAACATGGAAATCCTCTGAACAAGGTGAGATTTATGTTTGTGGTTTTATTTTTCAAACGCTGACATCAGTGCACTTTATGTAAATGAATAGACACCTGACTGACGGGAGAACAAAGGGATCCTTGTTTCCCCGGTTGTTCCGTTTTGACAAACACAACGTTTCTAGGGTTAAATATAGGAGTCCTACCAGGAGTCCTACCAGGAGTTCTACCAGGAGTACTACCAGGAGTACTACCAGGAGTACTACCAGGAGTTCTACCAGGAGTCCTACCAGGAGTACTACCAGGAGTTCTACCAGGAGTTCTACCAGGAGTTCTACCAGGAGTCCTACCAGGAGTCCTACCAGGAGTTCTACCAGGAGTTCTACCAGGAGTCCTACCAGGAGTTCTACCAGGAGTTCTACCAGGAGTCCTACCAGGAGTCCTACCAGGAGTCCTACCAGGAGTCCTACCAGGAGTCCTACCAGGAGTTCTACCAGGAGTCCTACCAGGAGTCCTACCAGGAGTTCTACCAGGAGTCCTACCAGGAGTACTACCAGGAGTCCTACCAGGAGTACTACCAGGAGTTCTACCAGGAGTTCTACCAGGAGTCCTACCAGCTCTCAGTCTCACGTCAAAATTAGATGTTTATCCATGTTTCTAAACGTTATATTTCAGAGTTTTTCCAAACGTCAACTTTTGAAGTGTTTATTAAAGGTCAAATTCAGGCATTAAATCCAAATTCTTAAGGTTAGGCATTAACTCTAAATGGTTAAGGTAAGGGGTTAACAAAAACATCAACAACACCTTTCTATTGCTGTGTGTGAATAGTTGAATCATCTAAACCTTGAATAATCACATAAATCTGATCACATAAATCTGATCACATCAATCTGATCACATCAATCGGATCACATCAATCAGATCACATCAATCGGATCACATAAATCGGATCACATCAATCGGATCACATCAATCTGATCTATGGTAATGTAGGGTCGGTATAGGGAGGGAGGCGGGTGTTAGCTGTATGAAAACTAAACACACAGGTTTAGATGACAGGGTGGGCTGCTGTGTGAATGGACCCGGATTACGGTCCGACTAACCTGCTCGCCACAAGAGTAACCACCGCGCCACCCGGGAGGTCCGACTAAACTACTCTCCACAGGAGTAACCACCGTGCCACCCGGGAGGCCTGACTAAACTGCTCTCCACAGGAGTAACCACCGCGCCACCCGGGAGGCCTGACTAAACTGCTCTCCACAGGAGTAACCACCGCGCCACCCGGGAGGCCTGACTAAACTGCTCTCCACAGGAGTAACCACCGCGCCACCCGGGAGGCCTGACTAAACTGCTCTCCACAGGAGTAACCACCGCGCCACCCGGGAGGCCTGACTAAACGGTTTTAACTCACTAACAGAATTTATAAAAAACCACTAAATTCCTTCTTCAGGAATCAACACAACCTTAAAACAAATATTCTCACCATACGCTGTATCTCACCATTAGCTCTGAAAACAACAGCACGGGGTTTTAGATTACCATAGGTGCTCCTGAAATACTGTTTACAGCCACTAGGATCTCCAAGCTGTTACTGATGTGGCCACTAGGATCTCCAAGCTGTTACTGATGTGGCCCTGGGATCTCCAAGCTGTTACTGATGTGGGCCTGGGATCTCCAAGCGGTTACTGATGTGGCCACTAGGATCTCCAAGCGGTTACTGATGTGGCCACTAGGATCTCCAAGCAGTTACTGATGTGGCCACTAGGATCTCCAAGCGGTTACTGATGTGGTCACTAGGATCTCCAAGCGGTTACTGATGTGGCCACTAGGATCTCCAAGCGGTTACTGATGTGGCCACTAGGATCTCCAAGCGGTTACTGATGTGGCCACTAGGATCTCCAAGCGGTTACTGATGTGGCCACTAGGATCTCCAAGCGGTTACTGATGTGGCCACTAGGATCTCCAAGATGTTACTGATGTGGCCCTGTACAGACCTACAGTAGCCTGTTCTGCTCAATGTACTCCAACATGCCTTTTACTGACACACACTGAAGGTATGTATTTTACAACCACCAATTACCTTCTCAACTAAATAACAATGACCAAGGGACCACTCCCTTCCACCTAGTACCTGTTAACAACATTTCAAGGAATGAGTGAATGGACACACTGGTAGAGCAACAAGTTTAGCAGCAGGAGCTCTCTGAGAAACAAGTCCTAATCCAGATCTACTGGTCGGTCTACTTCCTTCCTGTGTTGTGTGAAAGAAAAAAAATGCAACAAAATTAAGACAGACAGACAGAGACAGACAGACAGACGGACAGACGGACAGACAGACAGACAGACAGACAGACGGACAGACGGACGGACGGACAGACGGAAGGCTGTTGTCCCTCCCGAAGACTGGCAGCTTCCACCCAGACACTACTGCATGCCTTTCACTGTCTGTTACAAAACTGAGAAGACACTGTACCTCTCTTTGAAGGGGAACATCTCCAGGACTACGGTATTATGTATTATATGTATGAAACACTGTAGGAAAGACATGAAGGCAGGTAGACTAGTGGTTAGAGTGTAGAGGTGGCAGGTAGCCTAGTGGTTAGAGTGTAGAGGCAGCAGGTAACCTAGTGGTTAGAGTGTAGAGGAGGCAGGTAACCTAGTGAATAGAGTGTAGAGGCGGCAGGGTAGCCTAGTGGTTAGAGAGTAGAGGCGGCGTTGGGCCAGTAACGAAAAAGTTGCTGGATTGAATCCCTGAGCTGACAAGGTAAAAATGTGTCGTTCTGCCCCTGAACAAGGCAGTTAACCCACTGTTCCCAGGTAGCCGGTCATTGTTAATAAGAGTCATTGTTAATAAGAATTTGTCCTTAACAGACTTGCCTAGTGAAATAGATATAATAACATACAAAGTTTCACAGAATTATATCATGTGTAATAGTAGTAATAGTTAACCATATTTTGTATCAAAATGTGACCTATTTGGCTATACTGCACATACAGAATTGCCTGTGTTAGCCAAGCAGCACTGTGTTAGCCAAGCAACACTGTGTTAGCCAAGCAACACTGTGTTAGCCAAGCAGCACTGTGTTAGCCAATCAGCACTGTGTTAGCCAAGCAGCACTGTGTTAGCCAAGCAGCACTGTGTTAGCCAAGCAGCACTGTGTTGGCCAAGCAGCACTGTGTTAGCCAATCAGCACTGTGTTGGCCAATCAGCACTGTGTTAGCCAATCAGCACTGTGTTAGCCAATCAGCACTGTGTTAGCCAATCAGCACTGTGTTAGCCAATCAGCACTGTGTTAGCCAATCAGCACTATGTTGGCCAATCAGCACTGTGTTAGCCAAGCAGCACTGTGTTAGCCAAGCAGCACTGTGTTAGCCAAGCAGCACCGTGTTAGCCAATCAGCACTGTGTTAGCCAATCAGCACTATGTTAGCCAATCAGCAATGTGTTAGCCAATCAGCACTATGTTAACCAAGCAGCACTGTGTTAGCCAATCAGCACTATGTTAACCAAGCAGCAATGTGTTAGCCAATCAGCACTATGTTGGCCAATCAGCACTGTGTTAGCCAATCAGCACTATGTTAACCAAGCAGCACTGTGTTAGCCAATCAGCACTATGTTAACCAAGCAGCAATGTGTTAGCCAATCAGCACTATGTTGGCCAATCAGCACTGTGTTAGCCAATCAGCACTATGTTAACCAAGCAGCACTGTGTTAGCCAATCAGTGCCTTTAAATGTGTATTGTCAGATTATCTTTATTTTAGCTAGTCTATTCGTCGAGGTATTGTGTTATCACTGAGTGCAGAGTACAAGCTATCTAAGGACAAACATGATAACATGAACATAATGTATCGACCCTGGGTTTATAAGAGCGGATATCGACTGCTGCTCGAGCATGCTTTTGCAGCACAGTCGATAACGCGCTCGATTTCGGGCTAGAAGGTCGAGGGTTCGAGACCTGCTCCCTGCCTGTTTCATTACGATAATAATAACCAGGACCTTCCACACAACATGATCGGCTAAAGTTCATTATGTGACGCTTAAGGTTGTACTTATTAAACAAATGAGCTTGTGTCGAAGGCTGGCGTCAAGGTAAAAGTTGTCATTATACATTTCAGATGTCTGGAATGTCAAAACATCAGTTCTTGTTATAAACTGGTAAAATCATATTCATATCACATATTTGTAATAACAGCAGGTTGCATGTGGTGCGGAAATATAAGCGGAAACCGGTTTAAATAATAGACCACTGCGGTCAGAAGAATGGGTTCGTGACATACCTTTTCGTTTACGGTGACAGCGCGCGCGCTCTCAGGTTGAGAATGAAATGGTAATCCTCGCGCTGCTTCGGGATCAAGTTTGACTTGTGGGTGTTACCGGCAGAAGCGTGCAAGAGGAGGAAGGCGTTCTCTAAACACACCTGACGCACACGGGAGAGAATAGACTGTTATGCTTCATATGGAACGTGTTCATATTGTGATGTGTACTGTAGGTTTAGGCGATGGTGATGTTAGTGTCAAGCATGTCGACATAAAAAAATATGATTCAGCATCCCACTGAATTCCCCTTGAGGTATTTGGGGAAGTTACTGTGCCCTTCTCAAGGCCTCCCTCCCACAGATTTTTTTTTTTTTGTGTTTCTCAAAACCATGTTTGGAAATCTGGCTAGTCTCACAGTAATGAGTTATTCCAGGAATGTAAGTATTACTGACGTACCGATTTACTTGGATCGTAGTTGTTGTTGTTGTTGTTTAAATTCACAGGATTCTCCAATAGTACATTATAAGGAATACACATACACTGGTGCGAAGTAATTAAGTAAAAATAATACAATATATAATTTAATATAAGGAATTTGAAACCATTTATCACATTTACTTTTCATATATAAGTATATTTTAGCAATTAGATTTACTTTTGATACTTAAGTATATTTTCAAACCAAATACTTTTAGACTCAACTAGTATTTTACTGGGTGACTTTCACTTTTACTTCAGTCATTTTCAATTAATGTATCTTTACTTTTACTCAAGTATGACAATACTTTTCCCATCACTGGACATATGTTGTTTTAGCATTCTCTGTCTCTACAGTACAGTGCTGGTTTCCATTTGTCACTGGCACTTAGAATACAATAGACGACGTGACAGTCACACCCAGTCTTTACTAGGTAGGAATACAGATCTCCCTGTAGGCAACAGACAGCGGCTATTGGTCCTTGTGCTACAGGACTCCCTGTAGACAGCAGCTATTGGTCCTTGTGCTACAGGACTCCCTGTAGACAGCAGCTATTGGTCCTTGTGCTACAGGACTCCCTGTAGACAGCAGCTATTGGTCCTTCTACTACAGAACTCCCTGTAGACAGCGGCTATTGGTCCTTGTGCTACAGAACTCCCTGTAGACAGCAGCTATTGGTCCTTGTGCTACAGAACTCCCTGTAGACAGCAGTATTGGTCCTTGTGCTACAGAACTCCCTGTAGACAGCAGCTATTGGTCCTTGTGCTACAGAACTCCCTGTAGACAGCAGCTATTGGTCCTTGTGCTACAGAACTCCCTGTAGACAGCAGCTATTGGTCCTTGTGCTACAGAACTCCCTGTAGACAGCAGCTATTGGTCCTTGTGCTACAGAACTCCCTGTAGACAGCAGCTATTGGTCCTTGTGCTACAGAACTCCCTGTAGACAGCAGCTATTGGTCCTTGTGCTACAGAACTCCCT
This sequence comes from Oncorhynchus gorbuscha, assembly GCF_021184085.1. NCBI lineage: Eukaryota > Metazoa > Chordata > Actinopteri > Salmoniformes > Salmonidae > Oncorhynchus > Oncorhynchus gorbuscha. The sequence goes on along the minus strand of NC_060188.1, from coordinate 93,515,774 downwards.
GTAGACAGCAGCTATTGGTCCTTCTACTACAGAACTCCCTGTAGGCAGCAGCTATTGGTCCTTCTACTACAGAACTCCCTGTAGGCAGCAGCTATTGGTCCTTGTGCTACAGAACTCCCTGTAGACAGCAGCTATTGGTCCTTCTACTACAGAACTCCCTGTAGACAGCAGCTATTGGTCCTTGTGCTACATAACTCCCTGTAGACAGCAGCTATTGGTCCTTCTACTACAGGACTCCCTGTAGACAGCAGCTATTGGTCCTTCTACTACAGAACTCCCTGTAGACAGCAGCTATTGGTCCTTCTACTATAGAACTCCCTGTAGACAGCAGCTATTGGTCCTTCTACTACAGAACTCCCTGTAGACAGCAGCTATTGGTCCTTGTGCTACATAACTCCCTGTAGACAGCAGCTATTGGTCCTTCTACTACAGGACTCCCTGTAGACAGCAGCTATTGGTCCTTCTACTACAGAACTCCCTGTAGACAGCAGCTATTGGTCCTTCTACTATAGAACTCCCTGTAGACAGCAGCTATTGGTCCTTCTACTACAGAACTCCCTGTAGGCAGCAGCTATTGGTCTTTCTGCTACAGAACTCCCTGCAGACAGCAGCTATTGGTCATTCTGCTACAGAACTCCCTGTAGACAGCAGCTATTGGTCCTACTACTACAGAACTCCCTGTAGACAGCAGCTATTGGTCCTTCTACTACAGAACTCCCTGAAGACAGCAGCTATTGGTCCTTCTACTACAGAACTCCCTGCAGACAGCAGCTATTTGACCTTCTAGTCAGTGTTGTAGACATTATTCCGATAAGGTATGTCTCATCTGGCTAAACATAAAGCTAGAAGGAGATCTGGGTTGTCACTTTATCATTCACTACACTAAGGTTCCCCTTTCCGGGGGCTTAAGGTTGAGGAGAGGGAGGGGCCTGGGTGGCCAAGCAGCATTATTACACTGTTATGGCGTCTCGCTGAGGAGGTGTGTATGTGCGTGTGTATGTGTATCATAGCATGCCAGAGATAGGAGTGCCACCTGATAAAACCTTTCGTCAACCTACTGTTGGGAAAAGGTTAAACCTAGTTAGTTGTACAACTGAATGCGTTCAACTGAAGTGTGTCTTCCGCATTTTAACCCAATCCTTCTGAATCAGAGAGGTGTGGATGGCTGGCTTAATCGACATCCAGGTCTACGGGCACCCGGGGAGCAGTGGGTTAACTGCCTGGCTCAAGGGCAGAACGACAGATTTTTACATTGTCAGCTCGGGGATTGGATCCAGCAACCTTTCGGGTTACTGGCCCAACACTCCTACCCACCAGAAGTGAAGTGGCATAAACCTCTGGTGATTGTGAAATATTTTAGCAGACACTAATGGTTCCTACTCTGAGCTCATTAGACTATTTACACTCTTATTTGTCTTGTCAAAAAAACGTTCATATTTGGTCACAAATTCTTAAAGCTGGTATATAACAACGTAGTCAGAAACGTATAGGCAACCCTTGTTCAATATACAAATAAATGATTATGCAGTATGATTTAAAAGTTGATTTAAAATTGGAGTGTCAAGCCTGCTTCCGCTCCCCCTCTCTGGTGCTCGAGGTCGCCAGGCTGCCCATCATTACGTACACCTGTCACCATCATTACGTACACCTGTCACCATCATTACGCACACCTGTCACCATCATTACGCACACCTGTCACCATCATTACACACACCTGTCACCATCATTACGCACACCTGTCACCATCATTACACACGCCTGTCACCATCATTACACACACCTGTCACCATCATTACACACACCTGTCATCATCATTACACACACAGCTGTCACCATCATTACACACACCTGTCATAATCATTACACACACCTGTCACCATCATTACACACACCTGTCACCATCATTACACACACCTGTCACCATCATTACACACACCAGCGCTTCATTGGAATCACCTGGACTCCATCACTTTATTGACGGCCTCCTCTATATCTGTATGTTCCTCAGTTTGATCCCCGTGTCAGCATTAACGTCGTTTTGTTCCCCCTGTCCAGACGCTGTTCTTGTTTTGTTTCATGTCTGTTATTTATTAAATATTCACTCCCCATCATAAAATGGTACATTCAGGGTGATGACAACGTCGTTATGTTAGCTGTGGAACATCTTATGACTCAATGATGACTCATTCATTTCCCATTGTACAGAGGGATGGTTCAGACAAGAGTGGCCATGCGAAAGTGTACTCGTCAACAGATGACTCAACTCCAACCAGAGAGATGATGTCATCCCCTATGTACCTGCATGGGGAACAGAGAGGACGTTACCTCTATGTACCTGCATGGGGATTAGAGAGGACGTTACCTCTATGTACCTGTATGGGGATTAGAGAGGACGTTACCTCTATGTACCTGCATGGGGAACAGAGAGGACGTTACCCCTATGTACCTGCATGGGGAACAGAGAGATGTTACCCCGAATGTACCTGCATGGGGAACAGAGAGATGTTACCCCTATGTACCTGCATGGGGAACAGAGAGATGTTACCCCTATGTACCTGCATGGGGAATAGAGAGGACGTTACCTCTATGTACCTGTATGGGGAATAGAGAGGACGTTACCCCGAATGTACCTGTATGGGGAATAGAGAGATGCTACCCCGAATGTACCTGCATGGGGAATAGCGAGATGTTACCCCGAATGTACCTGCATGACAAAAATACTACAGTTTAGAATAGAATACTAGAGGTCTTACTAAATAATTCTGGAGTAAACTGTAGTATAAAACTGTATTTTATTGTAAAATACTGTACTACACACTGTAGTACCCCTCGATCATCTGTAGTATTTACTGAAGAATGTTGTAGTATACTGTAGAATACTATTGTACATGCTACAGTAATGTCCGTAAAAACACCACCGTTTTTTAAAACTATAGCACTGTAAATACTACACTATTTAATTTGCATATGCCCGTTCCCGTCCCACATATCCTAATTTGTGCCACCCGTAAGTGAGGAACTCACACGCCAAGTATAGAGCATATTATGTTCAATACATATTATAGAAAAGAACAGAAGCACTGAACTATCCGAACCCTTGTCCTACCTACCTACCTACTGATCGACCGACCTATCTACCTACTGACCTACCTATCTACCTACTGACCTACCTACCTAACTACCTACCTAACCTACCTAACTACCTAACTACCTAACTACCTAACTACAGTAGCCTCGCTATTGTATATAGCCTCGCTACTGTATATAGCCTCTCTACTGTATATAGCCCCTCTACTGTATATAGCCCCTCTACTGTATATAGCCTCTCTACTGTATATAGCCTCTCTACTGTATATAGCCTCTCTACTGTATATAGCCTGTCTTTTTACTGTTGTTTTATTTCTTTACTTACCTATTGTTCACCTAATATCTTTTTTTGCACTATTGGTTAGAGCCTGTAAGTCAGTGTAAGGTCTGTTGTATTCGGCGCAAGTGACAAATAAACTTTGATTTGATTTAAGAACAAATTCTTATTTTACAATGAAGGCCTATCCCATCCAATGGGTGTGCCGCCCTATGGGACTCCCAATCACGGCCAGATGTGATACAGCCTAGATTTGAACCAGGGACTGTAGTGACACCTCTTGCACTGAGATGCAGTGCCTTAGACCACTACGCCACTCGGGAGCCTGTCAGCCCTACTGCTTTCTAAATCCATTTTTTCAACTGTTGAAAATAATGTATCTTTGCAGGACAAGGTTTATCTTGACTTTCAAGAATGTCTGAATTGCTCCGCCTCCCGTCTCTGGTTGGCTGGATGCAGGTTTCACCATCCAATCATTTCAGATCTAGGCTACAGGAATGCAGGTTTCACCATCCAATCATTTCAGATCTAGGCTACAGGGAATGCAGGTTTCAACACACTATGGGTTGCTATTTCCCAATTTTCCCACATTAGGGGAAACACAGGGGATTTGTCATAGACTGCCAGCCCCCCCCCCCCCCCCAAATAAATAAACATTTACTCGTTGCTTAGTAGTGCTTTTCACACTGCTTTCTGGATTATATTTGTATTGTAAGGCTCATATGAATATCCTGCTTAATATTGTTTATGTGTCATTGTCGCAAATCAACTGCACTATACTTTAATAACATTTAAACTTCAACTTTGGCTAGCTTTGCTACAGTCTATGTGAATGAGTGTTAGCATTTTAGCTAATCAACTGCTGCATAATATAATAATAATAATATATGACATTTAACAGACGCTTTTATCCAAAGCGACTTACAGTCATGTGTGCATACATTCTACGTATGGGTGGTCCCGGGAATCGAACCCACTCCCCTGGCGTTACAAGCGCCATGCTCTACCAACTGAGCTACAGGTTCAGTTGGTAGTGAGCGGCACTTGCAAACGCTAGAGTTGTGGGTTCGATTCCCACGGGGGACCAGTAAGATTTTTTTTAAAGTACTGAAAATGTTTGCTCTCTCTACTGTAAGTCACTCTGGATAAGAGTGTCCTCTGCTAAATGAATGACATGTCAAATATCATTCAAAATAGGTTGATTTTGAAACGATCACAACCAAATATAATCTTAGTGATCGTTCAAGCAATAATCAAAACAATATTGTAAGGTATGAGAACAGTAAAACGTTTTTTGTTCTTGTTTTGTTTATAAGTAATAACTCTGTAAATCTAGGCTAAATTGAAAGGGTGTAGATGGTGAAGGACATTTAGTTTTGACCGTTGTATTTGTTTATGATGTGAATGGTGACTCGGATCATGGCACGGACCCAGGGGAGAACAACTGCACTTTCTCATTGAAGACACGGTAGTTATAGACCGACCGAGGTACTGCAGGCATTGTTTGCAGAAAACAGGACCCCCCCCCCCCGTGGTCAATCGCTTCGTGTAATAAAAAATAAAAAATACATTGTAAGACAATCATGGTACCAATAATTGCTTCTAATACACCAGATGTACAGTATGTCCATGAAACCGATTATTATAAAATCACACACATAAGGATAATTGAGTTGCTAGCGGTAACCTGCAGTATTTCCGGTCACACAGGTGTCTGTAATCATGGCTGGGCGTGGCTTGATTTACAGATGTAAATAGAACACATTAAAAAAAACATGAATGGATAACATACGATCATAGATACATACAATTTGGCTACATAGGCCAACAAAACATTTACAATGAAATAGCAAAATCACAATAATCACAAGAATGGCTTCATATCAAAGTCTATGTTGAGACCGAAATTAAATTAAAGATCCATTCGGCCTCTCGTTTTAACAATAAATTGTCAAGGTCACCCCCGTCTCCTAGGGAGGGTGATGTGGTCGAGGGTGATGTGGTCGATGCCGATGTAGCAAAAGGGACGAAAGAGATCGCTTCCAAAAAGAGGACCGCAACTGGGGTTCGTCGAGTGTTTGCACCTAATCAGAGATTCTTACTTTTAATTCACATTTCCTGTTTTTACCCACATCATTTTTTTTACCACATGGACACGTTATAAGATAAATAACTGCCTTAGTGGAGCACGTGATAAGACTTTTGTTGTCGACATGAGAAGCCATCTGAACCGACTTTCATTTGGCTTCGATGCGCTATTGAGTCTTCATATAGGAATGACGGGTGTCACGTGATGATGGCTTTATCCATTCATATATACAGTCATTGAGCGGACCGCGACAATACGTTGGCATATGAGAATTATATAGAATATGGCAAATAATTAATAAATGCTGGCATTTACGGGCTACCGGAGACATCAATCAGATAGGTGGGAGGCATACAGGCTGTGGTCAATTTATTCATGTGCAAAAGTTGCCTAAATGGATCATGCCCTAGTCTAGTTCTCTATGATAAGGTGCCCTAGTCTAGTTCTCTACTATGATAAGGTGCCCTAGTCTAGTTCTCTACTATGATAAGGTGCCCTAGTCTAGTTCTCTACTATGATAAGGTGCCCTGGTCTAGTTCTCTACTATGATAAGGTGCCCTAGTCTAGTTCTCTACTATGATAAGGTGCCCTAGTCTAGTTCTCTACTATGATAGGGTGCACTAGTCTAGTTCTCTACGATGATAAGGTGCCCTAGTCTAGTTCTCTACTATGATAGGGTGCCCTAGTCTAGTTCTCTACTATGATAGGGTGCCCTGGTCTAGTTCTCTACTATATATCCTTCCTGTTTGGCCTTGTCCGGGGGTGTCCTCGGATGGGACACCGTGTCTCCTGACCCCTCCTGTCTCAGCCTCCAGTATTTATGCTGCAGTAGTTTGTGTCGGGGGGTTAGGGTCAGTTTGTTATATCTGGAGTACTTCTCCTGTCCTATTCGGTGTCCTGTGTGAATCTAAGTGTGCGTTCTCTAATTCTCTCCTTCTTTCTTTCTCTCTCCCGGAGGACCTGAGCCCTAGGACCATGCCCCAGGACTACCTGACATGATGACTCCTTGCTGTCCCCAGTCCACCTGGCCATGCTGCTGCTCCAGTTTCAACTGTTCTGCCTTACTATTATTCAACCATGCTGATCATTTATGAACATTTGAACATCTTGGCCATGTTCTGTTATAATCTCCACCCGGTACAGCCAGAAGAGGACTGGCCACCCCACATAGCCTGGTTCCTCTCTAGGTTTCTTCCTAGGTTTTGGCCTTTCTAGGGAGTTTTTCCTAGCCACCGTGCTTCTACACCTGCATTGCTTTCTGTTTGGGGTTTTAGGCTGGGTTTCTGTACAGCACTTTGAGATATCAGCTGATGTACGAAGGGCTATATAAATTTGATTTGATTTGATTGATAGGATGCCCTAGTCTAGTTCTCTACTATGATAGGGTGCCCTAGTCTAGTTCTCTATGATAGGGTGCCCTAGTCTAGTTCTCTACTATGATAGGGTGCCCTAGTCTAGTTCTCTACTATGATAGGGTGCCCTAGTCTAGTTCTCTACTATGATAGGATGCCCTAGTCTAGTTCTCTACTATGATAGGGTGCCCTAGTCTAGTTCTCTACTATGATAGGGTGCCCTTGTCTAGTTCTCTATGATAGGGTGCCCTTGTCTAGTTCTCTACTATGATAGGGTGCCCTTGTCTAGTTCTCTATGATAGGGTGCCCTAGTCTAGTTCTCTACTATGATAAGGTGCCCTTGTCTAGTTCTCTATGATAGGGTGCCCTAGTCTAGTTCTCTATGATAGGGTGCCCTAGTCTAGTTCTCTATGATAGGGTGCCCTGGTCTAGTTCTCTATGATAGGGTGCCCTAGTCTAGTTCTCTACTATGATAGGGTGCCCTAGTCTAGTTCTCTATGATAGGGTGCCCTAGTCTAGTTCTCTACTATGATAGGGTGCCCTTGTCTAGTTCTCTACTATGATAGGGTGCCCTGGTCTAGTTCTCTATGATAGGGTGCCCTAGTCTAGTTCTCTACTATGATAGGGTGCCCTAGTCTAGTTCTCTACTATGATAGGGTGCCCTGGTCTAGTTCTCTATGATAGGGTGCCCTAGTCTAGTTCTCTACTATGATAGGGTGCCCTTGTCTAGTTCTCTACTATGATAGGGTGCCCTAGTCTAGTTCTCTATGATAGGGTGCCCTAGTCTAGTTCTCTACTATGATAAGGTGCCCTAGTCTAGTTCTCTACTATGATAGGGTGCCCTAGTCTAGTTCTCTACTATGATAAGGTGCCCTGGTCTAGTTCTCTACTATGATAGGGTGCCCTAGTCTAGTTCTCTATGATAGGGTGCCCTGGTCTAGTTCTCTACTATGATAGGGTGCCCTAGTCTAGTTCTCTACTATGATAGGGTGCCCTAGTCTAGTTCTCTACTATGATAGGGTGCCCTTGTCTAGTTCTCTACTATGATAGGGTGCCCTAGTCTAGATTCCCTCTACTATGATAGGGTGCCCTAGTCTAGTTCTCTACTATGATAGGGTGCCCTAGTCTAGTTCTCTACTATGATAGGGTGCCCTAGTCTAGTTCTCTACTATGATAGGGTGCCCTAGTCTAGTTCTCTACTATGATAGGGTGCCCTAGTCTAGTTCTCTACTATGATAGGGTGCCCTAGTCTAGTTCTCTACTATGATAGGGTGCCCTTGTCTAGTTCTCTACTATGATAGGGTGCCCTAGTCTAGTTCTCTACTATGATAGGGTGCCCTAGTCTAGTTCTCTACTATGATAGGGTGCCCTAGTCTAGTTCTCTACTATGATAAGGTGCCCTAGTCTAGTTCTCTACTATGATAGGGTGCCCTAGTCTAGTTCTCTACTATGATAAGGTGCCCTAGTCTAGTTCTCTACTATGATAAGGTGCACTAGTCTAGTTCTCTACTATGATAAGGTGCCCTGGTCTAAACGCCAGGCACCGATCCATGGTCATTCTCCTCTCACTGTTTCTCACTTTAATTGCATCACAAGTAACAAGAAGAATGAAAAAGGTCACAGTTCATATATTTTCACCATTATTACACATGGAGTCTATAAAACTGTGAAATTAATATGTTTTAACCAACCAACCAACCACCAACCATAAATGATACAGAAGAAGAAGAAGTAAACAATGACTAGCCAGATTAAAGAAGAAGAAGAAGTTAAACAATGACTAGCCAGATTAAAAAGAAGTAAACAATGTCTAGCCAGATTAAAGAAGAAGAAGAAGTTAAACAATGGCTAGTCAGATTAAAGAAGAAGAAGAAGTTAAACAATGACTAGCCAGATTAAAGAAGAAGTAAACAATGTCTAGCCAGATTAAAGAAGAAGAAGAAGTAAAACAATGGCTAGCCAGATTAAAGAAGAAGAAGTTAAACAATGACTAGCCAGATTAAAGAAGAAGTAAACAATGTCTAGCCAGATTAAAGAAGAAGAAGAAGTAAAACAATGGCTAGCCAGATTAAAGAAGAAGAAGAAGTTAAACAATGACTAGCCAGATTAAAGAAGAAGAAGAAGTTAAACAATGGCTAGCCAGATTAAAGAAGAAGAAGAAGTTAAACAATGACTTGCCAGATTAAAGAAGTAGAAGAAGTTAAACAATGGCTAGCCAGTTTAAAGAAGAAGAAGAAGTTAAACAATGACTAGCCAGATTAAAGTAGTAGAAGAAGTTAAACAATGACTTGCCAGATTAAAGAAGTAGAAGAAGTTAAACAATGGCTAGCCAGATTAAAGAAGAAGAAGAAGTTAAACAATGACTAGCCAGATTAAAGAAGAAGAAGAAGTTAAACAATGACTAGCCAGATTAAAGTAGAAGAAGTAAAACAATGACTAGCCAGATTAAAGTAGAAGAAGTAAAACAATGGCTAGCCAGTTTAAAGAAGAAGTAAAACAATGGCTAGCCAGATTAAAGAAGAAGAAGTTAAACAATGACTAGCCAGATTAAAGAAGAAGTAAACAATGTCTAGCCAGATTAAAGAAGAAGAAGAAGTAAAACAATGGCTAGCCAGATTAAAGAAGAAGAAGAAGTTAAACAATGACTAGCCAGATTAAAGAAGAAGAAGAAGTTAAACAATGGCTAGCCAGATTAAAGAAGAAGAAGAAGTTAAACAATGACTTGCCAGATTAAAGAAGTAGAAGAAGTTAAACAATGGCTAGCCAGTTTAAGAAGAAGAAGAAGTTAAACAATGACTAGCCAGATTAAAGTAGTAGAAGAAGTTAAACAATGACTTGCCAGATTAAAGAAGTAGAAGAAGTTAAACAATGGCTAGCCAGATTAAAGAAGAAGAAGAAGTTAAACAATGACTAGCCAGATTAAAGAAGAAGAAGAAGTTAAACAATGACTAGCCAGATTAAAGTAGAAGAAGTAAAACAATGACTAGCCAGATTAAAGTAGAAGAAGTAAAACAATGGCTAGCCAGTTTAAAGAAGAAGTAAAACAATGACTAGCCAGATTAAAGAAGAAGTAGAAGAAGTAAAACAATGGCTAGCCAGATTAAAGAAGTAGAAGAAGTTAAACAATGGCTAGCCAGATTAAAGAAGAAGTAAAACAATGACTAGCCAGATTAAAGAAGTAGAAGAAGTTAAACAATGGCTAGCCAGATTAAAGAAGAAGAAGAAGTAAAACAATGGCTAGCCAGATTAAAGAAGAAGAAGAAGTAAAACAATGGCTAGCCAGATTAAAGAAGAAGAAGAAGTAAAACAATGGCTAGCCAGATTAAAGAAGAAGAAGTAAAACAATGGCTAGCCAGATTAAAGAAGTAGAAGAAGTAAAACAATGACTAGCCAGATTAAAGTAGAAGTAAAACAATGGCTAGCCAGATTAAAGAAGAAGTAAAACAATGGCTAGCCAGATTAAAGAAGAAGAAGAAGTAAAACAATGGCTAGCCAGATTAAAGAAGAAGAAGTAAAACAATGGCTAGCCAGATTAAAGAAGAAGAAGTAAAACAATGGCTAGCCAGATTAAAGAAGAAGTAAAACAATGGCTAGCCAGATTAAAGTAGTAGAAGTAAACAATGACTAGCCAGATTAAAGAAGAAGTAAAACAATGACTAGCCAGATTAAAGAAGAAGTAAAACAATGACTAGCCAGATTAAAGAAGAAGTAAAACAATGACTAGCCAGATTAAAGAAGAAGTAAAACAATGACTAGCCAGATTAAAGAAGAAGTAAACAATGACTAGCCAGATTAAAGAAGAAGTAAAACAATGACTAGCCAGATTAAAGAAGAAGTAAAACAATGGCTAGCCAGATTAAAGAAGAAGTAAAACAATGACTAGCCAGATTAAAGAAGAAGTAAAACAATGACTAGCCAGATTAAAGAAGAAGAAGCCATGGTGCCACCTGGTGTATCTTTATTAGAATCTGTGATACTTACACATACAGGTAACTGCCAGAATAACATCTTCAATTCACCTCGGCATAGATTCTACTGGTGTCTGGATCTCTATTGGAGGGATGTGACACCATTTTCCGCGATAAATTCCATCATTTGGTGTTTTGTTGACGGTGGTGGAAAACGCTGGTCTCAGGCGTCGATCCAGAATCTCCCATTCGGTTGGGTTGAGATCTGGTGGCTAAGACGGCCAAGGTAATATTTACATCGTTCTCATGCTCACCAAACCATTCAGTGAACCCTCGTGCCTTTATGGATGGGGGCATTGTCATCCTATGGGGGCATAGCCACGGTGCCAAAATAATAGTCCTATATTTCTCTGTGTTAGTATCTCTGTAGTCTAACTTCTATGTTAGAATCTCTGTAGTCTATCTTCTGTGTTATTATCTCTGTAGTCTACCTTCTGTGTTATTATCTCTGTCGTCTAACTTCTGTGTTAGAATCTCTGTAGTCTATCTTCTGTGTTAGTCAGTATCTCTGTAGTCTAACTTCTATGTTAGAATCTCTGTAGTCTATCTTCTGTGTTATTATCTCTGTAGTCTAACTTCTGTGTTATTATCTCTGTCGTCTAACTTCTGTGTTAGAATCTCTGTAGTCTAACTTCTGTGTTATTATCTCTGTAGTCTATCTTCTGTGTTAGAATCTCTGTCGTCTAACTTTGCTGTGATGCGATGTGAGATCAAAAATAGAAGAGAGTAATTAAACCATATTGAAGACTGGATATGTACAAATTGCAGACATAACTTGATTGACAGGTGTCACTGTAGATGGTGGCTAGAAGCTAGACTCTGGAAACTCATCAGACAAACTTTCAAACTTCAAGTGTACAATACCTTTTATTAACATTGCTTTAAAAGGAGTTTTCTTTCTGAGTATAATGATAATCTAGTCAGGTTAAATTTTTGATCAAGACTTAAATCTGTTTGACTTTGTGGTTTTTGAATCGTATCAGAAATTAAATCGATATTACTTGGCAATAGATGTTAAATATTTGACCCTTGTTTTTTTTAAATGGCAGCCATTGTTATCAAGCAAAGAGGCCCCTTTTATTGTTAACTTTATTCTTTTTCATTTTTTAAAAATGACATTTGACAAAAAACATTAGGAAGTCGTCCAGCAAAATTAGTGTCACATAATCACCCATGGTAACCATCACCCATGGTAACCATCACCCATGGTAACCATTTGTATAAAATGCAGTTTCTTTTTCATTCTTTTTTTTTTGCACAACGGAAAATACCTTGATAAATGACCCAATATCAGTGTTGTTTGTTGTGTTCATCGGTGCCCATTATCTGAAGTACAAAATCTAATCCAGTTTGCCGTAGCCCTTTTTTTCAGTCTGTCAGTTAACCAGCGTCTGCTTCAGATGTGTACAACTCAAACAGAGGAAAGGGCTAAATACAGACGGTTAAATGACTAAAAGGAACTCTCTTTATTGAATTACAATGATCACCAGAAAATAAAAATACATTTTGCCAAGAGCATTGGCCCTTTACTTTGTGGTAAAGGGCCATTGGTGAACAATGTAGGTGAACAATGTAGCTCAATAATTTGCTTTCAAGGGCAACATTTTTCCCATAACGCAGAAGATTCTAGTACATTCCCCGATGCATTCAACGCTGTGTGTGTTTTCTACCCTTACACACCACCGTGGAAGATAAAGCACTGCTATAACCGATAGCATCACTGCTGTAACCGATAGCATCACTGCTGTAACCGATAGCATCACTGCTATAACCGATAGCATCGCTGCTATAACCGATAGCATCACTGCTGTAACCGATAGCATCGCTGCTGTAACCGATAGCATCGCTGCTGTAACCGATAGCATCACTGCTGTAACCGATAGCATCGCTGCTATAACCGATAGCATCGCTGCTATAACCGATAGCATCACTGCTGTAACCGATAGCATCACTGCTATAACCGATAGCATCACTGCTATAACCGATAGCATCGCTGCTATAACCGATAGCATCACTGCTGTAACCGATAGCATCACTGCCATAACCGATTGCATCGCTGCTATAACCATCGCTGCTATAACCAATAGCATCGCTGCTATAACCGATAGCATCGCTGCTATAACCGATAGCATCGCTGCTGTAACCGATAGCATCACTGCTATAACCGATAGCATCACTGCTATAACCATCGCTGCTATAACCGATAGCCTCGCTGCTATAACCGATAGCATCGCTGCTATAACCGATCGCATCACTGCTGTAACCGATAGCATCACTGCTATAACCGATAGCATCGCTGCTATAATCGATAGCATCACTGCTGTAACCGATAGCATCGCTGCTATAATCGATAGCATCACTGCTGTAACCGATAGCATCGCTGCTGTAACCGATAGCATCACTGCTGTAACCGATAGCATCGCTGCTATTACCGATAGCATCGCTGCTATTACCGATAGCATCACAAGAGAGGTGAGATGACACGTAGAGTCAGGAAAAGGAAATACTTGTTTGCCTGTTGCTATAAACACAACAACTGAGATATTGCAATCCTTGAGAATTTTTTACTCAAAATGACATCTTGCAAAATCAAAATATTAGCACTTAGAATGACGCGTCCAATCGAATAAAAAATAGTTTAGCCTCGGTCCGATTCAAACAGCATGAATTAGAATGATCAGAAATGATCAAAAACTTTTTTTTTTGGGGGGGAAATAGCTAAAAAGATTGCAAAATTTTTCAATCTTTACTAATAATATATTAACGTTCATTTTCAGTTGATAGGGGCACATTTTAAGACAATCAAACATTTTTAAATAACCTGACAAATGAAGATTTCAAGGTATTTCAGACTAAATCGATGTTGGAAACTGTAACTCTGACCCGTACTTGTTTGGCACCACTTGAATACAGAATATTCAGTATCTGATATATATATATATATATATAAAGAACAGTGAGTTGAGAAGCCATGACACACATACAGTTACGTGCCATTGATTTTTAATTAATATTGGCACCTGGCTAGAATAACCAGACAATTACAAGCAGAATACAACTGATCAAATCAACTCAATTCTCTCCCACTTTCAGCTATTCACCACCAGCACCCCAACCAAAGGTCATGAACCCTGTGTATTAGGACTTATTTATACATTATGTCTTCAAAAATACAATGAAAAATACAATGAAAAAATGGCAATGAGCATGAAAATAATATTATATACCTTCTTGATATAAACAAACAAAATGCTGAAAAAAACAAAAAAATATGATATTGAAACTTTTGACTACATTTTCAATGTGACATGTTTTCAACACCGAATTTTACTTTTTCATCTTTTAACAAAAAACTAACACAACGTATTATCTAAACACAAAATAACAACAGCCTACATGTAAAAATATAACTTTTACATACACAATTTCAAAATAATCGTCAGTTTGCATTTGTTGCATACAATTGACAAATGTCTGCGTTTGCTTTGACAGCTGAATAGCAGTGAGTGGAGCATGTTGTAACTCCGGTCCCTTTTGTCCCATCAGGGACGCCATAGTCAGTCATTGTGATGTCACGGCCCCGCCAGAGAAGACCGGTCCCTTTTGTCCAGTCAGGGACACCATAGTCAGTCATTGTGATGTCACGGCCCCGCCAGAGAAAACCGGTCCCTTTTGTCCCATCAGGGACGCCATAGTCAGTCATTGTGATGTCACGGCCCCGCCAGAGAAGACCGGTCCCTTTTGTCCCATCAGGGACGCCATAGTCAGTCATTGTGATGTCACGGCCCCGCCAGAGAAAACCGGTCCCTTTTGTCCAGTCAGGGACACCATAGTCAGTCATTGTGATGTCACGGCCCCGCCAGAGAAGACCGGTCCCTTTTGTCCCATCAGGGATGAAATAGTCAGTCATTGTGATGTCACGGCCCCGCCAGAGAAAACCGGTCCCTTTTGTCCAGTCAGGGACACCATAGTCAGTCATTGTGATGTCACGGCCCCGCCAGAGAAAACCGGTCCTTTTTGTCCAGTCAGGGACACCATAGTCAGTCATTGTGATGTCACGGCCCCGCCAGAGAAAACCGGTCCCTTTTGTCCAGTCAGGGACACCATAGTCAGTCATTGTGATGTCACGGCCCCGCCAGAGAAAACCGGTCCCTTTTGTCCAGTCAGGGACACCATAGTCAGTCATTGTGATGTCACGGCCCCGCCAGAGAAAACCGGTCCCTTTTGTCCAGTCAGGGACGCCATAGTCAGTCATTGTGATGTCACGGTCCGCCAGAGAAGACCGGTCCCTTTTGTCCAGTCAGGGACACCATAGTCAGTCATTGTGATGTCGCGGCCCCGCCAGAGAAAACCGGTCCCTTTTGTCCAGTCAGGGACACCATAGTCAGTCATTGTGATGTCACGGCACGGCACGGCAGAGAAGAAGAACGCGTCTTGTCTCTTTAAAGTAACACTGAGATGCCTCTTCGAACCTTCTACCCATCTCTGAGAAAATAATGAATCACCACCAAAACAACCTCTCCTTTGAAAACTGGCACCTTCCTTATTTATATATTGTATATATTTTTACATTTATATATATTGATTTTTCAAATAGATTATTTTCCAGTTTCAGTGCCTTTGCGTTGATTGGATAATGTAAACCACATTTAAAAACAGCTGCTGACGAATCTCCATAGGGCAGCAAGTTGTGGTTTAGTACTTTTTTCATCAACTGAGAAACCAGAACAGACAAAGAATAAGAGAAAGATTTCAAAAAGAGAAGAAGTTCTGTTTTACACACACAACCACACACTGGTACTGAAGACTACAGGGGCTCACGGACAAGCCGATATTGATAAAAAGCTGATAGCTATAATACAACGCTCAATAACAGACGTGTAGGTCACTATGGAAACTTGGAATAATACAGGAAGGGGTCTGAAACTCGGGGTGCTGGGGCCGCCAGGGGGCTCAACTGACTAAAACAAGGTCTGTTCAGGGACACGTCATCTAATTACATATAAGCATACAGTACAATTAAATACAGTTTATCCCAAAAATACTTTTTTTTTCTTTTGACTGTTTTTTCTTTTTCTTTTTTTTAATTCCCAGGTTGGAAAAAACCTGACTGCATAGACCTAATAACTAACAGTTCCCTAAGCTTGAATCCTAAAAAGTTCAGATAACGTCCGTCTCCTCCTCATCGCATTTGAATGATATGAACTCTGAAAGGCACATTGGTAGAAGTGAATGTTAAAATTGCATCTCTGGAGCCTTGCAGGGTCTTGGGGGTTGGGGCTTGGTTAGGGGGTAAGGGGGCAGGAAGGGAGAACTGGGGAGGGTGACAGAGGGGGGTGTGAAGTGCTAGACCGGGGTTTATAAATCAGACAAATCATACAAGATGACGGACTGCTCGGCCTCTGGGATGTACATCCCCCCCTCTGGCTGTGCCTTTCCGACGCAGCGTCATCGCCAACCAGGACGTGACATCACCAACCAGGAAGTGACGTCATCACGGGGCGAGAGACTTTGTTCTGGATCTGTCTGTGTGACAGACACAGCAAGGAGACAATCTCTCCACCCTTTCTTTTCTCTCCGTCCTTCCTTCATCTGCCTAGTAACATGGGCTTAACGAACAGTAACACTACCAACGGCCTGCCCTCCAATCACAAAGGGTCCATTTGCTCATCTGCTCCGCCCACGCAAAGGAATGGCCAATGAAAACACATTTCAAATCTGAATCTAGACGTTTGCTAATTTCGAGTGGCTATAAGTATAAGGGGCAGCCATTTTTTTTTTGCCTCTATCCATTCTAGCATACAGCCCAAAACAAAGTGTTATCTCAAAATTAATCTGTTTTAGATTAGAAGTACACTTTTTTGTTGTAGTCATTATTGCATGTTTTTACAATATCTTGAAATTCTACATAATGTCTACTTTTCTATATTCTATTCATACCCTCTTCCTGTCTAGACTGACTGATTGAGTTTTCATATATATCTAGCTAACTTTAAATGTCAAGGAGGATTTCAGGCACTAACTGCAAGAGTTTCCACAGTGTGGAGAAGATTGCCATTCAGTTGATAGGGCTGTGTTCACTAACAGCTTAGTCTGCAACATTGTTAAACATTGTTAAACATTGTTAAACATTATGATATGTTTGAAATAGTCCCCCAACATCGAGTAGTTGCATCAATTATTATTATATATATTTTTTTCATAAAAAAAAAATATTTAAGATATATAATAACAGAAAGAAATAAGAACAAATGTATTGTATTGTAGTATCTGTAGTACTGTAGTATCTGTAGTACTGTAGAATCTGTAGTACTGTAGAATCTGCAGTACTGTAGAATCTGTAGTACTGTAGAATCTGTAGTACTGTAGTATCTGTAGTACTGTAGTATCTGTAGTACTGTATAATCTGTAGTACTGTACTACTGTAGAATCTGTAGTACTGTAGAATCTGTAGTACTGCACTACTGTAGAATCTGTAGTACTGTAGTATCTGTAGTACTGTACTACTGTAGTATTGTATAATCTGTAGTACTGTAGTATCTGTAGTACTGTACTACTGTAGTACTGTAGAATCTATAGTACTGTAGTATCTGTAGTACTGTACTACTGTAGTACTGTAGTATATCCATTATCTGTAGTACTGTACTACTGTAGTACTGTTGTACTGTAGTACTGTAGAATATGTAGTACTGTAGTACTGTACTACTGTAGTACTGTAGAATCTGTAGTACTGTAGTATCTGTAGTACTGTAGTATATCCATTATCTGTAGTACTGTACTACTGTAGTACTGTAGTATTGTATTGTAATCTGTAGTACTGTAGTATTGTAGAATTTGTAGTACTGTAGAATCTGTAGTACTGTAGTATATGCATTATCTGTAGTACTGTACTACTGTAGTACTGTACTACTGTAGTACTGTAGTACTGTAGTACTGTAGTATTGTATTATATGTAGTATTGTAGAATCTGTAGTACTGTAGAATCTGTAGTACTGTAGAATCTGTAGTATTGTAGTACTGTAGTATCTGTATTATCTATAGTACTGTTGTGTCTATAGTATCTGTATTAGCTATAGTACTGTAGTATATATAGTACTGTAGTATCTGTAGTATTGTAGTACTGTAGTATCTGTAGTACTGTGGTTTCTGTAGTATTGTAGCATCTGTAGTACTGTAGTATCTGTAATACTGTAGAATCTGTAATACTATAGTTTCTGTAGTATTGTAATATATGTAGTACTGTAGCATCTGTAGAATCTGTAATATTGTAGTTTCTGTAGTATTGTAATATCTGTGGTATCTGTAGTACTGTAGTTATTGTAGTACTGTAGTATCTGTAGTACTGTAGTATCTGTAGTATTCTAGTTTCTGTAGTATTGTAGTATCTGTAGTATTGTAGTTTCTGTAGTATTGTAGTATCTGTAGTATTGTAGTTTCTGTAGTATTGTAGTATCTGTAGTATTGTGGTATCCATAGTATTGTAGCATCTGTAGAATCTGTAATATTGTAGTTTCTGTAGTATTGTAATATCTGTGGTATCTGTAGTACTGTAGTTATTGTAGTACTGTAGTATCTGTAGTACTGTAGTATCTGTAGTATTCTAGTTTCTGTAGTATTGTAGTATCTGTAGTATTGTAGTTTCTGTAGTATTGTAGTATCTGTAGTATTGTTATATCTGTACTATTGTAGTATATGTAGTACTGTAGTATCTGTAGTACGGTAGTATCTGTAGTACGGTAGTATATGTAGTACTGTAGTATCTGTAGTATCTGTAGTATTCTAGTTTCTGTAGTATTGTAGTATCTGTAGTATTGTAGTATCTGTAGTATTGTTATATCTGTACTATTGTAGTATATGTAGTACTGTAGTATCTGTAGTACTGTAGTATCTGTAGTACTGTAGTGTCTGTTATGTTGTTCCATAGCCAATATACATTTGGGTTCATTTATTTCTACAGGAGACAAAAGACAGGTTGTCAGGGCAAGACGTTGGTCAGATCGATCGATCGTTGATTGACGTGATCGGTTGATTGATTGGTTCAGGAAATAAGAGAATGTTGTCAAAGGAAGTGGTCACTCATCATCTTGATGAACTCCGGGAGCTTGGACCTATAGGAGGACAGAAGGGGTTAGAGACAGCTGTTAGCTGGACAAACCAACAAACACGACACGACACGACACGTCACGACACACGCACACGCACACGCACACACACACACACACACACACACACACACACACACACACACACACACACACACACACACACACACACACACACACACACACACACACACACACACACACACACACACACACATGAAAACAAATGAGAAGAAACAAAAAGGATTAGCTTCTGTACCTGTGTACCTGTGTACCACTGTCTGATTAGCTTCTGTACCTGTGTACCTGTGTACCACTGTCTGATTAGCTTCTGTACCTGTGTACCTGTGTACCACTGTCTGATTAGCTTCTGTACCTGTGTACCTGTGTACCACTGTCTGATTAGCTTCTGTACCTGTGTACCTGTGTATCACTGTCTGATTAGCTTCTGTACCTGTGTACCTGTGTACCACTGTCTGATTAGCTTCTGTACCTGTGTACCTGTGTATCACTGTCTGATTAGCTTCTGTACCTGTGTACCTGTGTATCACTGTCTGATTAGCTTCTGTACCTGTGTACCTGTGTATCACTGTCTGATTAGCTTCTGTACCTGTGTACCTGTGTATCACTGTCTGATTAGCTTCTGTACCTGTGTACCTGTGTACCACTGTCTGATTAGCTTCTGTACCTGTGTACCTGTGTATCACTGTCTGATTAGCTTCTGTACCTGTGTACTTGTGTACCACTGTCTGATTAGATTCTGTACCTGTGTACCTGTGTACCACTGTCTGATTAGCTTCTGTACCTGTGTACCTGTGTATCACTGTCTGATTAGCTTCTGTACCTGTGTACCTGTGTATCACTGTCTGATTAGCTTCTGTACCTGTGTACCTGTGTATCACTGTCTGATTAGCTTCTGTACCTGTGTACCTGTGTATCACTGTCTGATTAGCTTCTGTACCTGTGTACCTGTGTATCACTGTCTGATTAGCTTCTGTACCTGTGTACCTGTGTACCACTGTCTGATTAGCTTCTGTACCTGTGTACCTGTGTACCACTGTCTGATTAGCTTCTGTACCTGTGTACTGGATTTCAGATGCTTCTCTTTACACTCCTGAACCTTATGGAGAACATACCACCAACCGTTGGTTCTTCACTACAAGCCACCTGTCTCCACCTACTCTTTCAAGGGTTTTTCTTTATTTTTTACTATTTTCTACAATGAAGATATAATAGTGAAGACTTCAAAACTATGAAATAACACATATGGACTCATGTAGTAACCAACAAAAGTGTTAAACAAATCTAAATATATTTTAGATTTGAGATTCTTCAACGTAGCCACTCTTTGCATTCTCTCAACCAGCTTCATGAGCTTCACCTGGAATGCATTTCAATTGTTCAAATCTGTGGAATTTATTTCCTTCTTAATGCGTTTGAGCCAATCAGTTGTGTTGTAACAAGGTAGGGGTGGTATACAGAAGATAGCCCTATTTGGTAAAATACCAAGTCCATATTATGGCAAGAACAGCTCAAATAAGCAAAGATAAACAACAGTCCATCATTACTTTAAGACATGAAGGTCAGTCAATACGGAACATTTCAAGAACTTTTAAAGTTTCTTCAAGTGCAGTCTCAAAAACCATCAAGCACTATGATGAAACTGGCTCTCATGAGGACCGACACAGGAAAGGAAGACCCAGAGTTACCTCTACTGCAGAGGATACATTCATTAGAGTTAACTATCTCTCATGAGGACCACCACATGAAAGGAAGACCCAGAGTTACCTCTACTGCAGAGGATACATTCATTAGAGTTAACTATCTCTCATGAGGACCGCCACAGGAAAGGAAGACCCAGAGTTACCTCTGCTGCAGAGGATAAGTTCATTAGAGTTACCAGCCTCAGATTGCAGCACAAATAAATGCTTCACAGAGTTCAAGTAACAGACACATCTCAACATCAACTGTTCAGAGGAGACTGCGTGAATCAGGCCTTCGTGCTTGAATTTCTGCAAAGAAACCCCTACTAAAGGACACCAATAATAAGAGACTTGCTTGGGCCAAGAAACACAACCAATGGACATTAGACCAGAGGAAATCTGTCCTTTCGTCTGATGAGTCCAAATTTGAGAATGTTGGTTGTAACCGCCATGTCTTTGTGAGACGCAGAGTAGATGAAAGCATGTGTGGTTCCCACCGTGACGCATGGAGGAGGAGGTGTGATGGTGTGGGGGTGCTTTGCTGGTGACACTGTCAGTGATTTATTTAGAATTCAAGGCACACTTAACCAGCATGGCTACCACAGCATTCTGCAGCGATACTCCATCCCATCTGGTTTGAGCTTAGTGGGACTATCATTTGTTTTTCAACAGTACAATGACCCAACACACCTCCAGGCTGTTTAAGGGCTATTTGACCAAGAAGGAGAGTGATGGAACGCTGTATCAGATGACCTGGCCTCCACAATCACCCGACCTCAACCCGATTGAGATGGTTTGCGATGAGTTGGACCACAGAGTAAAGGAAAAGCAGCCAACAAGTGCTGCGCATATGTGGGAACTCCTTCAAAGACTGTTGGAAAAGCATTCCAGGTGAAACTGGTTGAGAGAATACCAAGCTGTCATCTTTTTATTTAACTAGGCAAGTCAGTTAAAAGAACAAATTCTTATTTACACTGACGGCCTACACCGGCCAAACCCTAACGACGCTGGACCAATTGTGCAGCCGGTTGTGATACAGCCCGGAATTGAACCAGCGTTTGTAGTGATGCCTCTAGCACTGTGACCGCTGTGCCACTCGGGAGCCTGAAGGGTGGCTACTTTTGTAGAATCTAAAATCGACAATATATTTTGATTTGTTTAACACTTTTTTGGTTACTACATGATTCCATATGTGTTATTTCATAGTTTTGATATCTGCACCACTTTTGACTGGTACTGTATGTTATACTACTGTCAAACCTTGATTCAGTCTCATCGTTTCTGCACAACATTCAACTGCAGATGGTGAAACAAGCAACACAATTACATCACACACAATCAAAACCACAAGATGGTTTTCACTGAGTTTCTCTTGATGAAAACTAAAGCAAGTTAAAACTACACACACAGCGGAACACACAATAAGCACACAGACTAAAAGCACACTTACTGCCAATCTGCTGTTCAAATGTACCCAGCATTTTGTATCAATAGATTTGAGAGTTTAGTAGAGTCAGCCAGTCAACTACCAGCCAACCCCAGAAAACAATGCAACTCTCAGCTTGTTTAATTTTCAATCCATTTTGGACTCAAGTGTACAGATGGAGAAATAGTCCTGAATCGTCTCCAGTTGTACCGTAAATCTGCTATAAAGTGTATAATTTATATGGGATGCGAGCGCGGACAAAATAACAATGCTATCCATTTACACAATGCAGAGCGTGTAGGCAAAGTCACCGTGGGAAGACAATTAGAACAAATAGTTGTTCTCTGTTAAAAAGTGGGTTTTATTGCATATTACCTGTCTGGTTTGTTTTGATTCCTTAGCGCATTATAAACACCAATTTAATTATCTTTGTTTTTTTTTAGGGGGGGGTTAATGGTACGTGTGTTGTCACAGCAGATTAGTTTGAAGTGAATATCTTCTGACCATTTAGGGGGGTGGTTTACATTTGTCCCATTGGGTTGGAGGCGTCCCCCATGACGTGGTGCGGCCCGGCCAGGGAGAGGGTCGCCCCGCCGTCCGACGAGCCTTTCTCCTCCTCACGTCTCTTCAGACACGCTGCCTTAGGGTTCAGGTTCCTCTCTAGAGACACGGACCCACCCACCCACACACACACACACACACACACACACACACACACACACACACACACACACACACACACACACACACACACACACACACACACACACACACACACACACACACACACACACACACACACACACACACACACACACACGCGTAAGTGTTTAAGAACTGAAGCAGCACCCCCATGTGGATCTGAGAAGATAGTGTTCTGTGTGATGGAGACAATCTTAAACTTCCCACTCAAATCAGATTTACACTAATCAATGCGTCGACATCAGGAAGCTAAGTGAAAATTCAAACTTGAAGGGGAAGTTAAGACTCAACCACAGCCAGGCCTAAAGAATAATGCACCCTGGTGTGTGTGTGTTGGTGTGTGTGCATGTGTGTGTGTGTGTCTGTATTGTCTCTGACCTCTGATTTGCTGCTCCAGGCTCAGTAGGTGTGTGTATGTGTATGTGTGTGTAGTAGAAGTAGTAACAGTACTAGTACTAGAAAATGATTTATAAAGTACTACTACCACTACTACTGCTACTACTACTATACTACCACTATACTACTACTGCTACTGTACTACCACTACACTACTACTGCTACTACGATACTACCACTATACTACTACTGCTACTACTACTATACTACCACTACTACTGCTACTACTACTATACTACCACTACTACTGCTACTACGATACTACCACTATACTACTACTATACTACCACTACTACTGCTACTACGATACTACCACTATACTACTAATGCTGCTACTGCCACTACTACTAATACTACTACTACGACTACTATACTACTACTACTACTGCTGCTACTACTATACTACTATACTACTGCTACTACTACTACTACTAATGCCACTACTACTAATACTACACACACACACACACACCCACACATACTGAGCCACATACTGAGCCAGGAGCAGCAAGGGAAATCTGTGTCTGTCTGACGTGTGTGTGTGTGTGTGTGTGTGTGTGTGTGTGTGTGTGTGTGTGTGTGTGTGTGTGTGTGTGTGTGTCTATGTGTG